>NC_052175.1:8907270-9225177 GCF_902713615.1 Scyliorhinus canicula | reverse complement strand
AGAGAGACAGAGACAGAGAGAGAGACGGAGACAGGCAGATACAGAGAGACAGTGAGAGAGACAGAGAGAGACAGAAAGAGACAGAGACTGAGACAGAGAGAGAGTCACAAAGTTAGAGACAGAGATAGAGAGGGAGAGGCAGAGAGCGAGAGAGACAAAGAGAGAGAGAGAGAGAGTGAGACAGAGAGAGAGAGGGAGTGAGAGACAGAGAGAGACAGAGAGAGGCAGAGAGAGTGAGACAGAGAGAAAGGGTGACAGAGAGAGAGGGAGCCAGGCAGAAAGGCAGGGAGAGAGGCAGAGACAGAGAGACAGAGGCAGAGAGAGAGGCAGGGAGTGAGACAGAGAAAGAGAGACAGAGTGAGGCAGAGAGAGAGAGACAGAGAGGTAAAGGAATCAGAGAGAGGGACAGGATGAGAGGCAGAGAGATAAGCAGAGAGAGACAGAGAGAGAGAGACAGAGAGAGACAGCGATAGACAGAGAGAGAGAGAGAGAGAGAGAGAGAGAGAGAGACAGACAGACAGAGGGAAACGGATGGGATTCAGTTCCAGAGGGAAGGGGTTGGGGTTCCAGAGGGAAGAGGGATGGGATTCAGTTCCAGTGGGGAGGGGATGGGATTGCAGAGGGAAGGGGTGGGGTTCCAGAGGGAAGGGGATGGGGTTCCAGAGGGATGGGAATGGGATTCAGTTCCCGAGGGAAGTGGATGCGGTTCCAGAGGGAAGGGAGATGGGGTTCTCTGAAGTCTGAGGAAATGTGGCATGTCAGCTACCACCCTCAACAACTTCTACAGATGCACCACAGAAAGGATTATTTCTGCTTGTATCACAGCTTGGTATTGTTCCTGCTCTGCCCAAGGACGCAGGAAACTACAAAAGGTTGTGCATGTTGCCCAGTCTATCGCGCAGACCAGCCTCCCATCCATTGACTCTATCTATAATTCCCGCTGCCTCAGAAAGGCAGCCAGCGTAATTAAGGACCCCATGCACCCCGGTCATACTCTCTTCCACCTTCTTCCGTCAGCGAAAAAGATCCCAAAGTTTGAGGTCACGTACCAACCGACTCAAGAACAGCTTCTTCCCTCCTGCCATCAGACTTTTGAATGGACCTACCTTGTATTAAGTTGATATTTTCTCTACACCTTGCTACAGGTATAACTGTAGCATTGTATACTACAGTCTCTCCTTCCTTCCTGATGTACGGTATGCATTGTTTGTACAGCATACAAGAAACATTACTTTTCACTGTATACAACTAAGTGTGACAATAATAAATCAAATCAAATCAAATCAACTCCCCCCACCACTGATGAACCGTGGCAGACGTGTGTACCATCTACAAGATGCACTGCAGTAATTCATGAAACATCCTTTGACAAACCCTACCAAACACAGAACTCTAACATCTAGGACAAGAGCAGCAGATACCTCCAATCCCCACCACCAGGAGGGTCCCCTCCAAGTCATCTACCTTCCGGACTGGGAAGAATATCGGCCATTTCTTCACTGTCACTGGGGCATAACCCTGGAACTCCCTCCCTAACAGCACAATCGGCGTACCTACACCTCAGGGACTGCAGCCGTTCAATAAGCCAACTCAACGCCATCTTAGACGGTGAAATCTGAGACATGCTCAGTGTGAGAGGAACAATTGTCATTAGTTTGACTGTGATAACAGTGTGAGAGCAACAGTTATGCTTGTGTGTGACAGTAATAACAGTGTGAGTGTAACAATTGTGATGGTGTGTGTGACGGAAATAATAGTGTGAGAGTAACAATTGTGATTGTGTGTGACAGTAATAACAGTGCGAGAGTAACAGTTGTGATTGTGTGTGAGAGAATTAACAGTGTTAGAGTAACAATTTTGATTGTATGTGACAGCAATAACAATGTGAGTGTAGCAATTGGGAGCGTGTGTGACAGTAATAACAGTATGAGTTTATCAATTGTGATTGTGTGTGACAGTAATAACAGTGTGAGTTTAACAATTGTGATTGTGTGTGACAGTAATAACAGTGTACGTTTAACAATTGTGTGTTTCAGTAATAACAGTGAGTGTTAAAATTCTCATCCTGTGTCACAGTAATAACAGTGATTGTAAGAATTGTCATCGTGTGTCACAGTAATAACAATGTGAGTGTAACAATTTGCCTCCCGTGTTACAAAAATAACGGTGAGTGTAACAATTCTCATTTTGTGTTAGAGTAATAACAGTGAGTATAACACTTCTCATGCTGTGTTACAATAATAACAGTGAGTGTAACAATTCTCATCCTGTGTTACAGTAATAACAGACAGTATAACAATTCCAAAACTGTGTCACAGTAATAACAGTGAATGTAACAATTCTCATCCTGTCTTGTAGTAATACCAGTGAGCGTAACAATTCCCAACCTGTGTTACAGTAATAACAGTGAGTGTAACAATCCTCATCCTTTGTTACAGTAATAACAATGAGTGTAACAATTCTCATTCTGGGTCACAGTAATAACAGTGAGTGTAACAATTCTCATCCTGTGTCACAGTAATAACGGTGAGTGTAACAATTCTCATCGTGGGCCACAGTAATAACAGTGAGTGTAACAATTCTCATCCTGGGTCACAGTAATAACAGTGAGTGTAACAATTGTGACTGTGTGTGACAGAAATAACTGTGTGAGTGTAACAATTTTGATTGTGTGCGACAGTGATAACAGCTTGAGTGTAACAACTGTGATTGTGTGCGACAGTAATAATAGTGTGAGTGTAAAAATTGTGATTGTGTGCGACAGTGATAACAATGAGTGTAACAATTGAGATTGTACGTGACAGTAATAATAGTGTGAGTGTAACAACTGTGATTGTGTGCGACAGTAATAATAGTGTGAGTGTAACAATTGTGATTGTGTGTGACAGTGATAACAATGAGTGTAACAATTGAGATTGTGTGTGACAGTAATAATAGTGTGAGTGTAACAATTAGATCATAGAACAGTACAGCACAGAACAGGCCCTTCGGCCCTCGATGTTGTGCCGAGCAATGATCACCCTACTTAAACCCACGTAACCCGTATCCCAACAATCCCCCTATTCACCTTACACTACGGGCAATTTAGAACAGCCAATCCACCTAACCCGCACATCTTTGGACTGTGGGAGGAAACCGGAGCACCCGGAGGAAACCCACGCACACACAGGGAGGACGTGCAGACTCCACACAGACAGTGACCCAGCCGGGAATCGAACCTGGGACCCTGGAGCTGTGAAGCATTGATGCTAACCACCATGCTACCGTGAGGCCCCCACAATTCTCATCTCCTGTTACAGGTATAATAATGAGAGTAACAGTTCTCATCCTGTGTTATAGTAGTAACGGTGAGTGTACCAGTTCTCATCCTGTGTCACAGTAAAAGCAGTGAGTGTAACAGTTCGCATCCTGGGTCACAGTAATACAGTGAGTGTAACAATTCTCATCCTGACTCACATTAATAACAGTGAGTGTAACAATTGTCAGTGGGTGTGACAGTAATAACAGTGTGAGTGTAACAACTGTGATTGTGTGCAGTCGTAATAATAGTGTGAGTGTAACAATTGTGATTGTGTGTGACAGTGATAACAATGAGTGTAACAATTGAGATTGTGTGTGACAATAATAATAGTGTGAGTGTAACAATTGTGATTGTGTTTCACAGTAATAACAGTGTGAGTATAAAAATTGAGATTGTGTGTGACAGTAATAACAGTGAGTGTAACAATTATCATCCTTTGTTACAGTAATACCAGTGAGTGTAACACTCCTCATCCTGTGTTACAGTAATAACAGTGATTGTAACAATTCTCATCCTGTGTTACAGTAATAACATTGAGTGTAACAATTCTCATCCTTTGTTACAGTAATAACAGTGAGTGTAACAATTCTTATCCTGGGTCATAATATTAACAGTGAGTGTAACAATTCTCATCCCGTGTTACAGTAATAACAGTGAGTGTAACAATTCTCATCCTGTGTTACAGTAATATCAGTGAGTGTAACAGTTGTCATCCTCTGTTACAGTAATAACAGTGAGTGTAACAATTCTCATCCTGGGTCACATTAATAACAGTGAGTGTAACAATTCTCATCCCATGTTACAGTAATAACAGTGAGTGTAACAATTCTCATCCTGGGTCACAGTAATAACGGTGAGTGTAACAATTCTCATCGTGGGCCACAGTAATAACAGTGAGTGTAACAATTCTCATCCTGGGTCACAGTAATAACAGTGAGTGTAACAATTGTGACTGTGTGTGACAGAAATAACTGTGTGAGTGTAACAATTTTGATTGTGTGCGACAGTGATAACAGCTTGAGTGTAACAACTGTGATTGTGTGCGACAGTAATAATAGTGTGAGTGTAAAAATTGTGATTGTGTGTGACAGTGATAACAATGAGTGTAACAATTGAGATTGTACGTGACAGTAATAATAGTGTGAGTGTAACAACTGTGATTGTGTGCGACAGTAATAATAGTGTGAGTGTAACAATTGTGATTGTGTGTGACAGTGATAACAATGAGTGTAACAATTGAGATTGTGTGTGACAGTAATAATAGTGTGAGTGTAACAATTGTGATTGTGTTTCACAGTAATAACAGTGTGAGTGTAAAAATTGACATTGTGTGTGACAGTAATAACAGTGAGTGTAACAATTCTCATCCTGTGTTACAGTAATATCAGTGAGTGTAACAGTTGTCATCCTCTGTTACAGTAATAACAGTGAGTGTAACAATTCTCATCCTGGGTCACATTAATAACAGTGAGTGTAACAATTCTCATCCCATGTTACAGTAATAACAGTGAGTGTAACAATTCTCATCCTGGGTCACAGTAATAACGGTGAGTGTAACAATTCTCATCCTGAGCCACAGTAATAACAGTGAGTGTAACAATTCTCATCTCCTGTTACAGGTATAATAATGAGAGTAACAGTTCTCATCCTGTGTTATAGTAGCAACGGTGAGTGTACCAGTTCTCATCCTGTGTCACAGTAAAAGCAGTGAGTGTAACAGTTCGCATCCTGGGTCACAGTAATACAGTGAGTGTAACAATTCTCATCCTGACTCACATTAATAACAGTGAGTGTAACAATTGTCAGTGGGTGTGACAGTAATAACAGTGTGAGTGTAACAACTGTGATTGTGTGCAGTCGTAATAATAGTGTGAGTGTAACAATTGTGATTGTGTGTGACAGTGATAACAATGAGTGTAACAATTGAGATTGTGTGTGACAATAATAATAGTGTGAGTGTAACAATTGTGATTGTGTTTCACAGTAATAACAGTGTGAGTATAAAAATTGAGATTGTGTGTGACAGTAATAACAGTGAGTGTAACAATTATCATCCTTTGTTACAGTAATACCAGTGAGTGTAACACTCCTCATCCTGTGTTACAGTAATAACAGTGATTGTAACAATTCTCATCCTGTGTTACAGTAATAACATTGAGTGTAACAATTCTCATCCTTTGTTACAGTAATAACAGTGAGTGTAACAATTCTTATCCTGGGTCATAATATTAACAGTGAGTGTAACAATTCTCATCCCGTGTTACAGTAATAACAGTGAGTGTAACAATTCTCATCCTGGGTCACAGTAATAACGGTGATTGTAACAATTTGTCATTCTGGGCCACAGTAATAACAGTCAGTGTAACAATTCTCATCCTGTGTTACATAAGAACATAAGAACATAAGAACTAGGAGCAGGAGTAGGCCATCTGGCCCCTCGAGCCTGCTCCGCCATTCAATTAGATCATGGCTGATCTTTTGTGGACTCAGCTCCACTTTCCGGCCCGAACACCATAACCCTTAATCCCTTTATTCTTCAAAAAACTATCTATCTTTACCTTAAAAACATGTAATGAAGGAGCCTCAACTGCTTCACTGGGCAAGGAATTCCATAGATTCACAACCCTTTGGGTGAAGAAGTTCCTCCTAAACTCAGTTCTAAATCTACTTCCCCTTATTTTGAGGCAATGCCCCCTAGGTCTGCTGTCACCCGCCAGTGGAAACAACCTGCCCGCATCTATCCTATCTATTCCCTTCATAATTTTAAATGTTTCTATAAGATCCCCCCTCATCCTTCTAAATTCCAACGAGTACAGTCCCAGTCTACTCAACCTCTCCTCATAATCGAACCCCTTCAGCTCTGGGATTTACCTAGTGAATGTTTGTTACAGTAATAACAGTGAGTGTAACAATTCTTATCCTGGGTCACAATATTAACAGTGAGTGTAACAATTCTCATCCCGTGTTACAGTAATAACAGTAAGTGTAACAATTCCCATCCTGTGTCACAGTAATAACAGTGAGTGTAACAATTGTCATACTGTGTGACATTAATAACAGTGAGTGTAACAATTGTCATCCTGTGTTACAGGTATAATAATGTGAGAGTAACAGTTCTCATCCTGTGTTACAGTAGTAACAGTGAGTGTAACCGTTCTCAGCCTGTGTCACAGTAATAACGGTGAGTGTAACAATTCTCATCCCGTGTTACAGTAATAACATGATGTGGAGGTGCGTTGGACTGGGGTGAGCACAGTAAGAAGTCTTACAACACCAGGTTAATGTCCAACAGGTTTGATTCAAACACTAGCTTTCGGAGCACTGCTCCTTCCTCAGGTGAATGAAGAGGTAGGTTCCAGAAACATATATATAGACAAAGTCAAAGATGCTGGACAATGCTTGGAATGCAGGCATTTGCAGGTAATCAAATCTACAGATTTGGCACCTACAGATGCTGAAAGATGCTCTCGTACGAACGGGATATGGCGCTCGACTCATCGATCGACAGTTCCAACGCGCCACAGCAAAAAACCGCACCGACATCCTCAGAAGACACACACGGGACACCACTGACAGAGTACCCTTCGTCGTCCAGTACTTTCCTGGGGCGGAGAAATTACGACATCTTCTTCGCAGCCTTCAACACATCATCAATGAAGATGAACATCTTGCCAAGGTCATCCCCACACCCCACTACTGGCCTTCAAACAACCGAGCAACCTCAAACAAACTATTGTTTGCAGCAAATTACCCAGCCTTCAGAACAGCGACCACGATACCACACAACCCTGCCAGGGCAATTTCTGCAAGACATGCCAGATCATCGACTCGGATACCACCATTACACGTGGTAACACCACCTACCAGGTACGCGGCACATACTCGTGCGACTCAACCAATGTAGTCTACCTCTGACGCTGCAGGAAAGGATGTCCCGAAGCGTGGTACATTGGCGAGACCATGCAGACACCGCGACAACGAATGAACGGGCATCGTGTAACAATCACCAGGCAGGAATGTTCCCTTCCAGTCGGGGAACACTTCAGCAGTGAAGGGCATTCAGCCTCTGATCTCCGGGTAAGCGTTCTCCAAGGCGCTCTTCAGGACACGCGACAACGCAGAATTGCCGAGCAGAAACTTATCGCCAAGTTCTGCACACATGAGTACGGCCTCAACCGGGACCTGGGATTCATGTCGCATTACATCCACCACCCACCATCAGGCCTGGACTTGCAAAATCCTACCAACTGTTCGGGCTTGAGACAATTTACACCTCTTTAACCTGTGATTATCCCTCTCCCTGGATCTGTAATGATTTGATTCCCTGCAAATGCCTGCATTCCAAGCATTGTCCAGCATCTTTGACTTTGTCTATATATATGTTTCTGGAACCTACCTCTTCATTCACCTGAGGAAGGAGCAGTGCTCCGAAAGCTAGTGTTTGAATCAAACCTGTTGGACTTTAACCTGGTGTTGTAAGACTTCTTACACCTCTCTTACTTCTTACAATTCTCATCCTGGGTCACAGTAATAACAGTGAGTGTAACAATTCTCATTCTGTGTTACTGATATAATAATGTGAGAGTAACAGTTCTCATCCTGTGTTACTGTAGTAACAGTGAGTGTAACCGTTCTCATCCTGTGTGACAGTAATGACAGTGAGTGTAACACTTCTCATCCTGTGTTAAAGTACTTTCGCTCATAACCTGTCGGGTAGCTTTTCTCTGTTGGTTAGAGCGTGTTACTAATGACGCCAAGATCGCGGGTTCGAGCCCCATACGGGCAATTTTCCTTCATTTTTTCAAACATCTCTAAATCATTTGGACTTTTAACTGTTCACCGAGGGGACAGTGTGGAACGACAGAGGGTCATCAATTAATAAAGGGTGTGACTTTGTGACCCAAAAGGAACAGGATGCCGTCTGCACATTCGGTATTAGCATGAGGAGTACCGTCTGTATTAACATGGACATTCTCTATTAACCTGGACATTCTATATTAACATGGACATTCTATATTAACATGGGTGTGACAGTATTAACAGTGTGAGTCTAACAATTGATATTGTGTTTGACAGTAATAACAGTGGGTGTAACAATTGTGAATGTGTTTGACAGTGATAACAGTGTTAATGTAACAAATGTGATTGTGTGTGACAGTAATAACAATGAATGTAACAATTGTGATTGTGTGCCACAGTGATAACAGTGAGAGTGTAACAATTGTGATTGTGTGTTACAGTGATAACAGTGTGAGTGTGACAATTGTGATTGTGTGTGTCAGTAATAACAGTGAGAGTGTGACAATTGTGATTGTGTGTGTCAGTAATAACTGTGAGTCTAACAATTCTCATCCTGTGTTACAGTAATAAAAGTGAGTTTAACAATTCTCATCCTGGGTCACAGTAATAACGGTGAGTGAAACAATTCTCAACATGGGCCACAGTAATAACAGGGAGGGTAACAATTCCCATCCTGTGTTACAGGTATAAAAATGTGAGAGTAACGGTTCTCATTCTGTGTTACAGTAGTAACAGTGAGTGTAACAGATCTCATCCTGTGTCACAGTAATTTTTTTTTTTTTTTAATTTAGGTTAGCCAATTATTTTTTCCAATTAAGGGGCAATTTAGCGTGGCCAATCCACCTACTCTGCACATTTTTGGGTTGTGGGGTCGAAACCCACGCAGACACGGGGAGAACGTGTAAACTCCATGTGTCCCAGTAATAACAGTGAGTGTAACAATGCTCATCCTGTGTTACAGTAATAACGATGAGTGTAACAATTCTCATCCTGTGTTACAGTAATAACAGTGAGTGTATCAATTCTCATCCTGTGTTAAAGTACTTTCGCTCTTTCTAGTCGGGTTGGTTAGCTCAGTTCGTTAGAGCGTGGTGTTAATAACGCCATGGTGTTGGTTTCGATCTCCGTACGGGTCACTAGACTTCGCCTTCTTATCAATCATCTCTGAAATCATTTGGACTTTTATCTGTTCACCGAGGGGACAGTGTGGCACGTCAGAGGGTCAATGCTGAATGCAGGGTGTGACTTTGTGACCCAGAAGGAACAGGATGCCGTCTGCACATTCGGTATTAACATGAGGAGTACAGTCTGTATTAACATGGACATTCTCTATTAACATGGACACTCTGTATTAACATGGACACTCTGCATTAACATCGACACTCTGTATTAACATGATCATTCTGTATTAACATGGACATTCTGTATTAACATGGTCACTCTGCATTGACATGGACATTCCGTATTAGCATGGACACTCTGTATTAACATGGACAATCTGTATTAACATGGACATTCTGTATTGACATGGACATTCCGTATTAGCATGGACACTCTGTATTAACATGGTCATTCTGTATTAACATGGACATTCTGCATTAACATGGACACTCCATTAGCAGGTACACTCTGTATTAACATGGACATTCTGTATTAACATGGCCACTCTGTATTAACATGGACATTCTGCATTAACATGGACATTCTGTATTAGCATGGAAAGTCTGTGTTAACGTGGACATTCTGTATTAACATGGGCAGTCTGTTAACATTGACATTCTGTATTAACTTGGACACTCTGCATTTAAATGGACATTCTGTATTAACATGGACAATCTGTATTAACATGTACATTCTGCATTAACATGGACATTCTGTATTAACATGGACACTCTGCATTAACATGGACATTCTGTATTAACATGAACACTCTGTATTAACATGGACAATCTGTATTAACATGGACATTCTGTATTAACATGGACATTCTGTATTAACATGGACACTCTGTATTAACTTGGACATTCTGTAAAACATGGACATTTTGTATTAACATGGACTCTCTGTATCAACATAGACATCCTGTATTAACATGGACACTGCATTAACATGGACACTCTGTATTGACATGGAGACTCTGTATTAACATGGACATTCTGTATTAACATGGACATTCTGTATTGACATAGACATTCTGTATTAACATAGACATTCTATATTAACATAGACATTCTGTATTAACATGGACATTCTGTATTAACATAGATATTCTGTAGTAACATGGATATTCTGTAGTAACATGGACATTCTGTATTAACATGGACATTCTATATTAACATGGACATTCTGTATTAACATGGACATTCTGTATTAACATAGACATTCTGTAGTAACATGGACATTCTGTATTAACAGAATGTATTAACATGGACATTCTGTATTAACATGGACATTCTGTATTAACATAGACATTCTGTATTAACATGGACATTATGTAGTAAAATGGACATTCTGAATTAACATAGACATTAGAATGTCCATGTTACTACAGAATGTCTATGTTAACCTGGTGTTGTAAGACTTCTTACTGTATTAATATGGACATCCTGTATTAACATGGACATTCTGTATTAACATAGACATTCTGTATTAACATGGACATTCTGTATTAACATCGACATTCTGTATTAACATGGACATTCTATATTAACATAGACATTCTGTAGTAACATGGACATTCTGTATTAACATGGATATTCTGTATTAACATAGACATTCTGTATTAACATGGACATTCTGTAGTAACATGGACGTTCTGTATTAACATAGACATTCTGTATTAACATGGACATTCTGTAATAACATGGACATCCTGTATTAACATGGACATTCTGTATTAACATAGACATTCTGTATTAACATGGACATTCTGTATTAACATAGACATTCTGTATTAACAGAGACATTCTGTATTAACATAGACATTCTGTATTAACATGGACATCCTGTATTAACATGGACCCTCTGCATTAACATGGACATTCTGTATTAACATGGACATTCTGTAATAACATGGACATTCTGTATTAACATGGACATTCCGTATTAACATAGACATTCTGTATTAACATGGACATTCTGTAGTAACATGGACATTCTGTATTAACAGAGACATTCTGTATTAACATAGACATTCTGTATTAACATGGACATCCTGTATTAACTTGGACATTCTGTATTAACATAGACATTCTGTATTAACATGAACATTCTGTATTAACATGGACACTCTGCATTAACATAGACATTCTGTATTAACATGGACATCCTGTATTAACTTGGACATTCTGTATTAACATAGACATTCTGTATTAACATGAACATTCCGTATTAGCATGGACACTCTGTATTAACATGGACAATCTGTATTAATATGGAAATTCTGTATTGACATGGACATTCCATATTAGCATGGACACTCTGTATTAACATGGTCATTCTGTATTAACATGGACATTCTGCATTAACATGGACACTCTATTAGCATGTACACTCTGTATTAACATGGACATTCTGTATTAAAATGGCCACTCTGTATTAACATGGACATTCTGTATTAACATGGACATTCTGTATTAGCATGGAAAGTCTGTGTTAACGTGGACATTCTGTATTAACATGGGCAGTCTGTTAACATTGACATTCTGTATTAACTTGGACACTGCATTTAAATGGACATTCTGTATTAACATGGACAATCTGTATTAACATGTACATTCTGCATTAACATGGACATTCTTTATTAACATGGACACTCTGCATTAACATGGACATTCTGTATTAACATGAACACTCTGTATTAACATGGACAATCTGTATTAACATGGACATTCTGTATTAACATGGACATTCTGTATTAACATGGACACTCTGTATTAACTTGGACATTCTGTATAAACATGGACATTCTGTATTAACATGGACTCTCTGTATTAACATGGACAATCTGTATTAACTTGGACACTCTGCATTTAAATGGACATTCTGTATTAACATGGACATTCTGTATTAACATGGACACTCTGTATTAACATAGACATTCTGTATTAACATGGACATTTTGTATTAACATGGACATTCTGTAGTAACATGGACATTCTGTATTAACATAGACATTCTGTATTAACATAGACATTCTGTATTAACATGGACATTCTGTATTAACATAGACATTCTGTATTAACATAGACATTCTATATTAACATAGACATTCTGTATTAACATGGACATTCTGTATTAACATAGACATTCTGTAGTAACATGGACATTCTGTAGTAACATGGACATTCTGTATTAACATGGACATTCTATATTAACATGGGCATTCTGTATTAACATGGACATTCTGTATTAACATAGACATTCTGTAGTAACATGGACATTCTGTATTAACATCGACATTCTGTATTAACATGGACATTCTGTATTAACATAGACATTCTGTATTAACATGGACATTCTGTAGTAAAATGGACATTCTGAATTAACATAGACATTCTGTATTAACATGGACACTCTGTATTAACATGGACATTCTGTATTAATATGGACATTCTGTATTAACATGGACATTCTGTATTGACATGGACATTCCGTATTAGCATGGACACTCTGTATTAACATGGACAATCTGTATTAATATGGAAATTCTGTATTGACATGGACATTCCATATTAGCATGGACACTCTGTATTAACATGGTCATTCTGTATTAACATGGACATTCTGCATTAACATGGACACTCTATTAGCATGTACACTCTGTATTAACATGGACATTCTGTATTAAAATGGCCACTCTGTATTAACATGGACATTCTGTATTAACATGGACATTCTGTATTAGCATGGAAAGTCTGTGTTAACGTGGACATTCTGTATTAACATGGGCAGTCTGTTAACATTGACATTCTGTATTAACTTGGACACTGCATTTAAATGGACATTCTGTATTAACATGGACAATCTGTATTAACATGTACATTCTGCATTAACATGGACATTCTTTATTAACATGGACACTCTGCATTAACATGGACATTCTGTATTAACATGAACACTCTGTATTAACATGGACAATCTGTATTAACATGGACATTCTGTATTAACATGGACATTCTGTATTAACATGGACACTCTGTATTAACTTGGACATTCTGTATAAACATGGACATTCTGTATTAACATGGACTCTCTGTATTAACATGGACAATCTGTATTAACTTGGACACTCTGCATTTAAATGGACATTCTGTATTAACATAGACATTCTGTAGTAACATGGACATTCTGTATTAACATAGACATTCTGTATTAACATGGACATTTTGTATTAACATGGACATTCTGTAGTAACATGGACATTCTGTATTAACATAGACATTCTGTATTAACATAGACATTCTGTATTAACATGGACATTCTGTATTAACATAGACATTCTGTATTAACATAGACATTCTATATTAACATAGACATTCTGTATTAACATGGACATTCTGTATTAACATAGACATTCTGTAGTAACATGGACATTCTGTAGTAACATGGACATTCTGTATTAACATGGACATTCTATATTAACATGGGCATTCTGTATTAACATGGACATTCTGTATTAACATAGACATTCTGTAGTAACATGGACATTCTGTATTAACATCGACATTCTGTATTAACATGGACATTCTGTATTAACATAGACATTCTGTATTAACATGGACATTCTGTAGTAAAATGGACATTCTGAATTAACATAGACATTCTGTATTAACATGGACACTCTGTATTAACATGGACATTCTGTATTAATATGGACATTCTGTATTAACATGGACATTCTGTATTAACATGGACATTCTGTAGTAACATGGACAATCTGTATTAACATGGACATTCTGTATTAACATGGACATTCTGTATTAACATGGACATTCTGTATTAACATGGACATTCTGTATTAACATGGACATTCTGTATTAACATGGACAATCTGTATTAAAATGGACATTCTGTATTGATATGGACACTCTGTATTAACATGGACACTCTGTATTAATATGGACATCCTGTATTAACATGGACATTCTGTATTAACATAGACATTCTGTATTAACATGGACATTCTGTATTAACATAGACATTCTGTATTAACATGGACATTCTATATTAACATAGACATTCTGTAGTAACATGGACATTCTGTATTAACATGGATATTCTGTATTAACATAGACATTCTGTATTAACATGGACATTCTGTAGTAACATGGACGTTCTGTATTAACATAGACATTCTGTATTAACATGAACATTCTGTATTAACATGGACACTCTGCATTAACATGGACATTCTGTATTAACATAGACATTCTGTATTAACATGGACATTTTGTATTAACATGGACATTCTGTAGTAACATGGACATTCTGTATTAACATAGACATTCTGTATTAACATAGACATTCTGTATTAACATGGACATTCTGTATTAACATAGACATTCTGTATTAACATAG
This sequence comes from Scyliorhinus canicula, assembly GCF_902713615.1. Lineage (NCBI taxonomy): Eukaryota > Metazoa > Chordata > Chondrichthyes > Carcharhiniformes > Scyliorhinidae > Scyliorhinus > Scyliorhinus canicula. Next base: position 9,210,497 of record NC_052175.1, on the reverse strand, counting down.
ACATTCTATATTAACATAGACATTCTGTATTAACATGGACATTCTGTATTAACATAGACATTCTGTAGTAACATGGACATTCTGTAGTAACATGGACATTCTGTATTAACATGGACATTCTGTATTAACATGGACATTCTGTATTAACATGGACATTCTGTATTAACATAGACATTCTGTAGTAACATGGACATTCTGTATTAACATCGACATTCTGTATTAACATGGACATTCTGTATTAACATAGACATTCTGTATTAACATGGACATTCTGTAGTAAAATGGACATTCTGAATTAACATAGACATTCTGTATTAACATGGACACTCTGTATTAACATGGACATTCTGTATTAATATGGACATTCTGTATTAACATGGACATTCTGTATTGACATGGACATTCCGTATTAGCATGGACACTCTGTATTAACATGGACAATCTGTATTAATATGGAAATTCTGTATTGACATGGACATTCCATATTAGCATGGACACTCTGTATTAACATGGTCATTCTGTATTAACATGGACATTCTGCATTAACATGGACACTCTATTAGCATGTACACTCTGTATTAACATGGACATTCTGTATTAAAATGGCCACTCTGTATTAACATGGACATTCTGTATTAACATGGACATTCTGTATTAGCATGGAAAGTCTGTGTTAACGTGGACATTCTGTATTAACATGGGCAGTCTGTTAACATTGACATTCTGTATTAACTTGGACACTGCATTTAAATGGACATTCTGTATTAACATGGACAATCTGTATTAACATGTACATTCTGCATTAACATGGACATTCTTTATTAACATGGACACTCTGCATTAACATGGACATTCTGTATTAACATGAACACTCTGTATTAACATGGACAATCTGTATTAACATGGACATTCTGTATTAACATGGACATTCTGTATTAACATGGACACTCTGTATTAACTTGGACATTCTGTATAAACATGGACATTCTGTATTAACATGGACTCTCTGTATTAACATGGACAATCTGTATTAACTTGGACACTCTGCATTTAAATGGACATTCTGTATTAACATGGACATTCTGTATTAACATGGACACTCTGTATTAACATAGACATTCTGTATTAACATGGACATTTTGTATTAACATGGACATTCTGTAGTAACATGGACATTCTGTATTAACATAGACATCCTGTATTAACATAGACATTCTGTATTAACATGGACATTCTGTATTAACATAGACATTCTATATTAACATAGACATTCTGTATTAACATGGACATTCTGTATTAACATAGACATTCTGTAGTAACATGGACATTCTGTAGTAACATGGACATTCTGTATTAACATGGACATTCTATATTAACATGGGCATTCTGTATTAACATGGACATTCTGTATTAACATAGACATTCTGTAGTAACATGGACATTCTGTATTAACATCGACATTCTGTATTAACATGGACATTCTGTATTAACATAGACATTCTGTATTAACATGGACATTCTGTTGTAAAATGGACATTCTGAATTAACATAGACATTCTGTATTAACATGGACACTCTGTATTAACATGGACATTCTGTATTAATATGGACATTCTGTATTAACATGGACATTCTGTATTAACATGGACATTCTGTAGTAACATGGACAATCTGTATTAACATGGACATTCTGTATTAACATGGACATTCTGTATTAACATGGACATTCTGTATTAACATGGACATTCTGTATTAACATGGACATTCTGTATTAACATGGACAATCTGTATTAAAATGGACATTCTGTATTGATATGGACACTCTGTATTAACATGTACATTCTGTATAAACATGGACACTCTGTATTAATATGGACATCCTGTATTAACATGGACAATCTGTATTAACATGGACATTCTGTATTAACATGGACATTCTGTATTAACATAGACATTCTGTATTAACATGGACATTCTGTAGTAACATGGACATTCTGTATGAACATGGACATTCTGTATTAAAATGGACATTCTGTATTAACATGGACACTCTGTATTAACATGGACACTCTGTATTAATATGGACATCCTGTATTAACATGGACATTCTGTATTAACATAGACATTCTGTATTAACATGGACATTCTGTATTAACATAGACATTCTGTATTAACATGGACATTCTATATTAACATAGACATTCTGTAGTAACATGGACATTCTGTATTAACATGGATATTCTGTATTAACATAGACATTCTGTATTAACATGGACATTCTGTAGTAACATGGACGTTCTGTATTAACATAGACATTCTGTATTAACATGAACATTCTGTATTAACATGGACACTCTGCATTAACATGGACATTCTGTATTAACATAGACATTCTGTATTAACATGGACATTTTGTATTAACATGGACATTCTGTAGTAACATGGACATTCTGTATTAACATAGACATTCTGTATTAACATAGACATTCTGTATTAACATGGACATTCTGTATTAACATAGACATTCTGTATTAACATAGACATTCTATATTAACATAGACATTCTGTATTAACATGGACATTCTGTATTAACATAGACATTCTGTAGTAACATGGACATTCTGTAGTAACATGGACATTCTGTATTAACATGGACATTCTGTATTAACATGGACATTCTGTATTAACATGGACATTCTGTATTAACATAGACATTCTGTAGTAACATGGACATTCTGTATTAACAGAATGTATTAACATGAGCATCTGTATTAACATGGACATTCGGTATTAACATAGACATTCTGTATTAACATGGAAATTCTGTAGTAAAATGGACATTCGGAATTAACATAGACATTCTGTATGAACAGGTACAATTCTGTATAACATGGTACATTCTGTATTAATATAGACATTCTGTATTAACATGGACATTCTGTTATTAACCTGGACATTCTGGATTAACATGGACATTCTGTATTAACATGGCATTCTGTATTAACATGGACATTCTGTATTAACATGACATTCTGTAGTAAACATGGACATTCATGTATTAACATGGACATGCTGTATTAACATAGACATTCTGTATTAACATGGACACTTCTTAGTAACATGGACATTCTGTATTAACATGGACCATCTGTATTAACGATGGACACTCTGTATTAACATGGACATTCTGTATTAACATGGACATTCTGTATTAACATGGACATTCCGTATTAACATAGACATTCTGTATTAACATAGACATTCTGTATTAACAGAGACATTCTGTATTAACATAGACATTCTGTATTAACATGGACATCCTGTATTAACATGGACACTCTGCATTAACATGGACATTCTGTATTAACATGGACATTCTGTAATAACATGGACATTCTGTATTAACATGGACATTCCGTATTAACATAGACATTCTGTATTAACATGGACATTCTGTAGTAACATGGACATTCTGTATTAACAGAGACATTCTGTATTAACATAGACATTCTGTATTAACATGGACATCCTGTATTAACTTGGACATTCTGTATTAACATAGACATTCTGTATTAACATGAACATTCTGTATTAACATGGACACTCTGCATTAACATGGACATTCTGTATTAACATAGACATTCTGTATTAACATGGACATTTTGTATTAACATGGACATTCTGTAGTAACATGGACATTCTGTATTAACATAGACATTCTGTATTAACATAGACATTCTGTATTAACATGGACATTCTGTATTAACATGGACATCCTGTATTAACTTGGACATTCTGTATTAACATAGACATTCTGTATTAACATGAACATTCTGTATTAACATGGACACTCTGCATTAACATGGACATTCTGTATTAACATAGACATTCTGTATTAACATGGACATTTTGTATTAACATGGACATTCTGTAGTAACATGGACATTCTGTATTAACATAGACATTCTGTATTAACATAGACATTCTGTATTAACATGGACATTCTGTATTAACATAGACATTCTGTAGTAACATGGACATTCTGTATTAACAGAATGTATTAACATGGACATTCTGTATTAACATGGACATTCTGTATTAACATAGACATTCTGTATTAACATGGACATTCTGTAGTAAAATGGACATTCTGAATTAACATAGACATTAGAATGTCCATGTTACTACAGAATGTCTATGTTAACCTGGTGTTGTAAGACTTCTTACTGTATTAATATGGACATCCTGTATTAACATGGACATTCTGTATTAACATAGACATTCTGTATTAACATGGACATTCTGTATTAACATCGACATTCTGTATTAACATGGACATTCTATATTAACATAGACATTCTGTAGTAACATGGACATTCTGTATTAACATGGATATTCTGTATTAACATAGACATTCTGTATTAACATGGACATTCTGTAGTAACATAGACGTTCTGTATTAACATAGACATTCTGTATTAACATGGACATTCTGTAATAACATGGACATCCTGTATTAACATGGACATTCTGTATTAACATAGACATTCTGTATTAACATGGACATTCTGTATTAACATAGACATTCTGTATTAACAGAGACATTCTGTATTAACATAGACATTCTGTATTAACATGGACATCCTGTATTAACATGGACACTCTGCATTAACATGGACATTCTGTATTAACATGGACATTCTGTAATAACATGGACATTCTGTATTAACATGGACATTCCGTATTAACATAGACATTCTGTATTAACATGGACATCCTGTATTAACTTGGACATTCTGTATTAACATAGACATTCTGTATTAACATGGACATTCTGTATTAACATGGACACTCTGCATTAACATGGACATTCTGTATTAACATGGACATTCTGTATTAACATGGACATTCTGTATTAACATGGACATTCTGTAGTAACATGGACATTCTGTATTAACATAGGACATTCTGTATTAACATAGACATTCTGTATTAACATGGACATTCTGTATTAACATAGACATTCTGTATTAACATAGACATTCTATATTAACATAGACATTCTGTATTAACATGGACATTCTGTATTAACATAGACATTCTGTAGTAACATGGACATTCTGTAGTAACATGGACATTCTGTATTAACATGGACATTCTATATTAACATGGACATTCTGTATTAACATGGACATTCTGTATTAACATAGACATTCTGTAGTAACATGGACATTCTGTATTAACATCGACATTCTGTATTAACATGGACATTCTGTAGTAAAATGGACATTCTGTATTAACATAGGACATTCTGTATTAACAGGACAGTCTGTATTAACATGGACATTCTGTATTAACTAGACATTCTGTATTACATGGACATTCTGTAAGTAACATGGACATTCTGTATTAACATGGACATTCTGTATTAACATGGACATCTGTATTAACATGGACAGTCTGTATTACATGGACATTCTGTATTAACATGACACTCTGTATTAACATGGGCATTCTGTATTAACATGGACATCTGCATTAACACTGGACACTTATACATGTACATTCTGTATTAACATGGACATTCTGTATTAACAATGGACATTCTGTATTAACATGGACATTCTGTATTAACATGGACATTCTGTATTACATAGACAGGTCTGTATTAACATGGACATTCTGTATTAACATGGCATGCTGATTAACATAGACATTCGTATTAACATGGACATCTGTATTAACATGGACATTCTGTATTACATAGACAGTCTGTATTAACATTGTACATTCTGCATTAACATGGACATTCTTTATTAACATGGACACTCTGCATTAACATGGACATTCTGTATTAACATGAACACTCTGTATTAACATGGACAATCTGTATTAACATGGACATTCTGTATTAACATGGACATTCTGTATTAACATGGACACTCTGTATTAACTTGGACATTCTGTATAAACATGGACATTCTGTATTAACATGGACTCTCTGTATTAACATAGACATTCTGTAGTAACATGGACATTCTGTAGTAACATGGACATTCTGTATTAACATGGACATTCTATATTAACATGGACATTCTGTATTAACATGGACATTCTGTATTAACATAGACATTCTGTAGTAACATGGACATTCTGTATTAACATCGACATTCTGTATTAACATGGACATTCTGTAGTAAAATGGACATTCTGAATTAACATAGACATTCTGTATTAACATGGACACTCTGTATTAACATGGACATTCTGTATTAATATGGACATTCTGTATTAACATGGACATTCTGTATTGACATGGACATTCCGTATTAGCATGGACACTCTGTATTAACATGGACAATCTGTATTAACATGGAAATTCTGTATTGACATGGACATTCCATATTAGCATGGACACTCTGTATTAACATGGTCATTCTGTATTAACATGGACATTCTGCATTAACATGGACACTCTATTAGCATGTACACTCTGTATTAACATGGACATTCTGTATTAAAATGGCCACTCTGTATTAACATGGACATTCTGTATTAACATGGACATTCTGTATTAGCATGGAAAGTCTGTGTTAACGTGGACATTCTGTATTAACATGGGCAGTCTGTTAACATTGACATTCTGTATTAACTTGGACACTGCATTTAAATGGACATTCTGTATTAACATGGACAATCTGTATTAACATGTACATTCTGCATTAACATGGACATTCTTTATTAACATGGACACTCTGCATTAACATGGACATTCTGTATTAACATGAACACTCTGTATTAACATGGACAATCTGTATTAACATGGACATTCTGTATTAACATGGACATTCTGTATTAACATGGACACTCTGTATTAACTTGGACATTCTGTATAAACATGGACATTCTGTATTAACATGGACTCTCTGTATTAACATGGACAATCTGTATTAACTTGGACACTCTGCATTTAAATGGACATTCTGTATTAACATGGACATTCTGTATTAACATGGACACTCTGTATTAACATAGACATTCTGTATTAACATGGACATTTTGTATTAACATGGACATTCTGTAGTAACATGGACATTCTGTATTAACATAGACATTCTGTATTACATAGACATTCTGTATTAACATGGACATTCTGTATTAACATAGACATTCTGTATTAACATAGACATTCTATTATTAACATAGACATTCTGTATTAACATGGACATTCTGTATTAACATAGACATTCTGTAGTAACATGGACATTCTGTAGTAACATGGACATTCTGTATTAACATGGACATTCTATATTAACATGGGCATTCTGTATTAACATGGACATTCTGTATTAACATAGACATTCTGTAGTAACATGGACATTCTGTATTAACATCGACATTCTGTATTAACATGGACATTCTGTATTAACATAGACATTCTGTATTAACATGGACATTCTGTAGTAAAATGGACATTCTGAATTAACATAGACATTCTGTATTAACATGGACACTCTGTATTAACATGGACATTCTGTATTAATATGAACATTCTGTATTAACATGGACATTCTGTATTAACATGGACATTCTGTAGTAACATGGACAATCTGTATTAACATGGACATTCTGTATTAACATGGACATTCTGTATTAACATGGACATTCTGTATTAACATGGACATTCTGTATTAACATGGACAATCTGTATTAAAATGGACATTCTGTATTGATATGGACACTCTGTATTAACATGTACATTCTGTATAAACATGGACACTCTGTATTAATATGGACATCCTGTATTAACATGGACAATCTGTATTAACATGGACATTCTGTATTAACATGGACATTCTGTATTAACATAGACATTCTGTATTAACATGGACATTCTGTATTAACATGGACATTCTGTATTAACATGGACATTCTGTATTAACATGGACATTCTGTATTAACATGGACATTCTGTATTAACATGGACACTCTGTATTAACATGGACATTCTGTATTAACATGGACATTCTGTATTAACATAGACATTCTGTATTAACATGGACATTCTGTATTAACATGGACATTCTGTATTAACATGGACATTCTGTATTAACATGGACATTCTGTAGTAACATGGACATTCTGTATTAACATGGACATTCTGTATTAACATAGACATTCTGTATTAACATGGACATTCTGTAGTAACATGGACATTCTGTATTAACATAGACATTCTGTATTAACATGGACATTCTGTATTAACATGGACACTCTGCATTAACATGGACATTCTGTATTAACATAGACATTCTGTATTAACATGGACATTCTGTAGTAACATGGACATTCTGTATTAACATAGACATTCTGTATTAACATAGACATTCTGTATTAACATAGACATTCTGTATTAACATAGACATTGTATATTAACATAGACATTCTGTATTAACATGGACATTCTGTATTAACATAGACATTCTGTAGTAACATGGACATTCTGTAGTAACATGGACATTCTGTATTAACATGGACATTCTGTATTAACATGGACATTCTGTATTAACATAGACATTCTGTAGTAACATGGACATTCTGTATTAACAGAATGTATTAACATGGACATTCTGTATTAACATGGACATTCTGTATTAACATAGACATTCTGTATTAACATGGACATTCTGTAGTAAAATGGACATTCTGAATTAACATAGACATTAGAATGTCCATGTTACTACAGAATGTCTATGTTAACCTGGTGTTGTAAGACTTCTTACTGTATTAATATGGACATCCTGTATTAACATGGACATTCTGTATTAACATGGACATTCTGTATTAACATGGACATTCTGTATTAACATGGACATTCTGTATTAACATGGACATTCTGTATTAACATGGACATTCTGTATTAACATGGACATTCTGTATTAACATGGATATTCTGTATTAACATGGACATTCTGTATTAACATGGACATTCTGTAGTAACATGGACATTCTGTATTAACATAGACATTCTGTATTAACATGGACATTCTGTAATAACATGGACATTCTGTATTAACATGGACATTCTGTATTAACATGGACATTCTGTATTAACATGGACATTCTGTATTAACATGGACATTCTGTATTAACATGGACATTCTGTATTAACATAGACATTCTGTATTAACATGGACATCTGTATTAACATGGACACTCTGTATTAACATGGACATTCTGTATTAACATGGACATTCTGTATTAACATGGACACTTCTGTATTAACATGGACATTCTGTATTAACATAGACATTCTGTATTAACATAGACATTCTGTATTAACATGGACATTCTGTATTAACATGGACATTCTGTATTAACATGGACATTCTGTATTAACATGGACATTCTGTATTAACATGGACATTCTGTATTAACATGGACATTCTGTAATAACATGGACATTCTGTATTAACATGGACATTCTGTATTAACATAGACATTCTGTATTAACATGGACATTCTGTAGTAACATGGACATTCTGTATTAACATGGACATTCTGTATTAACATAGACATTCTGTATTAACATGGACATTCTGTATTAACATGGACATTCTGTATTAACATGGACATTCTGTATTAACATGGACATTCTGTAGTAACATGGACACTCTGTATTAACATGGACATTCTGTATTAACATGGACATTCTGTATTAACATGGACATTCTGTATTAACATGGACATTCTGTATTAACATGGACACTCTGTAGTAACATGGACATTCTGTATTAACATGGACATTCTGTATTAAAATGGCCACTCTGTATTAACATGGACATTCTGTATTAACATGGACATTCTGTATTAGCATGGAAAGTCTGTGTTAACGTGGACATTCTGTATTAACATGGGCAGTCTGTTAACATTGACATTCTGTATTAACTTGGACACTGCATTTAAATGGACATTCTGTATTAACATGGACAATCTGTATTAACATGTACATTCTGCATTAACATGGACATTCTGTATTAACATGGACACTCTGCATTAACATGGACATTCTGTATTAACATGAACACTCTGTATTAACATGGACAATCTGTATTAACATGGACATTCTGTATTAACATGGACATTCTGTATTAACATGGACACTCTGTATTAACTTGGACATTCTGTATAAACATGGACATTCTGTATTAACATGGACTCTCTGTATTAACATGGACAATCTGTATTAACTTGGACAATCTGCATTTAAATGGACATTCTGTATTAACATGGACATTCTGTATTATCATGGACACTCTGTATTAACATAGACATTCTGTATTAACATGGACATTTTGTATTAACATGGACATTCTGTAGTAACATGGACATTCTGTATTAACATAGACATTCTGTATTAACATAGACATTCTGTATTAACATGGACATTCTGTATTAACATAGACATTCTGTATTAACATAGACATTCTATATTAACATAGACATTCTGTATTAACATGGACATTCTGTATTAACATAGACATTCTGTAGTAACATGGACATTCTGTAGTAACATGGACATTCTGTATTAACATGGACATTCTATATTAACATGGACATTCTGTATTAACATGGACATTCTGTATTAACATAGACATTCTGTAGTAACATGGACATTCTGTATTAACATCGACATTCTGTATTAACATGGACATTCTGTATTAACATAGACATTCTGTATTAACATGGACATTCTGTAGTAAAATGGACATTCTGAATTAACATAGACATTCTGTATTAACATGGACACTCTGTATTAACATGGACATTCTGTATTAATATGGACATTCTGTATTAACATGGACATTCTGTATTAACATGGACATTCTGTAGTAACATGGACAATCTGTATTAACATGGACATTCTGTATTAACATGGACATTCTGTATTAACATGGACATTCTGTATTAACATGGACATTCTGTGTTAACATGGACAATCTGTATTAAAATGGACATTCTGTATTCATATGGACACTCTGTATTAACATGTACATTCTGTATAAACATGGACACTCTGTATTAATATGAACATCCTGTATTAACATGGACAATCTGTATTAACATGGACATTCTGTATTAACATGGACATTCTGTATTAACATAGACATTCTGTATTAACATGGACATTCTGTAGTAACATGGACATTCTGTATGAACATGGACATTCTGTATTAAAATGGACATTCTGTATTAACATGGACACTCTGTATTAACATGGACACTCTGTATTAATATGGACATCCTGTATTAACATGGACATTCTGTATTAACATAGACATTCTGTATTAACATGGACATTCTGTATTAACATAGACATTCTGTATTAACATGGACATTCTATATTAACATAGACATTCTGTAGTAACATGGACATTCTGTATTAACATGGATATTCTGTATTAACATAGACATTCTGTATTAACATGGACATTCTGTAGTAACATGGACGTTCTGTATTAACATAGACATTCTGTATTAACATGAACATTCTGTATTAACATGGACACTCTGCATTAACATGGACATTCTGTATTAACATAGACATTCTGTATTAACATGGACATTTGTATTAACATGGACATTCTGTAGTAACATGGACATTCTGTATTAACATAGACATTCTGTATTAACATAGACATTCTGTATTAACATGGACATTCTGTATTAACATAGACATTCTGTATTAACATAGACATTCTATATTAACATAGACATTCTGTATTAACATGGACATTCTGTATTAACATAGACATTCTGTAGTAACATGGACATTCTGTAGTAACATGGACATTCTGTATTAACATGGACATTCTATATTAACATGGACATTCTGTATTAACATGGACATTCTGTATTAACATAGACATTCTGTAGTAACATGGACATTCTGTATTAACATCGACATTCTGTATTAACATGGACATTCTGTATTAACATAGACATTCTGTATTAACATGGACATTCTGTAGTAAAATGGACATTCTGAATTAACATAGACATTCTGTATTAACATGGACACTCTGTATTAACATGGACATTCTGTATTAATATGGACATTCTGTATTAACATGGACATTCTGTATTAACATGAACATTCTGTAGTAACATGGACAATCTGTATTAACATGGACATTCTGTATTAACATGGACATTCTGTATTAACATGGACATTCTGTATTAACATGGACATTCTGTATTAACATGGACAATCTGTATTAAAATGGACATTCTGTATTGATATGGACACTCTGTATTAACATGTACATTCTGTATAAACATGGACACTCTGTATTAATATGGACATCCTGTATTAACATGGACAATCTGTATTAACATGGACATTCTGTATTAACATGGACATTCTGTATTAACATAGACATTCTGTATTAACATGGACATTCTGTAGTAACATGGACATTCTGTATGAACATGGACATTCTGTATTAAAATGGACATTCTGTATTAACATGGACACTCTGTATTAACATGGACACTCTGTATTAATATGGACATCCTGTATTAACATGGACATTCTGTATTAACATAGACATTCTGTATTAACATGGACATTCTGTATTAACATGGACATTCTGTATTAACATGGACATTCTATATTAACATAGACATTCTGTAGTAACATGGACATTCTGTATTAACATGGATATTCTGTATTAACATAGACATTCTGTATTAACATGGACATTCTGTAGTAACATGGACGTTCTGTATTAACATAGACATTCTGTATTAACATGGACATTCTGTAATAACATGGACATTCTGTATTAACATGGACATTCCGTATTAACATAGACATTCTGTATTAACATTGACATTCTGTAGTAACATGGACATTCTGTATTAACATAGACATTCTGTATTAACATGGACATTTTGTATTAACATGGACAATCTGTAGTAACATGGACATTCTGTATTAACAGAGACATTCTGTATTAACATAGACATTCTGTATTAACATGGACATCCTGTATTAACTTGGACATTCTGTATTAACATAGACATTCTGTATTAACATGAACATTCTGTATTAACATGGACACTGCATTAACATGGACATTCTGTATTAACATAGACATTCTGTATTAACATGGACATTTTGTATTAACATGGACAATCTGTAGTAACATGGACATTCTGTATTAACATAGACATTCTGTATTAACATAGACATTCTGTATTAACATGGACATTCTGTATTAACATAGACATTCTGTATTAACATAGACATTCTATATTAACATAGACATTCTGTATTAACATGGACATTCTGTATTAACATAGACATTCTGTAGTAACATGGACATTCTGTAGTAACATGGACATTCTGTATTAACATGGACATTCTATATTAACATGGACATTCTGTATTAACATGGACATTCTGTATTAACATAGACATTCTGTCGTAACATGGACATTCTGTATTAACATCGACATTCTGTATTAACATGGACATTCTGTATTAACATAGACATTCTGTATTAACATGGACATTCTGTAGTAAAATGGACATTCTGAATTAACATAGACATTCTGTATTAACATGGACATTCTGTATTAACATGGACATTCTGTATTAACATGGTCACTCTGCATTAACATGGACACTCTGTCTTAACATGGACATTCTGTATTAACATCGAAACTCTGTATTAACATGGACATTCTGTATTGACATGGACATTCCGTATTAGCATGGACACTCTGTATTAACATGGACATTCTGTATTAACATGGACATTCTGTATTGACATGGACATTCCGTATTAGCATGGACACTCTGTATTAACATGGACAATCTGTATTAACATGGAAATTCTGTATTGACATGGACATTCCATATTAGCATGGACACTCTGTATTAACATGGTCATTCTGTATTAACATGGACATTCTGCATTAACATGGACACTATTAGCATGTACACTCTGTATTAACATGGACATTCTGTATTAAAATGGCCACTCTGTATTAACATGGACATTCTGTATTAACATGGACATTCTGTATTAGCATGGAAAGTCTGTGTTAACGTGGACATTCTGTATTAACATGGGCAGTCTGTATTAACATGTACATTCTGCATTAACATGGACATTCTGTATTAACATGGACACTCTGCATTGACATGGACATTCTGTATTAACATGAACACTCTGTATTAACATGGGCAATCTGTATTAACATGGACATTCTGTATTAACATGGACATTCTGTATTAACATGGACACTCTGTATTAACTTGGACATTCTGTATAAACATGGACATTCTGTATTAACATGGACTCTCTGTATTAACATGGACAATCTGTATTAACTTGGACACTCTGCATTTAAATGGACATTCTGTATTAACATGGATATTCTGTATTAACATGGACACTCTGTATTAACATGGACACTCTGTATTAATATGGCCATCCTGTATTAACATGGACATTCTGTATTAACATAGACATTCTGTATTAACATTGACATTCTGTAGTAACATGGACATTCTGTATTAACATAGACATTCTGTATTAACATGGACATTCTGTAGTAACATGGACATTCTGGATTAACAGAGACATTCTGTATTAACATGGACATTCTGTATTAACATGGATATTCTGTATTAACAGACATTCTGTATTAACATGGACATTCTGTAGTAACATGGACATTCTGTATTAACATAGACATTCTGTATTAAGATGGACAGTCTGTAATAACATGGACATTCTGTATTAACATGGACATTCTGTATTAACATAGACATTCTGTATTAACATGGACATTCTGTAGTAACATGGACATTCTGTATTAACATAGACATTCTGCATTAACATAGACATTCTGTATTAACATGGACATCCTGTATTAACATGGACATTCTGTATTAACATAGACATTCTGTACTAACATGAACATTCTGTATTAACATGGACACTCTGCATTAACATGGACATTCTGTATTAACATAAACATTCTGTATTAACATGGACATTTTGTATTAACATGGACATTCTGTAGTAACATGGTCATTCTGTATTAACATAGACATTCTGTATTAACATAGACATTCTGTATTAACATGGACATTCTGTATTAACATGGACATTCTGTATTAACATGGACATTCTGTATTAACATAGACATTCTGTATTAACATGGACATTCTGTAGTAACATGGACATTCTGAATTAACATAGACATTCTGTATTATCATGGACATTCTGTAGTAACATGGACATTCTGAATTAACATAGACATTCTGTATTAACATGGACACTCTGTATTAACATGGACATTCTGTATTAACATAGACATTCTGTATTAACATGGACATTCTGTAGTAACATGGACATTCTGTATTAATATGGACATTCTGTATTAACATGGACACTCTGTATTAACATGGACATTCTGTATTAATATGGACAATCTGTATTAACATGGACATTCTGTATTAACATGGACATTCTGTAGTAACATGGACAATCTGTATTAACATGGACATTCTGTATTAACATGGACATTCTGTATTAACATGGACATTCTGTAGTAACATGGACAATCTGTATTAACATGGACATTCTGTATTAACATGGACATTCGGTATTGACATGTACATTCTGTATTAACATGGACATTCTGTATTAACATAGACATTCTGTATTAACATGGACATTCTGTATTAACATGGACATTCTGTATTAACATAGACATTCTGTATTAACGTGGACATTCTGTAGTAACATGGACATTCTGAATTAACATAGACATTCTGTATTAACATGGACACTCTGTATTAACATGGACATTCTGTATTAATATGGACATTCTGTATTAACATGGACATTCTGAATTAACATAGACATTCTGTATTAACATGGACACTCTGTATTAACATGGACATTCTGTATTAATATGGACAATCTGTATTAACATGGACATTCTGTATTAACATGGACATTCTGTAGTAACATGGACAATCTGTATTAACATGGACATTCTGTATTAACAAGGACATTCTGTATTAACATGGACATTCTGTAGTAACATGGACAATCTGTATTAACATGGACATTCTGTATTAACATGGACATTCGGTATTGACATGTACATTCTGTATTAACATGGACATTCTGTATTAACATAGACATTCTGTATTAACATGGACATTCTGTATTAACATGGACATTCTGTATTAACATAGACATTCTGTATTAACGTGGACATTCTGTAGTAACATGGACATTCTGAATTAACATAGACATTCTGTATTAACATGGACACTCTGTATTAACATGGACATTCTGTATTAATATGGACATTCTGTATTAACATGGACATTCTGTATTAACATGGACATTCTGTAGTAACATGGACAATCTGTATTAACATGGACATTCTGTATTCACATGGACATTCTGTATTAACATGGACATTCTGTAGTAACATGGACAATCTGTATTAACATGGACATTCTGTATTAACATGGACATTCGGTATTAACATGTACATTCTGTATTAACATAGACATTCTCTATTAACATGGACATTCTGTATTAACATGCACACTCTGTATTAACATGGACATTCTGTATTAACATGGACATTCTGTATTATCATGGACATACTGTAGTAACATGGACACTCTGTATTAACATGGACATTCTGTATTAACATGGACATTCTGTATTAACATGGTCACTCTGCATTAACATGGACACTCTGTCTTAACATGGACATTCTGTATTAACATCGAAACTCTGTATTAACATGGACATTCTGTATTGACATGGACATTCCGTATTAGCATGGACACTCTGTATTAACATGGACATTCTGTATTAACATGGGCATTCTGTATTGACATTGGCATTCCGTATTAGCATGGACACTCTGTATTAACATGGACAATCTGTATTAACATGGACATTCTGTATTGTCATGGACATTCCGTATTAGCATGGACACTCTGTATTAACATGGTCATTCTGTATTAACATGGACATTCTGCATTAACATGGACACTGTATTAACATGGACACTCTGTATTGACATGGAGACTCTGTATTAACATGGACATTCTGTATTAACATGGACATTCTCTATTAACATGGACATTCTGTATCAACATGGACATTCTGTATTAACATGGGCAGTCTGTTAACATTGACATTCTGTATTAACTTGGACACTCTGCATTTAAATGGACATTCTGTTTTAACATGGACAATCTGTATTAACATGTACATTCTGCATTCACATGGACATTCTGTATTAACATGGACACTCTGCATTAACATGGACATTCTGTATTAACATGAACACTCTGTATTAACATGGGCAATCTGCATTAACATGGACATTCTCTATTAACATGGACATTCTGTATCAACATGGACATTCTGTATTAATATGGACACTCTGTATTAACATGGACACCCTGTATTGACATGGACATTCTGTATTAACATGGACACTCTGTATTAACATGGACACCCTGTATTGACATGGACATTCTGTATTAACATTGACACCCTGTATTAACATGGGCAGTCTGTGTTAACGTGGACACTCTGTATTAACATGGACTTTCTGTATTAACATGGGCAGTCTGTGTTAACATGGACACTCTGTATTAACATGGACATTCTGTATTAACATGGACAATCTGTATTAACATGGACATTCTGTATTAAAATGGACATTCTGTATTAACATGGACACTCTGTATTAACATGTACATTCTGTATAAACATGGACACTCTGTATTAAAATGGACACTCTGTATTGACATGGACATTCTGTATAAACATGGACAATCTGTATTAACATGGACATTCTGTATTAACATGGACATTTTGTGTTAACATGGACACTCTGCATTAACATGGACATTCTGTATTAACATTGACACTATCTGTTAACATGGACACTCTGTATTAACATGGACATTCTGTATTAACATGGACATTCTGTAGTAACATGGACACTCTGCATTAACATGGACATTATGTATTAACATGGACACTCTGCATTAACATGGACATTCTGTATTAACATGGACATACTGTAGTAACATGGACACTCTGCATTAACATGGACATTCTGTATTAACATGGACACTCTGCATTAACATGGACATTCTGTAGTAACATGGACATTCTGTATTAACATAGACCTTCTGTATTAACATGGACACTCTGCATTAACATGGACATTCTGTATTAACATGGACATTCTGTATTAACATAGACATTCTGTATTAACATGGACATTCTGTAGTAACATGGACATTCTGTATTAACATAGACATTCTGTATTAACATGGACATTCTGTAGTAACATGGACATTCTGGGTTAACATAGACATTCTGTATTAACATGGAGACTCTGTATTAACATGGACATTCTGTATTAACATAGACATTCTCGATTAACATGGAGACTCTGCATTAACATGGACATTCTGTATTAACATAGACATTCTGTATTAACATGGACATTCTGTAGTAACATGGACATTCTGTATTAACATAGACATTCTGTATTAACATGGACATTCTGTAGTAACATGGGCATTCTGGATTAACATAGACATTCTGTATTAACATGGACATTCTGTATTAACATGGATATTCTGTATTAACATAGACATTCTGTATTAACATGGACATTCTGTTGTAACATGGACATTCTGTATTAACATAGACATTCTGTATTAACATGGATCTTCAGTAATAACATGGACACTCTGCATTAACATGGACATTCTGTATTAACATGGACACTCTGCATTAACATGGACATTCTGTATTAACATGGACATTCTGTATTAACATGGACACTCTGCATTAACATGGACATTCTGTATTAACATGGACACTCTGCATTAACATGGACATTCTGTAGTAACATGGACATTCTGTATTAACATAGACATTCTGTATTAACATGGACACTCTGCATTAACATGGACATTCTGTAGTAACATGGACATTCTGTATTAACATAGACATTCTGTATTAACATGGACATTCTGTAGTAACATGGACATTCTGTATTAACATAGACATTCTGTATTAACATGGACATTCTGTAGTAACATGGACATTCTGGGTTAACATAGACATTCTGTATTAACATGGAGACTCTGTATTAACATGGACATTCTGTATTAACATAGACATTCTCTATTAACATGGAGACTCTGCATTAACATGGACATTCTGTATTAACATAGACATTCTGTATTAACATGGACATTCTGTAGTAACATGGACATTCTGTATTAACATAGACATTCTGTATTAACATGGACATTCTGTAGTAACATGGGCATTCTGGATTAACATAGACATTCTGTATTAACATGGACATTCTGTATTAACATGGATATTCTGTATTAACATAGACATTCTGTATTAACATGGACATTCTGTAGTAACATGGACATTCTGTATTAACATAGACATTCTGTATTAACATGGATCTTCTGTAATAACATGGACACTCTGCATTAACATGGACATTCTGTATTAACATGGACACTCTGCATTAACATGGACATTCTGTATTAACATGGACATTCTGTAGTAACATGGACACTCTGCATTAACATGGACATTCTGTATTAACATGGACATTCTGTATTAACATAGACATTCTGTATTAACATGGGCATTCTGTAGTAACATGGACATTCTGTATTAACATAGACATTCTGTATTAACATGGACATTCTGTAGTAACATGGGCATACTGGATTAACATAGACATTCTGTATTAACATAGACATTCTGTATTAACATGGATATTCTGTATTAACATAGACATTCTGTATTAACATGGACATTCTGTAGTAACATGGACATTCTGTATTAACATAGACATTCTGTATTATCATGGACATTCTGTAATAACATGGACATTCTGTATTAGCATGGACATTCTGTATTAACATAGACATTCTGTATTAACATGGACATTCTGTAGTAACATGGACATTCTGTATTAACATAGACATTCTGTATTAACATGGACACTCTGCATTAACATGGACATTCTGTATTAACATGGACATTCTGTATTAACATAGACATTCTGTATTAACATGGACATTCTGTAGTAACATGGACATTCTGTATTAACATAGACATTCTGTATTAACATGGACATTCTGTAGTAACATGGACATTCTGGGTTAACATAGACATTCTGTATTAACATGGAGACTCTGTATTAACATGGACATTCTGTATTAACATAGACATTCTCTATTAACATGGAGACTCTGCATTAACATGGACATTCTGTATTAACATGGACATTCTGTAGTAACATGGACACTCTGCATTAACATGGGCATTCTGTATTAACATGGACACTCTGCATTAACATGGACATTCTGTATTAACATGGACATTCTGTATTAACATAGACATTCTGTATTAACATGGACATTCTGTAGTAACATGGACATTCTGTATTAACATAGACATTCTGTATTAACATGGACATTCTGTAGTAACATGGGCATTCTGGATTAACATAGACATTCTGTATTAACATGGACATTCTGTATTAACATGGATATTCTGTATTAACATAGACATTCTGTATTAACATGGACATTCTGTAGTAACATGGACATTCTGTATTAACATAGACATTCTGTATTAACATGGATCTTCTGTAATAACATGGACATTCTGTATTAACATGGACATTCTGTATTAACATAGACATTCTGTATTAACATGGACATTCTGTAGTAACATGGACATTCTGTATTAACATAGACATTCTGTATTAACATGGACACTCTGCATTAACATGGACATTCTGTATTAACATGGACACTCTGCATTAACATGGACATTGTGTATTAACATGGACACTCTGTATTTACATGGACATTCTGTATTAACATGGACACTCTGTATTAACATGTACATTCTGTATTAAAATGGACACTCTGTATTAACATGGACACTGTATTAACATGGACACTCTGTATTAACATGGACAATCTGTATTAACATAGACATTCTGTATTAACATGGACACTCTATTAACATGGACACTCTGTATTAACATGGACAATCTGTATTAATATCGACATTCTGTATTGACATGAACACTCTGTATTAACATGGAGACTCTGTATTTACACGGACATTCTGTATTAACATGAACACTTTGTATTAACATGAAGACTCTGTATTAACATGGAGACTCTGTATTAACATGGACATTCTGTATTAACATAGACATTCTGTATTAACATGGACATTCTGTATTAACATAGACATTCTGTATTAACATGGACATTCTGTATTAACATAGACATTCTGTATTAACATGGACATTCTGTATTAACATAGAAACTCTGCATTAACATGAACATTCTGTATTAACATGGACATTCTGTATTAACATAGACATTCTGTATTAACATGGACATTCTGTATTAAAATGGACATTCTGTATTGACATGAACACTCTGTATTAACATGGAGACTCTGTATTAAAATGGATATTCTGTATTAACATGGACACTCTGTATTAACATGGACACTCTGTATTAATTTGGACATCCTGTATTAACATGGACATTCTGTATTAACATAGACATTCTGTATTAACATGGACATTCTGTAGTAACATGGACATTCTGTATTAACATAGACATTCTGTATTAACATGGACATTCTGTAGTAACATGGACATTCTGGGTTAACATCGACATTCTGTATTAACATGGACATTCTGTATTAACATGGATATTCTGTATTAACATAGACATTCTGTATTAACATGGACATTCTGTAGAACATGGACATTCTGTATTAACATGGACATTCTGTATTAACATAGACATTCTGTATTAACATGGACACTCTGCATTAACATGGGCATTCTGTATTAACATGGACACTCTGCATTAACATGGACATTCTGTATTAACATGGACACTCTGTATTAACATGTACATTCTGTATTAAAATGGACACTCTGTATTAACATGGACACTGTATTAACATGGTCATTCTGTATTAACATGGACATTCTGTATTAACATGGACATTCTGTAGTAACATGGACATTCTGTAGTAACATGGACATTCTGTATTAACATGGACATTCTGTATTAACATGGACATTCTGTATTAACGGTGCTATGTCTTTTCGTCCGACGTCATTTCGTCCAACGACACTTCGTCCACGTCTTTTGGTCCAACGTCTTTTTGTCCACCCGTCTTTTGGTCCAACGTCACTTCGTCCAATTATCCAATTACAAATAGTTTAATTTAGTTTTTCAATGTTACTGCTCAAGGATCCTCTCCACCTATTTCGCCTCTTGAGGTTGAGTTCTGCATTTGTGCTGCTTGATCTCCAGACATTTTTAAGATAAGCTGCAGGATATTCGCCCATGTATGCTCCAGCGTGATGAGAGCCATTGTATCTGATGGAATATTTGATCATTTCAGACCTGTAATGTCAGAACCCACTGCCAACCAGAGGTTTTAATCACTCGACGAAAATCGAGTTTAAATCTGCTTCTTTCAGAACTGCACTCATTGTCTAAATCCAATTAGACTCCCACTTATATCTGTGTCTGTCGGAAATGTAGAATATCAAATCATCTTGTCCTCTCCCCATTATTCTCTCTCGGGTGCAGTTCGGGAAATCTAACTTTTAGGGAATTTCGGGAATTTACAATTTACATCAATTTTAAGTAATTTCGGGAATTTTAAGTAATTAGTAAACTTTTAGATTTGTTAACTGCATTTTTAGATTTTTTAACTTTTTAACTGCATTTTTCAACTTGCATTTTACTTGCATTTTATCAATTACTTGCGTTTTAGCAATTAAATTCACTTGCTGTATTGTACTTGCATTTTGCTGTATTGTACTTGCATTTTATCAATTAAATGGTTTTATACGGAATTAATTTGTAATTGGATAATTGGACGAAGTGACGTTGGACCAAAAGACGGGCGGACAAAAAGACGTTGGACCAAAAGACGGGCGGACAAAAAAACGTTGGACCAAAAGACGTGGACGAAGTGTCGTTGGACGAAGTGACGTCGGACGAAAAGACGCGACACGGTTATGTACAGACCTCCTAACAGTGGTCAGGACCAGAGCCGCAACATGTACCGGGAAATAGAAAAGGCATGTCAGAAAGGCAAGGTCACGGTGATCATGGGGGACTTCAATATGCAGGTGGATTGGGTAAATAACGTAGCCAGTGGATCCAAAGAAAAGGAATTAATGGAATGCTTACAAGATGGCTTTTTGGAACAGCTTGTCATGGAGCCCACAAGAGAGCAGGCTATTCTGGACCTAGTCCTATGTAATGAACCAGACTTTATAAAAGATCTTAAAGTAAGAGAACACTTAGGAAGCAGCGATCATAATATGGTTGAGTTCAGTCTGCAGTTTGAAAGAGAGAAGGCAAAATCGGATGTAATGGTGTTACAGTTAAATAAAGGTAATTACGAGGGCATGAAAGAGGAACTGGCGAAAATCGACTGGAAGCAGACCCTAGCGGGGAAGACAGCAGAGCAAAAATGGCAGGAGTTTGTATGCATAATTGAGGACACTGTACAGAGGTTCATCCCCAAGAAAAGAAAGATTATTCGGGGAGGGCTTAGACAGCCATGGCTGACAAAGGAGGTCAGGAAATGTATCAAAGAAAAAGAGAGATCCTATAAAGTGGCCAAAAGCACTGGGAAATCAGAAGATTGGGAAGGCTACAAAAACAAACAGAGGTTAACAAAGAGACAAATAAGGAAGGAGAGGATTAAATATGAAGGCAGGCTAGCCAGTAATATAAGAAATGATAGTAAAAGTTTATTTCAATACATAAGAAACAAACGGCAGGCCAAAGTAGACATTGGGCCAATTCAAACTGATTCCGGAATGCTAGTGATGGGAGACGAGGAAATGGCTGGAGAACTTAATAAGTACTTTGCGTCTGTCTTCACAGTGGAAGACATGAGTAATAGCCCAAAAATTATAGAGTGTCAGGGGCTGAGTTGAGTATGGTTGCCATTACAAAATAGATGGTGCTAAAAAAGCTAAAAGGTCTTAAAATTGTCAAATCTCCTGGCCCCGATGGGCTACATCCTAGAGTTCTGAGGGAGGTGGCTGAAGAAATAGCGGAAGCGTTGGTTGAGATCTTTCATAAATCACTGTATTCAGGGAAAGTCCCGGACGATTGGAAGATCGCTGTTGTAACCCCCTTGTTCAAGAAAGGATCAAGACAAAAGATGGAAAATTATAGGCCAATTAGCCTAATCTCGGTCGTTGGTAAAATTCTAGAATCGATCGTTAAGGATGAGATTTCTAAATTCTTGGAAGAGCAGGGTCGGATTAGAACAAGTCAACGTGGATTTAGTAAGGGGAGGTAGTGCCTGACGAACCTGTTAAAATTCTTTGAGGATGTGATAAGTAGGTTAGACCAGGGAAACCCAGTGGATGTGGTCTATCTGGATTTCCAAAAGGCGTTTGATAAGGTGCCACACAGGAGGCTGCTGAGTAAAGTGAGGGCCCATGGTGTTCGAGGTGAGCTACTGGCATGGGTTGAGGATTGGCTGTCTGACAGAAGGCAGAGAGATGGGATAAAAAGTTCTTTTTCGGAATGGCAGCCGGTGACCAGCGGTGTCCCACAGGGTTCAGTATTGGGGCCGCAGCTGTTCACCATATATATTAATGATCTGGATGAAGGGACTGGGGGCATTCTAGCGAAGTTTGCCGATGATACGAAGTTAGGTGGTCAGGCAGGTAGTGCTGAGGAAGTGGGGAAGCTGCAGAAGGATCTAGACAGTTTGGGAGAGTGGTGCAGGAAATGGCTGATGCAATTCAACGTGAGAAAATGTGAGGTCTTGCACTTTGGAAAAAAGAATCCAAGCAGAGACTACTTTCTAAACGGTGAGAAAATTCATAAAGCCAAAGTACAAAGGGATCTGGGAGTGCTAGTCGAGGATTCCCGAAAGGTAAACATGCAGGTTGAATCTGTGATTAAGAAAGCGAATGCAATGTTGTCATTTATCTCAAGAGGGTTGGAATATAAAAGCAGCGATGTGCTACTGAGCCTTTATAAGGCTCTGGTTAGGCCCCATTTGGAGTACTGTGTCCAGTTTTGGGCCCCACATCTCAGGAAGGACATACTAGCACTGGAGCGTGTCCAGCGGAGATTCACATGGATGATCCCTGGAATGGCGGGTCTAACATATGATGAACGGCTGAGGATCCTGGGATTGTATTCACTGGAGTTTAGAAGGTTAAGGGGAGATCTAATAGAAACTTACAAGATAATACATGGCTTAGAAAGGGTGGACGCAAAGAAACTGTTTCCGTTAGGCGAGGAGACGAGGACCCGTGGTCATAGCCTTAGAATTAGAGGGGGTAAATTCAGAACAGAAATGCGGAGACATTTCTTCAGCCTGAGAGTGGTGGGCCTGTGGAATTCATTGCCGCGGAGCGCAGTGGAGGCTGGGATGCTAAATGGCTTCAAGGCAGAGATAGATAAATTCTTGATGTCGCGAGGAATTAAGGGCTACGGGGAGAATGCTGGTAGGTGGAGTTGAAATGCCCATCAGCCATGATTGAATGGCGGAGTGGACTCGATGGGCCGAAAGGCCTTACTTCCACTCCTATGTCTTATGGCCTTATGGTCTTAAACTCACTGTTATTACTGTCACACACGCTCCCAATTGTTACACTCACATTTTTATTGCTGTCACACACAATCACAATTGTTACTCTAACACTGTTAATACTCTCACATACAATCACAATTGTTACTCTCACACTGTTATTACTGTGACACAGTCACAATTGTTACACTCACACTGTTATTACTGTCACACGCAATCACAATTGTTACTGTCACTTTATTATTTCCGTCACCCACACCATTACAATTGTAACACTCACACTGTTATTACTATCACACACAAGCATATCTGTTGCTCTCACACTGTTATCACAGTCAAACAAATGAAAATTATTCTTCTCACATTGAGTCGATCTCAGGCTTCACCGTCTAAGATGGCGTTGAGTTGGTTTCTTGAACGGCTGCAGTCCCTGAGGTGGAGGTACGCCTATTGTGCTGTTATGGAGGGAATTCCAGGGTTATGCCCCAGTGACAGTGAAGGAATGGCCGATATTCTTCCCAGTCCGGATGGTAGATGACTTGGAGGGGAACCTCCTGGTGGTGGTGATTGGAGGTGTCTGCTGCTTTTGTCCTAGATGGTCGAGTTGTGTGTTTGTTAGGGTTTGTCAAAGGACGTTTCATGAGTTACTGCAGTGCATCTTGTAGATGGTACACACGGCTGCCACGGTTCATCGGTGGTGGGGGGAGTTAATTTGATTTGATTTATTATTGCCACGTCGTTGGATACAGTGAAAAGTAATGTTTCTTGTATGCTGTACAAACAATGCATACCGTACATCTGGAAGGAAGGAGAGACTGTAGAATACAATGTTACAGTTATAGCAAGGTGTAGAGAAAATATCAACTTAATACGAGGTAGGTCCATTCAAAAGTCTGATGGCAGCAGGGAAGAAGCTGTTATTGAGTCGGTTGGTCCGTGACCTCAAACTTTGGGATCTTTTTCGCTGACGGAAGAAGGTGGAAGAGAGTATGACCGGGGTGCATGTGGTCCTTAATTATGCTGGCTGCCTTTCTGAGGCAGCGGGAATTATAGATAGAGTCAATGGATGGGAGGCTGGTCTGCGTGATAGACTGGGCTACATTCAAAACCTTTTGTAGTTTCCTGCGGCATTGCGCAGAGCAGGAACAATACCAAGCTGTGATACAACCAGAAAGAATGCTTTCTGTGGTGCATCTGTAGAAGTTGGTGAGGTTGGGAGCTGACATGCCACATTTCCTCAGTCTTCAGAGAACCCCATCTCCCTTCCCTCTGGAACCGCATCCACTTCCCTCGGGAACTGAATCCCATCCCCATCCCTCTGGAACCCCATCCCCTTCCCTCTGGAACCACATGGCGCGTTTTAAGACGGCGTTAATGGGCGGTTGCCAGGACTAATTCTGGCCGCTACAGGAGGACAGCACAGTGTTGGAGCGGTTCGCGCTCCTCCAGCTGCCGATCGCGGTGCAAAATGTGTGCTGTAGGGTCCTCCTTCAATGCGCTGCCCCCGACGCCACATGACACAGAACTACAGGGTCCAGCGCGTAAAAATAGCGGACCCAGCCAGGGAGGGCAGCCAGCACGTGTCCTGCTGCATATAGTCGATATAAACAGTGCCCTACAGTAGACAAAATGTATTTAAACAGAGTCCTACAGTAAACAGTCTATTTAAACACTCCCCAACAGTAAACAGTCTATTTAAACAGTGCTCTACAGTAAACAGTCTATTTAAACAGGGCCTACAGTAAACAGTCTATATAAACAGTGCCCAACAGTAAACAGAGTCGATTTAAAAACTGCCCTACAGTAGACAGTCTATTTAAACAGTGCCCTACAGTAAACAGTCTATATAAACAGTGCCCTAGAGTAAACTAAGTCTATGAAAACAGTGCATTACAGTAAACAGTCTATTTAAACAGTGCCCAACAGTAAATATTCTATATAAACAGTGCCCTACAGTAAACAGTCTATATAAACAGTGTCCTACTGTAAACATAATCTATTTAAACAGTGCCCTACAGTAAACATTCTATATAAACAGTGCCCTACAGTAAACAGTCTATATAAACAGTGTCCTACAGTAAACAGTCCATATAAATAGTGCCCTACAGTAAACAGACTATATAAACAGTGCCCTACTGTAAACATAATCTATTTAAACAGTGCCCTACAGTAAACAGTCTATTTAAACAGTGCCCTACAGTAAACTGTTTATACAGTAAACAGAATCTAAACACTGCCCAACAGTAAAAAGAGTATTTAAACACTGCCCAACAGTAAACAGTCTATGTAAACAGAGCCCGACAGTAAACAGTCTATTTCAACAGTGCCCTACAGTAAACAGTCTAGTTAAACAGTGCCCTACAGTAAACAGTCTATATAAACAGTGCCCTACAGTAAACAGTCTATTTAAGCAGGGCCTACAGTAAACAGTCTATTTAAACAGTTCCCTAAAGTAAACAGTCTATACAAACTGTGCCAGACAGCAAAAAGATTCAACAGTGCCCTACAGTAAACAATCTATATAAACAGTGCACTACCGTAAACAGTCTATATAAACATTGCCCCATTGTAGTCTGTAGAAACAGTGCCCTACAGAAAACAGTCATTGTAAACAGTGCACTACAGTTAACAGTCTCTGTAAACAGTGCCCTACAGTAAACAGTCAATATAAGCGTGCCAGTTCGTAAAAAATCAATGGAAAGTGTCTTGCAGAACAGTCTTATAAACAGTGCCCAACAGCACTGGGCTACCGGGCAGCACGGTAGCTTTGTGGATAGCTCAATCCCTTCACAGCTCCAGGGTCCCATGTTCGATTCTGGCTTAGGTCACTGTCTCTGCGGAGTCTGCACATTCTCCCCGTGTGTGCGTGGGTTTCCTTCGGGCGCTCCGGTTTCCTCCCACAATCCAAAGATGTGCAGGTTAGGTGGATTGGCCATGATAAATTGCCCTTAGAGCCCTGCGCCGAACAGTCTGTGCAGTGTTCAACTGAAAACAGTATTTTGTTGCAGCGCCCTACAGTAAACAGACTATGTAAACAGTCTCCTGCAATAAACAGTCTATGTAAACAGTGTCTGACCGAAAACAGTCTATGTAAGCAGTGCCCTGCAGTAAATAGTCAATATACACAGTGCCTTGCATTAAACAGAGTTTATGTAACAGTTCCCTCCAGGAAACAGTCTTTGTAAACAGTGCCGTACAGTAGATAGCCAGTGTAAACTTTGGCCTACAGTAAGCAGTCTATGTGAACAGCGCCTTTCAGTAAACAGAGTCTATGTAAACAGCGCTGTGCAGTAAAGTCTATATAAACTGTGCCATACTGTAAACAGTCAATATAAACAGTGCCCCAACCGATGTAAACAATGTTCAACATAAATCAGGCTATGTTTACAGTGCCCTGCCGTAAACAGTCTATCTTAACAGTGCCCTAGAGTAAACTAAGTCTATGAAAACAGTGCATTACAGTAAACAGTCTATGTAAACAGAGCCCTACAGTAAACAGTCTATTTAAACAGTGCCCGACAGTAAACATAATCTATTTAAACACTGCCCAACAGTAAAAAGTGTATTTAAACACTGCCCAATAGTAAACAGTCTATGTAAACAGAGCCCTACAGTAAACTGTCTATTTAAACAGTGCCCTACAGTAAACAGTCAATTTAAACAGTGCCCTACAGTAACCAGTCTATTTAAACAGGGCCTACAGTAAACAGTCTATTTAAACACAGCCCTACAGTAAACAGTCTATTTAAACAGTGCCCTACAGTAAACAGTCTATATAAACAGTGCCCTCCAGTAAACAGTCTATTTAAACAGAGCCCTATAGTAATCTGAGTCTATTTAAACAGTGCCCTACAGTAAACATTCTATATAAACGAGAGTGACCTACAGTAAACAGTCTATATAAACAGTGTCCTACTGTAAACATAATCTATTTAAACAGTGCCCTACAGTAAACATTCTATATAAACAGTGCCCTACAGTAAACAGTCTATATAAACAGTGTCCTACAGTAAACAGTCCATATAAATAGTGCCCTACAGTAAACAGACTATATAAACAGTGCCCTACTGTAAACATAATCTATTTAAACAGTGCCCTATAGTAAACAGTCTATTTAAACAGTGCCCTACAGTAAACTGTTTATACAGTAAACAGAATCTAAACACTGCCCAACAGTAAAAAGAGTATTTAAACACTGCCCAACAGTAAACAGTCTATGTAAACAGAGCCCGACAGTAAACAGTCTATTTCAACAGTGCCCTACAGTAAACAGTCTAGTTAAACAGTGCCCTACAGTAAACAGTCTATATAAACAGTGCCCTACAGTAAACAGTCTATTTAAGCAGGGCCTACAGTAAACAGTCTATTTAAACAGTTCCCTAAAGTAAACAGTCTATACAAACTGTGCCAGACAGCAAAAAGATTCAACAGTGCCCTACAGTAAACAATCTATATAAACAGTGCACTACCGTAAACAGTCTATATAAACATTGCCCCATTGTAGTCTGTAGAAACAGTGCCCTACAGAAAACAGTCATTGTAAACAGTGCACTACAGTTAACAGTCTCTGTAAACAGTGCCCTACAGTAAACAGTCAATATAAGCGTGCCAGTTCGTAAAAAATCAATGGAAAGTGTCTTGCAGAACAGTCTTATAAACAGTGCCCAACAGCACTGGGCTACCGGGCAGCACGGTAGCTTTGTGGATAGCTCAATCCCTTCACAGCTCCAGGGTCCCATGTTCGATTCTGGCTTAGGTCACTGTCTCTGCGGAGTCTGCACATTCTCCCCGTGTGTGCGTGGGTTTCCTTCGGGCGCTCCGGTTTCCTCCCACAATCCAAAGATGTGCAGGTTAGGTGGATTGGCCATGATAAATTGCCCTTAGAGCCCTGCGCCGAACAGTCTGTGCAGTGTTCAACTGAAAACAGTATTTTGTTGCAGCGCCCTACAGTAAACAGACTATGTAAACAGTCTCCTGCAATAAACAGTCTATGTAAACAGTGTCTGACCGAAAACAGTCTATGTAAGCAGTGCCCTGCAGTAAATAGTCAATATACACAGTGCCTTGCATTAAACAGAGTTTATGTAACAGTTCCCTCCAGGAAACAGTCTTTGTAAACAGTGCCGTACAGTAGATAGCCAGTGTAAACTTTGGCCTACAGTAAGCAGTCTATGTGAACAGCGCCTTTCAGTAAACAGAGTCTATGTAAACAGCGCTGTGCAGTAAAGTCTATATAAACTGTGCCATACTGTAAACAGTCAATATAAACAGTGCCCCAACCGATGTAAACAATGTTCAACATAAATCAGGCTATGTTTAAGCAGAGGGCAGCAGAGCAGAGCTACTGATCAGCTGTTCTGGGGAAATTTGCATACGTGCAGTGCGGTCAGCCTAAGTTGAAGGTGAACCTGCGAAGAAGACCCAAGGAGTTTTGAGTAAAGGCAAGCAACCAGCAGAGGGCAGCAGAGCAGAGCTACTGATCAGCTGTTCTGGGGAAATTTGCATACGTGCAGTGCGGTCAGCCTAAGTTGAAGGTGAACCTGCGAAGAAGACCCAAGGAGTTTTGAGTAAAGGCAAGCAACCAGCAGAGGGCAGCAGAGCAGAGCTACTGATCAGCTGTTCTGGGGAAATTTGCATACGTGCAGTGCGGTCAGCCTAAGTTGAAGGTGAACCTGCGAAGAAGACCCAAGGAGTTTTGAGTAAAGGCAAGCAACCAGCAGAGGGCAGCAGAGCAGAGCTACTGATCAGCTGTTCTGGGGAAATGTGCATACGTGCAGTGCGGTCAGCCTAAGTTGAAGGTGGTTTGTGGAGGGGCTGTTGGCAAGTGACAGTTAAACCCGAAACACTTTGTGAGTGTTTTCCACCCTACCTCCCCACGGTGGTTGGGAAGCGGGAGCAGGGGCCTGTCGTGAAGGTGAGGTGAGTGAGTGCCTTTAAATTTGCTTACCTTTCAGCGGGATCAGGGTTTGAGGTAATATCAGGTAAGCTCTTCCTTTCTTTTTCTTTTTCTTGTTTTTTTTTTTAATCTAGAGGGGATGTCAGGGAAGGCAGTACAATGCTCCTCCTGCAGAATGTTTGAGGTGAGGGACGCCGTCAGTGTCCCTGCTGATTTCATCTGTGGGAAGTGCACCCAACTCCAGCTCCTCAAAAACCGTGTTAGGGACCTGGAGCTTGAGCTGGATGAACTTCGGATCATTCGGGAGGCAGAGGGGGTCATAGATAGGAGCTTCAGGGAAGTAGTTACACCAAAGACTGGAGATAGATGGGTAACTGTAAGAGGGACTGGGAAGAAGCAGTCAGTGCAGGGACCCCCTGCGGTCGTTCCCCTGAGTAACAAGTATACCGTTTTGGATACTTGTGGGGGGGACGACTTACCAGGGGTAAGCCATGGGGTACGGGCCTCTGGCACGGAGTCTGTCCCTGTTGCTCAGAAGGGAAGGGGGGAAAGGAGTAGAACATTAGTAATTGGGGACTCAATAGTCAGGGGCACAGATAGGAGATTTTGTGGGAGCGAGAGAGACTCACGTTTGGTATGTTGCCTCCCAGGTGCAAGGGTACGTGATGTCTCGGATCGTGTTTTCCGGGTCCTTAAGGGGGAGGGGGAGCAGCCCCAAGTCGTAGTCCACATTGGCACTAACGACATAGGTAGGAAAGGGGACAAGGATGTCAGGCAGGCCTTTAGGGAGCTAGGATGGAAGCTCAGAGCGAGAACAAACAGAGTTGTTATCTCTGGGTTGTTGCCCGTGCCACGTGATAGTGAGATGAGGAATAGGGAGAGAGAGCAATTAAACACGTGGCTACAGGGATGGTGCAGGCGGGAGGGATTCAGATTTCTGGATAACTGGGGCTCTTTCTGGGGAAGGTGGGACCTCTATAGACAGGATGGTCTACATCTGAACCTGAGGGGCACCAATATCCTGGGGGGGAGATTTGTTAGTACTCTTTGGGGGGGTTTAAACTAATTCAGCAGGGGCATGGGAACCTGGATTGTAGCTTTGGGGTGCGAGAGATTGAGAGTAGAGAGGTCAGGAGCACAGTTTTGACTTCGCAGGAGGGCGGCAGTGTTCAGGTCTGTGGTTTGAAGTGTGTCTATTTCAATGCCAGGAGTATACGAAATAAGGTAGGGGAACTGGCAGCATGGGTTGGTACCTGGGACTTCGATGTTGTGGCCATTTCAGAGACATGGATAGAGCAGGGACAGGAATGGTTGTTGCAGGTTCCGGGGTTTAGGTGCTTTAGTAAGGTCAGAGAAGGGGGCAAAAGAGGGGGAGGTGTGGCGCTGCTAGTCAAGGACAGTATTACGGTGGTAGAAAGGATGCAAGATGGGGACTCTTCTTCCGAGGTAGTATGGGCTGAGGTTAGAAACAGGAAAGGAGAGGTCACCCTGTTGGGAGTTTTCTATAGGCCACCTAATAGTTCTAGAGATGTAGAGGAAAGGATGGCGAAGATGATTCTGGAAAAGAGCGAAAGTAACAGGGTAGTTGTTATGGGAGACTTTAACTTTCCTAATATTGACTGGAAAAGATATAGTTCGAGTACATTGGATGGGTCGTTCTTTGTACAATGTGTGCAGGAGGGTTTTCTGACACAATATGTTGACAGGCCAACAAGAGGTGAGGCCACTTTGGATTTGGTTTTGGGTAATGAACCAGGCCAGGTGTTAGATCTGGAGGTAGGTGAACACTTTGGAGACAGTGACCACAATTCGGTGACCTTTACGTTAGTGATGGAAAGGGATAAGTATACCCCGCAGAGCAAGAGTTATAGCTGGGGGAAGGGCAATTATGATGCCATTAGACATGACTTAGGATGTGTTGGTTGGAGAAGTAGGCTGCAAGGGTTGGGCACACTGGATATGTGGAGCTTGTTCAAGGAACAGCTATTGCATGTTCTTGATAAGTACGTACCAGTCAGGCAGGGAGGAAGGGGTCGAGCGAGGGAACCGTGGTTTACCAAAGAAGTGGAATCTCTTGTTAAGAGGAAGAAGGAGGCCTATGTGAAGATGAGGCGTGAAGTTTCAGTTGGGGCGCTTGATAGTTACAAGGAAGCGAGGAAGGATCTAAAGAGAGAGCTGAGACGAGCAAGGAGGGGACATGAGAAGTCTTTGGCAGGTAGGATCAAGGAAAACCCAAAAGCTTTCTATAGGTATGTCAGGAATAAAAGAATGACTAGGGTAAGAGTAGGGCCAGTCAAGGACAGTGGTGGGAAGTTGTGTGTGGAGGCTGAGGAGATAAGCGAGATACTAAATGAATACTTTTCGTCAGTATTCACTCAAGAAAAAGATAATATTGAGGAGGAGAATGCTGAGACCCAGGCTATTAGAATAGATGGCATTGAGGTGCGTAGGGAAGAAGTGTTGGCAATTCTGGACAAGGTGAAAATAGATAAGTCCCCGGGGCCGGATGGGATTTATCCTAGGATTCTCTGGGAAGCCAGGGAAGAGATTGCTGAGCCTTTGGCTTTGATTTTTAGGTCATCATTGGCTACAGGAATAGTGCCAGAGGACTGGAGGATAGCAAATGTGGTCCCTTTGTTCAAGAAGGGGAGTAGAGATAACCCTGGTAACTATAGGCCGGTGAGCCTAACGTCTGTGGTGGGTAAAGTCTTGGAGAGGATTATAAAAGATACGATTTATAATCATCTAGATAGGAATAATATGATTAGGGATAGTCAGCATGGTTTTGTGAAGGGTAGGTCATGCCTCACAAACCTTATCGAGTTCTTTGAGAAGGTGACTGAACAGGTAGACGAGGGTAGAGCAGTTGATGTGGTGTATATGGATTTCAGTAAAGCGTTTGATAAGGTTCCCCACGGTCGGCTATTGCAGAAAATACGGAGGCTGGGGATTGAGGGTGATTTAGAGATGTGGATCAGAAATTGGCTAGTTGAAAGAAGACAGAGAGTGGTAGTTGATGGGAAATGTTCAGAATGGAGTTCAGTTACGAGTGGCGTACCACAAGGATCTGTTCTGGGGCCGTTGCTGTTTGTCATTTTTATAAATGACCTAGAGGAGGGCGCAGAAGGATGGGTGAGTAAATTTGCAGACGACACTAAAGTCGGTGGAGTTGTAGACAGTGCGGAAGGATGTTGCAGGTTACAGAGGGACATAGATAAGCTGCAGAGCTGGGCTGAGAGGTGGCAAATGGAGTTTAATGTGGAGAAGTGTGAGGTGATTCACTTTGGAAAGAATAACAGGAATGCGGAATATTTGGCTAATGGTAAAATTCTTGGAAGTGTGGATGAGCAGAGGGATCTCGGTGTCCATGTACATAGATCCCTGAAAGTTGCCACCCAGGTTGATAGGGTTGTGAAGAAGGCTTATGGCGTGTTGGCCTTTATTGGTAGAGGGATTGAGTTCCGTAGCCATGAGGTCATGATGCAGCTGTACCAAACTCTGGTACGGCCGCATTTGGAGTATTGCGTACAGTTCTGGTCGCCTCATTATAGGAAGGACGTGGAAGCTTTGGAACGGGTGCAGAGGAGATTTACCAGGATGTTGCCTGGTATGGAGGGAAAATCTTATGAGGAAAGGCTGATGGACTTGAGGTTGTTTTCGTTAGAGAGAAGAAGGTTAAGAGGTGACTTAATAGAGGCATACAAAATGATCAGAGGGTTAGATAGGGTGGACAGCGAGAGCCTTCTCCCGCGGATGGAGGTGGCTAGCACGAGGGGACATAGCCTTAAATTGAGGGGTAATAGATATAGGACAGAGGTCAGAGGTGGGTTTTTTACGCAAAGAGTGGTGAGGCCGTGGAATGCCCTACCTGCAACAGTAGTGAACTCGCCAACATTGAGGGCATTTAAAAATTTATTGGATAAGCATATGGATGATAAGGGCATAGTGTAGGTTAGATGGCCTTTAGTTTTTTTTTTCATGTCGGTGCAACATCGAGGGCCGAAGGGCCTGTACTGCGCTGTATCGTTCTATGTTCTATGTTCTATGTTTACAGTGCCCTGCCGTAAACAGTCTATCTTAACAGTGCCCTAGAGTAAACTAAGTCTATGAAAACAGTGCATTACAGTAAACAGTCTATGTAAACAGAGCCCTACAGTAAACAGTCTATTTAAACAGTGCCCGACAGTAAACATAATCTATTTAAACACTGCCCAACAGTAAAAAGTGTATTTAAACACTGCCCAATAGTAAACAGTCTATGTAAACAGAGCCCTACAGTAAACTGTCTATTTAAACAGTGCCCTACAGTAAACAGTCAATTTAAACAGTGCCCTACAGTAACCAGTCTATTTAAACAGGGCCTACAGTAAACAGTCTATTTAAACACAGCCCTACAGTAAACAGTCTATTTAAACAGTGCCCTACAGTAAACAGTCTATATAAACAGTGCCCTCCAGTAAACAGTCTATTTAAACAGAGCCCTATAGTAATCTGAGTCTATTTAAACAGTGCCCTACAGTAAACATTCTATATAAACGAAAGTGCCCTACAGTAAACAGTCTATATAAACAGTGTCCTACTGTAAACATAATCTATTTAAACAGTGCCCTACAGTAAACATTCTATATAAACAGTGCCCTACAGTAAACAGTCTATATAAACAGTGTCCTACAGTAAACAGTCCATATAAATAGTGCCCTACAGTAAACAGACTATATAAACAGTGCCCTACTGTAAACATAATCTATTTAAACAGTGCCCTATAGTAAACAGTCTATTTAAACAGTGCCCTACAGTAAACTGTTTATACAGTAAACAGAATCTAAACACTGCCCAACAGTAAAAAGAGTATTTAAACACTGCCCAACAGTAAACAGTCTATGTAAACAGAGCCCGATAGTAAACAGTCTATTTCAACAGTGCCCTACAGTAAACAGTCTAGTTAAACAGTGCCCTACAGTAAACAGTCTATATAAACAGTGCCCTACAGTAAACAGTCTATTTAAACAGGGCCTACAGTAAACAGTCTATTTAAACAGTTCCCTGAAGTAAACAGTCTATACAAACTGTGCCAGACAGCAAACAGATTCAACAGTGCCCTACAGTAAACAATCTATATAAACAGTGCACTACCGTAAACAGTCTATATAAACATTGCCCCATTGTAGTCTGTAGAAACAGTGCCCTACAGAAAACAGTCATTGTAAACAGTGCACTACAGTTAACAGTCTCTGTAAACAGTGCCCTACAGTAAACAGTCAATATAAGCGTGCCAGTTCGTAAAAAATCAATGGAAAGTGTCTTGCAGAAAACAGTCTTATAAACAGTGCCCGACAGCGCTGGGGTACCGGGCAGCACGGTAGCATTGCGGATAATCCCTTCACAGCTCCAGGGTCCCATGTACGATTCCGGCTTTGGTCACTGTCTGTGCGGAGTCTGCACATTCTCCCCGTGTGTGCGTGGGTTTCCTTTGGGTGCTCCGGTTTCCTCCCACAATCCAAAGATGTGCAGGTTAGGTGGATTGGCCATGAGTCTATCTTAACAGTGCCCTATAGTCATCCGCATTCCTCAGAACCCTGACGTTCACCCTGTACTCCGCATTCAATTTTTTTCTACCAAAATGAATCACCTCGCACTTATCAGGGTTAAACCTCATCTGCCATTTTTCGGCCCAGCTCTGCATCCTATCAATGTCTCTTTGCAGCCGAACAACAGCCCTCCACCTCAGTGTAGTAGCGGAGTACTACAGCAATCTTGGTGTCATCAGCAAATTTACTGACACACCCTTCAGCCCCCTCCTCCAAGTCATTGATAAAAATCACAAATAGCAATGGACCCAGCACTGATCAATGTGGTACACCGTTGGTAATTGTTCTCCAGTTTGAAAATGTTCCATTCACCACTGTCTTCCATGTGATAGCCAGTTACTTATCCAATTGGCCAAATTTCCCTCTATCCCACACCTCCTTAATTTCTTCATGAGCTGACGATGGGGAACCTTATCAAACGCCTTACTAAAATACATGTATACGACATCAACTGCTCTACCTTCATCTACACAATTAGTTACCTTCTCAAAGAATTCAATCAAATTTGTGAGGCAAAACTTACCCTTCAAGAATCCGTGTTGACTATCCCGGATTAAGCTGCATCTTTTCAAATGGTCATGAATCCTATCCTTCAGGATCTTTTCCATTAACTTACCGACAACCTAGGTAAGACTTAATGGCCCATAATTACCAGGGTGATTCCAATTCCCTTTCTTTAACAGAGGAACAACATTCGCCACTCTCCAGTCCTCTTGCACTATCCCCGTGGACAGTGAGGACCCAAAGATCAACGCCAAAGGCACTGAAATATCATCCCTTGCCTCCCAAATAATCCTTAGATATATCCCATCTGGCCCAGGGGGCTTGTCGACCCTCAGGTTTTTCAAATTTGCTTATACATCCTTCCTCAGAACATCTACCTCCTCAAGCCTACCTGCCTGTATCACACTCATCCTCAAATACATGCCCCTCTCCTCGGTGAACACTGAAGAAAAGTATTCATTCAACGCCTCTCCTATTTCTTCTGACTCAATGCACATGTTCCCACTACTGCCTTTGACCGGCCCTACCCTCACCCTGGTCATTATTTTATTTCTCACATAAGAGTAAAAAGTTTGGGGATTTCCTTGATCCGACCCGCCAAGGACTTCTCATGGACTTCTGGCTCTCTTTAGCCCTTTTTTGTAGCTCATTCCTTGCTACATTATAACTCTCAAGCGACCCAACTGAACCTTGTTTTCTCATCCTTACATACTCATCCTTTTTCCTCTTGACAAGACATTCAACCTCTTTTGTGAACCATGGTTCCCTCACACGGCCATTTCCTCCCTGCCTGACAGGGACATACCTATCAAGGACACGTAGTATTTGTTCCATGAACAAGGTACACTTTTCATTTGTGCCTTTCCCTTATAGTTTCTGTTCCCATTTTATGCTCCCTAATTCTTGCCTAATCTCATCATAAGTACTCCTCCCCCAATTATAAGCCTTGCCCTGTCGCCTGGCCCTATCCCTCTCCATTGCAATAGTGAAAGGCACCGAATTGTGATCACTATCTCCAAAGTGCTCTCCCACAAACAAATCTAACACTTGGCCCGGTTCATTGCCCAGTACCAAATCCAATGTGAGGCAATGTGAGGTGAATGGACAAGAACCCTCTTGTCGACCATTCCACATATTGTGTCAGGAAACCCTCCTGCACACACTACAAAAACTGCCCCATCCGAACTGTTCGACCTATAGAGGTTCCAATCAATATTTGGAAAGTTAAAGTCATCCATGACAACTACCCTGAGACCTCCATATCTATAATCTGTTTTGCAATTCCTTCCTCCATATCTCTATTACTATTTGGGGGCCTATAGAAAACTCCTAACAATGTGACCGCTCCTTTCCTATTTCTAACTTTGGCCCATATTACCAAAGTAGGCAGATCCCCTTCAAACTGCCTTTCTGCAGCCGTTAAACTATCCTTGATTAACAATGCTACTCCTCCACCTCTTTTACCGCTTTCCTACTCTGACTGAAACATCTATACCCCAGGACGTCCAACAACCATTCCTGTCCCTGTTCTAACAATGTCCCCGTAATGGCCACAACATCGTAGTCCCAAGTACCAATCCTCGCTCCAAGTTCACTTCCCTTATTCCGGATGCTCCTGGCATTGACGTAGAACACTTTAACCCACATTTCTGTCTGCCGGTACACTCCTGCGACCTTATTACTCTCCTCAGTACCTCACTACTCTCAACACTGGCTTCTGGACTACAGCTCGTTTTCCCATCCCCCTGACAAATTAGTTTAACCCCCCCTTCCCGAAGAGCCGTTGCAAATTTCCCTCCCAGGATATTGGTGCCTCTCTGTTTCAGGTGCAATCCGTCCTGTCTGTACAGGCCCCACCTTCCCCAAAATGTGCTCCAATTATCCACATACCTGAAACCCTCCCTCCTACACCTCCCTGCAGCCACGTGTTTATCTTCACTCCCTCCCTGTTCCTCACCTGACTAGCACCGGCAACAAACCAGAAATGACAACATGGTTTATCCTGGTTCTTAGCTTCCACCCAAGCTCCCTAAATTCCTGTTTTAAATCCCCATCCCTTCTATTACCCATGTCACGACTTGTGACTGTTCCCCCTCCCTCTCATGGATTCTGAAAACACGGTCCGAGACGTTACAGACCCTGGCACCTGGGAGGCAACATACCATCCGTGAGACTCTCCTGCCGCACAACCGTCTATCTGTCCCTCTAACTATCGAATCCCCAATAACTATTGCTCTCCTGCTCTCCCTCCTTCCCTTCTGAGCCACACGGCCGGACTCTGTGCTGGAGATCCATTCACTGTGGCTTACCCCTGGTAGGTCGTCCCCTTCAACAGCATTCAAAACGGTATATTTGTTACTGAGGGGAACGACCACAGAGGATCCCTGCACGGACTGCTTCCTCCCATCTCCTCTCACCGTCACCCATTTATCTTGATTCTGCGGAGTAACTACATCCCTGAAGTTACTATCTATGACGACCTCTGCCTCCCGAATTCATCCACCTCCAGCTCCTGTTCCCTAACGCGGTTTATGAGGAGCTGCAGATGGGTGCACCTCCCACAGGTGAAATCAGCAGGGACACTGACGGCGTCTCTCACCTCAAACATTCTGCAGGAGGAACATTGCACTGCCTTCCCTGCCATCCCCAATAGATAAAAAAAATAAAAAGAAAGAAAGAAAGAGCTTACCTGTTATTCACTCTACCTCTTGGGTTGGAGGAGGTGGAAGGATGGGAGACACTACAAATATAGTATCTAGGGTTTAGGAACTGCCCAACTTAAATACAGGTAAAAATAAAACACTTAACCAGCAACCACTACACCCCACACAAGAACAGCAATCAGCTGTTATGGGCCAGCGCAAACAATTTAAATCTTTACTACTTACCCAGCAATAACTCTGTCCTCACTCCGACCGGATTCAGCTGGAAACAGTAAGTTTAAAAAAAAATTACACCCCTTCTCAGTAAACACTGACTCAGCAACCCAACAGGATAACACCTCAGGGAAAGGAAAAACTACTTACCAGTCACCAGTCAATCAATTACCTGCAGGCTGTCAGGTCACGGTTCAACTTCTTTCTCCTTCTACCTACCCTCTAGTCTCACTCTTTACATTTACTCAGCTGGGATCCTTACAGTGATTGTTTTATTTTGGTTAGACGAGGAGTTTAGGTTTCAACTGTCACTTGATAACAGGTCCTCCTCAAACCACCGTCAAGATGCGGTGACGGCAATGCACTGCTGCAAATTTTCCCTGCAACACCCAATCAGCAACTCCTCTCTACTGCCCTCTGCTGGATGCTTGCCTACACTTGAACATGGACGGTGTCTTGCTCAGGTACACATTCTGGATGCAGTGACCGCAATGCACTGCTGCAAATTTTCCCCGCAACAGCCAATCTGCAGCTCGGCTCTACTGCCCTCTGCTGGAAAGGTTACTGTGAAAAGCCGCTAGTCGCCGCATTTCGGCACCTGTTTGGGGTGGCTGGAATGGGACTTGAACCCGCGCTGCTGGTCTTGTTCCTCATTGCAAGCCGGCTGTCTTGGCCCACTGTGCTAAACCAGCCCAGACTTGTCCTCGCACGATTGCACCTCTTCCTTGATCCAATATGCACTCCTCACAATACCCCTACCCCCGCCATCATCTCACCATTTCCACATTCGCTGCCCAATACTCCTACAAATTCGGGAGAGCCAGCCCCCTTCCTGCCTCTGCCTGTACCGCAGAATCCTACAAACCCTCGGCCTCCCTCTTCCCACACAAATTCCCAGATTGGCCCATCCGCATTCCGAAAAAAGGCTTTGGGGAGAATAATTGGGAGGGACTGAAAAACAAACCGGTATATTGGCAATATGTTCATTTTCACCATCCGGCCTCATCTTGCTTCTCTCCCGGTCTCTTTATCTCCTATTCCTCTCCGTCTCCCTCTTCCCCAACTCTCCCTTTTGACGATCTCCATTTTTACCGATCCAAACACAATCTCTGCCACTTTCTCTCCCTTCCTCCTCAGGTCTATACTTACCCGATATCAATCCCTGCCCATCCAATAGCCCATCTATGCTCCTCTCTCCCTCTCTGTCTCTTTCTCTTCCCCCAGGTCCATATCTATCCAAAACTACACCTCTACATATCCAATATTCCATCGCTGTCTATCCTTTTTATAAATTTAGAGTCCCCAATTCATTTTCTCTAATTAAGGGGCAATTTAGCGTGCTCAATCCATCTCCCCTGCACGTATTATAGGTTGTGGGGGCGAAACCCATGCAAACACGGGGAGAATGTGCAAACTCCACACGGGCAGTGACCCAGAGCCGGAATCGAACCTGGGACCTCGTCGCCGTGAGGCAGCAGGCTAACCACTGCCAGCCGTGCTGACCCACGGCCTATCTAATACTACACCTCTAACTATGCACTATTCCATCACTGCCTGTCCACTACTCCATCTCTACCGATCCAATACTCCACGTCTACCTATCCAATACTACACCTCTACCTATCCAATATTCCATCTCTACCTATCCAATACTCCACGTCTACGTATCCAATACTACATCTCGAACTATCCAATAGAATGTGTCTAACTATCCAATAGCCCATCTCTGCGCCTATCTTCCTTTCTGTCTTTTTCACTCTCCTCTCCTCCACAATTCCATACCTATCCAATAGCACATCTCTACCTGTTTAATAACCCATCGTTGCTCCTCTCTCCTTCTTTCTTTCACTCTCCCCTCCTCCGCAGCGCTAAACGTCCTGATATCCAATAACCCATCTTTCTCCCTCTCTCCCTCTCTGCCTCTTTCTCTCCCCATCTCCCAGCTCTATAACTTTTTTTAAAAATATTCATTTATGGGTTGTGGTTCGGCCAGAATGCATTGCCCATCCCTAGTTGCCCTTCGGAAGGTGGTGATGAGTTGCCTCATTTGACTCCTGCAGTCCTTCAGGGGCAGGTATATTCACTGATGTGTTAGGAAGGGAGTTCCATGATTTTGCTGGGAACCTCTGGGGGAGACCGAGATGGATCATCCACTCCACACTTCTGTCTGATGACTCAGA
The DNA here is from genome assembly GCF_902713615.1 of Scyliorhinus canicula. Lineage (NCBI taxonomy): Eukaryota > Metazoa > Chordata > Chondrichthyes > Carcharhiniformes > Scyliorhinidae > Scyliorhinus > Scyliorhinus canicula. The sequence continues at coordinate 9,167,702 of NC_052175.1, read as the reverse complement.
CTTGCTCCTTGCACGTATGTGCTGGACTCCTGCATCATTGAGGATGGGGATATTTGTGGAGCCTCCTCCTCCAGTGAGTTGTTCAATTGCACATCGTAATTCACGACTGGATGTGGCCGATCTTCAGAACTAATCTGATGCGTTGGTTGTGGAATCGCTTCACTTGCCGACCTCACACAGCGAGATACCCCCCTACACACACACACTCCCAAACCCACACCCACCCACACAGACACATGCACACGGGCACATACACATTCACACAAGACACACATGGACAGACACACACGGACAGACACAGGGACGCAAACTAACATATACAGACAGACATATGCCCACGTCCACCCACGCGCATACACATACACTAGATATACACGACACACACACTTAGATACACCGCCAGACAGACATAGAAAGTCAAGCACACAGACAAACACTTCCATTGGCACATATACCACAGTGACGCACCGACACGCACACATACACACACAGAGAGACACGCATACAGACATACAAACTCACACAGACAGCGAAATACACATATAGACTCACAAAGGCGCATACACACGCAGAACCCCCCCCCCCCCCCCCCCCCCCGCCTCCCCACATAGACGCACACACACAAACACACAGAGACGAACACCTTTCTCCAGTTGTGGAGAACCTGGTTAACCCGGACCTGGAGTCTTCTGATCAGTTTCAGTCTCTGTTCAGAATCACAGTTTTTTTTCACAGAGGGAATGAAACGAAGTTTCATCAGGTTCCTTCCTGTGATGTTGGGAGTGTCTTACCAAGAGAGATTGGCCACACTAGCCCAGTATTCTTCACAGTGACGAAGTGATCAGATTGAGAAATATAAAATGCTGACAGTGATACACAGCCTTGCTGCAGGTTAAATGTTCTCCCTCGTTGGTGAGTTCTGAGTCATGTTTGGGGAGCGGGGGCGCAATATCAAATAGAGAGAAACCATTTAGGACAGAGATGAGGATATTTTGTTACTCAATGATTGATGAATATTTGAAATTCTGAGTAATACTAATATAATAATTGCTTATTGTCACAACTTGTCTTCAATGAAGTTACAGTGAAAAGCCCCTAGTCGCCACATTCCGGCGCCTGTGCAGGGAGGGGATTACGGGAACTTAACCCGCGATGCTGGCCTTGTTCTGCATTACAAGCCAGCTGTTTAGCCCACTGTGCTAAACCAGAGGGCTGTGGGAGCTAACTAATTGAGTGTGATTGTGATTGAATACGTGTGTACCGGCAGTTATGTGTGTCTGTAGCAGGTGAGTTATCACCACCTTCAAACTTTCCCCTCAGTGTCACTCAATATACATTTATGGATATTACGCAGATTGTTCTGAAGAAAAAGGGGGCCACATGTTTATTTGAGACAGAAGAGCCCAGATGAGAGCGGGGAGCAAAGGGTTTTAGAAACACACCACAAAACGCTGTGCAACACAAATTTCATAGAATTTTCATAGAATTCGGCCCATCGAGTCAGCACCGGCTCTTGGAAAGAGCACCCGACCCAGGACCACACCGCCACCCTTAACACCATTATCTAGACCAACACTAAGGGCAATTTTGTACACTAAGGGCAACTTAGCACGGCCAATTCAGCTAACCTGCACATCTTTGGACTGGGGGAGGAAACCGGAGCACCCGGAAGAAACCCACGCAGACACGGGGAGAACGTGCAGACTCCGCACAGACAGTGACTCAAGCCGGGAATCGAAACTGGGACCCTGGAGTTCTGAAGCAATTGTGCTAACCACAATGCTACCGTGGTGTCCTAAAGTGCAACATAAGTCGATCAAACCGAAAAAAACCCAAAGCATAAATATGATTCTAGGAGATAACAATGACAATAAACGAAAAGAAATGTGTATAGGTATCTTCATACCACGTGGTTGAAAGGATGGATACCATTATTGCTTTTGTTTAAATGCTCCTCCTCCTATTATTACTACACTAAGAACACCACTAATCATACTTTAAAAACAGCAGTAGCAATAATGTAAAGGCATTGGTGGAAATGCAAAGAAATCCATGGACATTATTTCAGAAGTATGGTTGCACATTTCAGAAGGGTAAACAGTGAAGAGGGAAAGTATGTGGCAATCTGATGGCAGTGTCAAATTTACGGGATGTGGGCATTGCTGGTTAGGCTAACATTCATTGTCCATCCCTAGTTACCCTTCAGAAGGGCCCTGTTCACACGTAGCACAATAATTTATCGGGAGGAGCTAGAGACGGTCGAATTGTAGTCAGACTAAATCTAGGTGACAGAGCAGGGGAGAGTAACTAATTAATTCCTCTGTAAACATCCTCTGGATGATTTATTCAATGATTGGACAGAGTGTGGAACTTGCTACTGGGTTGCTGAATTGATGAGAATATCTCAGAAACATTGATCATTGACCTTGGAATTCGGACCAGAGAAAAGAAAACAACAGCATCATCGGGAGGTGCAATTTATTCAATGGAGGGACTGAGAAAGCTGGTTAACTGCGAACAACCCCATATCCCAGGAGGGTCTCTGATAGGCTGTCCTCTCAGTGTTCCGAGTTCATTGATTGGCTTTAGCAGCTGTCAGTCTCAAATCAGAGTCTCTAATCAGCTGAGGGGCTGTAAATCAGCGACTGGCTGGATCTCCTGATTGGCTGAAAGACTGCCGAAAAGTGACTGGAGCTCCTGATTGGCTGGGATGATGTAGGTCAGCAGCTGGAGCTCCTGACTGGCTTAGCGGGGCAGTCAGTCACGATTTGAGGAGCCCTGTCAGTTGAATTTATTGATTAGCTTCCTAATTGATGTAACCGGATATGTCACCGCGATCTTGACCTGCTCCCTGAACTTGGACTGAGTTATCACATAAATAATTGTATTTGTGCAGCAGTTTAAATCTAGCAGCATATATCCAACTACCTGTAAATTATATTGCGATTCAGTTAGGTCAATTATTCCCCTCAAATCAAAATAGATCACGTTAAATTCAAACACCATCCAGAGGGCAATGAACGTTCCGGAGAGGCTGAAGAGTAAAATTATTGACTTCCTTCTGCTCTCCATCTCTGGGTCTCTGCGTTTGTCTCCCTGTTTCTGAGCCCTCAGTGTCTTCCGGACACGACTGGTGATTATAATGTGTCTGACTGTCAGAGCGTTGATCAACAGGATTATGCCGAATGGGAGCAATGGGCTTGTAATCTGAGCAAACAAGATAAATGAGACCCACATGGGGTCAGTGAAAAAGCTGCTCTTTCTCCGACAGCCCCACTGGACATTGTCGATTGTCTGTATAGGTTCATATAAAAAGAACCAGGGGATGTTTCTGACACAGACCACGATGCAGGTTATTGACAGAACCACAGCCGCAGTTCTCTCTGTGCAATATTTAATTTTCAGTTTCGGGCAGCAAATGGACACAAATCTATCAAAGGTGAAAGTGACGGTGAACCAGACAGAACAGTGCGCGGCTAAAGACATCAGGACGTCTGAAAGGCTACACAGTGTGGTGAGGTTCAGAAAATTCCAGTGGAAATGATAAAGATTCATCTTGTTCAGTACGGGGCAAGTGATAATAAACAGCAGATCCGCCACCGCCATGGCTATCATGTAGCGCGTGGTGCAGGTAGAGAGGCCACACTTTCCCCGACACAGAATCACAATTCCCAATAAATCAACTGTCAGAGAGAAGAGAGAACAGTCTGGAAGTTATTATTTATTTAAAAAAAAAAAAAAATTTTATTCAAATTTTTCAACTATAAATTTTCTCCCAACAATAAAATAAACAAGGTATAAAAATAAACAGAAAGAACCCCCCCCCCCCCCAATACAAAGCAATAAATTAATAACAATACAAAAAACAAGAATGTGGCAAACAAACAGTCGCAGAAACAGACCCCCTTAAAAGATCCCAAACCCCCCTTACCCTCCTGCCCCCCCCCCCAGGCTGCTGCTGAGATTGACCACCCTCTAACCCTCCATCAGAAAATCGAGAAAGGGCTGCCACCGCCGGAAGAATCCTTGTACCGATCCCCTCAGGGCAAACTTGACCTTCTCCAGCCTGATGAACCCTGCCATGTCGATAATCGACGCATCCAGGCTCGGGGGCTTCGCGTCCCTCCACTGTAAATGAATCCTACGCCGGGCTGCTAGAGAAGCAAAGGCCAGGATACAGGCCTCTCTCGCCTCCTGCACTCCCGGCTCAGATGCTACCCCAAAGATCATGAGCCCCCAGCCTGGTTCCACCCTGGAGCCGAAGACCTTGGTAAAGGTCCCCGCCACCCCCTTCCAAAACCCATCCAACGCCGGACATGCACAGTACATGTGGGTCTGATTCGCTGGGCTCCCGAACACCTTCACCACCTGTCCTCTCCCCCAAAAAACCGGCTCATCCTGGCCCCAGTCATGTGCGCCCTATGCAGCACCTTCAGCTGAAGTAAGCTGAGCAGTGCGCAATAAGAGGACGAATATACCCTCCCCAGTGCGTCCGCCCAAGTCCCCTCGTCGATCTCCTCCCCTAGCTCCACCTCCCACTTCGCTTTCAGCTCTTCCACCGCGGTCTCCTCCTCCTCCTGCATCAACTGATAAATTGCCGAGATCCTACCCTCACCGACACACGTCCCCGAGAGCACCCTATCCTGCACCCCACTTGGTGGCAATAGCGGAAACTCTGCCACCTGCCGCTTAACAAACGCTCTAATCTGCATATACCTGAAGATATTCCCGGGGGGAGACCCCACTTCCCCTCCAACTCGTCTAAAGTCACAAACTTCACATCGAGGAAAAGGTCCCCCATCCGCCTGATCCCTGCCCTGTGCCAACTCAAAAACCCACCATCTATTCTCCCTGGTGCAAATCGGTGATTGCCCCGTATCGTGGCCCACACTGAGGCCTTCAATTCCCCCCTATGCTGCCTCCACTGCCCCCAAATTTTGAGGGAAGCCATCTCTCCTGGACTCGCAGAATACTTTGCCGGGGGGAGTGGGAGCGGTATCGTCACCAGCACCTCCAAACTCGTGCCCACACGGGACGCCACCTCCATCCTGTTCCATGCGGCACCCTCCCCCTCCATCACCCACCTACGTATCATTGCCACATTCGCAGCCCAGTAGTACCCACACAAGTTGGGCAACGCCAACCCGCCTACCTCCCTGCCTTGCTCCAGGAACACCCTCCTCACCCTCGGGGTCTTCCGCGCCCACACAAACCCCAGAATACTCCTATTAACCCTTCTAAAAAAGCCTTCAGGGTCAATGTGGGGAGGCACTGGAAGAGAAACAAAAACCTCTTGAGCACCGTCATCTTAACTGACTGGACCCTACCCGCACCAACGGGTCCCACCTCCTGAACCCCTCCTCCATCTTTTCCAACAACCGCAAAAAATTTAGCCTGTGCAGGCCCCCCCCCCCCCCGCCCCAGCTCCTAGCCATCTTAACCCCATGATATCTGAAGCTCCTCACCACCCTCTTCAACGGGAGCTCTCCTATCTCCCTCTCCTGGTCTCCCGGGTGCAGGACAAACAGCTTTCTTTTAAAGCTTTCTCTGCATCCATTGATGCTACTATTTCTGCCTCCCCAGCCGCCGACATCATTATAACATTAAGAAGCCGGTCCACATTGAGATTCAGCTGCCTCCGCTTCACAAACCCCGTTTGGTCCTCGTGTATAACCATCGGGACCACATCTTCCACCCTCCTGGACAGTATCTTGGCCAACAGCGTCGCGCCCACATTGAGGAGCGAGCTCGGCCTGTAAGACCCACACTGGAGAGGGTCCTTATCCCACTTCAGGATCAGTGAGATTATTGCTCTCGACATCGTTGCGGGCAAAGCCCCACCCCCTCCCTCACCTCATTCAGGGTCCTCACAAGCAGCGGGCCCAGCAGATCTGAGAATTTATTGTAAAACTCCACCGGGAACCCATCAGGCTCCGGTGCTCCCCAGCGCCTCTATCAGCACCTCCAACAAGGTTGGGGCCCCCAGACCCTCCACCCGCTCATCCTCTACTCTTGGGAACTCCAGCTTATCCAGAAAGCGGTCCATCCCGCCACCTCACTAGGGGGCACCGACCGGTACAGCTCCTCGTAAAAGGATCCCTACCACTCAACACCAGGTTCCCTTCTGCATCTGTGACTCCCCCTATCACTCTCGCTGCCTCCCGTTTCCGGAGCTGGTGGGCCAGCATCCGACATGCCTTCTCCCCGGACTCATATACCGCCCCCTACGCCCTCCTCCACCGTGCCTCTGCCTTCCGGGTGGTCAGTATATTGAACTCCGCTTGGATACTGCAACACTTCCTCAAAAGCCCCTCTTCCGGGACATTCGCATAACCTCCTGTCCACCCTTTCCATTTCTTCCACTAGGCACTCCCTCTCCCCCCTCACCCTGTGCGCCCGAATAGACATCAGCTCCCCTCCAACCACCGCCTACAGCACTTCCCACACCACCCCAACTTGCACCACCCCGTTGTCATTGGCTTCCAAATACCCCTCTATCCCCCTACGGACCCGCCCACATACTTCGTCCTCTGCCAGCAGCCCCACATCTAACCTCCACAGCGAGCACTGATCCTTCCCCTCCCCCATCTCCAGGTCCATCGAATGCGGAGCATGGTCAGATATGACTATCGCCGAATACTCTGCCCCTACCACCCTCGGGATTAGCGCCCTGCTGAGGACAAAAAAAAAATCCGGGAATGGAATTGTGAACATGGGAGAAAAAGGAACACTCTATACTCACCGGCTTCAAACACCTCCAAGGGTCTACCCCTCCCATCTGATCCATAAAACCCTTCAACACTGTGGCCACCGCCAGCCTCTTACCCGTCCTTGACGTCGAACGATCCAGGGCTGGATCCAACACAGTGTTAAAATCCCCTCCCAATGTCAAGCTCCCCACCCCCATCTCCAGTTCCGGGATCCGGCTCAACATTCGCCACATGAAGCCCGCATCATCCCAGTTGGGGGTGTTCACATTAACCAGAACCATCCGCTCCCCTTGAAGTCTACCACTCACCATTACATATCTACCTGCACTGTCCACCACCACACTCGACGTCACAAACGAAAAGCTCTTGCCAACTAAAATGGGCACGGCTCGATTCTTTGCATCCAGCCCCGAGTGAAACACCTGCCCAACCCAGCCTCTTCTCAGCATCACCTGATCCGCCACCTTAAGCTGCATATCCTGGAGCATAGATACATCCTCTCCCAGCCCCCTCAGATGCGCCAAGACCCGGGACCGCTTCACCGGTCCATTCAGCCCCCTCACAGTCCAAGTGACCAGCCGAATCTGAGGGTCTTCCCCTCCCTCTGTGCCGGTCAGCAATAGCTCTCCCTCGGCTCACCACATGCCCGCAGCACCCCCAATGCCCGTTCCCAAGGTGGCAGACCCCCCTCCCAAATCCCCCATCACCAGCAGTTCCCCTTTGGCCGCTCCAGCAGTAACCCGGTACATCCCTATTCCCCCCCAAGACCCCCCCCCCCAAGTTAGGCCCCCCCTAGCTGCATAACCCCTTCCATTGTACTTCCGTAAGTCAGCCGACTCCTGCTGAACCTGGCTGCACCCACCCTCCCAACGACCCCCCCCCCCCCCAATGAAACACAAGCATCAATCTCCCCATCCGAGTGCTGGTCCCGCCCACTGCTCCTCCAGCGCGGGAGGAAAACCCCCTTCCATCACAAACCCCACCCCCCGACCCAACACACGGGAAAAGATGGGCACATGACCCAACGGGACCGCGAACCGCTCTGCAGCCCATTACCAGTGGAAAAAACACCCAAATAAACAAATAACAGTCCCAAAAAGCGAAAAAGCAGAACAGCTAAAAGGCATCATCAAATACAACCAATAAAAGCGAAAGGATACCAAGGAGGACAATGCCTCCGGGCTGCATACATCATTCCCCAGACCCAGTCCTCAGTTCGAGTCCAGCTTCTCTGCCTGGACGAAGGCCCAGGCATCCTCCGGGAAGTCAATGTAGAGCTGGCGGTCTTTGTAAGTGACCCAGAGGCGAGCCTTTGTAGCAGGTCGAACCTCACCTACTTCTTGTGAAGCACTGCCTTCGTCTGATTACAACCAGCTCTTCTCTTTGCCACCTGCGCACTCCAGTCCTGATAGATCCTGATCTCTGCATTTTCCCACTTACTGCTCCTCTCCTTCTTTGCCCATCTCAGCACACACTCACGGTCGACAAAGCGGTGAAAACAGACCAGCACCGCCCGAGGCGGCTCGTTCGGCGAGGTCTTAAACGGTTCCAGGATCTCAGCCTTCAGCTCTCTGAAACAGCGCTGAAGCAGCACCTGCCGCTCCTGCGCCCACTGCTGCTACGATGCCGATTCCCCGCCCGCCGCCATCTTGTTTCTCCTGCCTCGCACCTTTCTCTGCTCCGAAGCAGATTGTTTAACCGCTCTGCTCCTGGCCCAGGCCATCCACCGGAAGGTAAGCACAGTGGATGTGTTCTCACCCGGGGAAAAGTCCAACCAGCACCGATACGGGCCCTTAAACAGCCCAAAAGACGAAAATAGCGGGAGCGACCGAACGTGCGGCTTTGCTCCGCATCACCGCAACCGGAAGTCAGCCTGGACATTATTTATTAAACATTCTCTGACCTGAACCTGGATAGGATTCCAGGACCAGTAAAATTGGCAATGGGTCGGTTCCAGTGTTGGAAGAGAGTAGACACAGTGATTAACATTGCAAAGAGGGAAGTAGAAAACGTAACCCAAGCTTTTATGAGGTGGCGAAGGGTTAAAGTGTGAATTGCAGCCCTGTCAGTTTGATGGCAGAGGCAGGAAAATGTTCCTCCAGCTTGTGCTGGGCTTCACTGGATCCATGCAGCAGGCCAACGACAGACATGTGGGCACGAGAGCAAGATGCTGAGTTAAAATGCCCGCAAGAAGAAGGCTTGTGGGCTGAGTGAAGGTGTCCACAAAACGGTCAGCCAGTCTGTGTTTAGTCTCCCCATTGTAGAGGAGACTGCATTGGCAGCAGCGAATACAGTAGAACAAACTGAAGGACGCAGAAGTGAAACGATCCTTCTCCAGAAAGGAGAGATTGCTGCCCATAATCCTGACACGGGAGGAGGTAAAGGGACAGTTGTTGCACCGTCTGTGATTGCAAGGGAAGGTGCCACAGGGAGGGAAAGGGGTTTGGGTATAATGGAGAAGTGGACCAGGGCGTCAAGGAGGGATCGGTATACGATGAATGCAGGAAAGATGAGGCTTTATCTTATAGCTAAATACAGCAACACGGTAATCATTAATTATAACCTTGCAAAGTGGGTACGTCAATTGGAATTTAAAAACATTTTTAAAAAAAAATTAATTAATTAATTTATTTATTTTTTATATCCCCACAGATCACTGACCGCTCCTGCATTTTGCTCAGAACAATAAGTCTCCCGATCACTCCTTGGAAAACGGGTCAAAATGGACTGGAGGAGTTTCTGGATTCGGATGAACAGATTCACAAATGGTTTGAAGCAGCAACACGGTTTAAACACATCCATAACAATTGAACAAATACTGGAGTTCATTTTGGGATTATCAAAAATGAGACAAACATCACCAAACCTCTCAGACCACTGCAATGTTTTGGAGGTTTTACATATCATAGGCTTGTGAATATATGTTTCGTTGGAGCAGTTCAATATAAAACTGAGATACCGAGACATTTCACTTCACAGAATAAAGATCAAACATCTTCAAAACTTCGCCAAACTCTCCCTGCTTCAATAAATTCCAAAGGTGAAATAGAGAGAGAGAGAGAGAAAGATCCATCTTTTGCAGCGACCACTCACCAACAAAATGCATTATTTCAGAATGCAAGCAACTTATTTCAATCCAGTTTCTGACCCACACACAATTCAATTCTACATCAACAGACAATCCCAGTAATAGATGGATAATTGGGTCAGATATTCCACTCTGGTGAGACCCGAATTCAGGCCAATTCTACTCTGACAGATACTTCCAGTAATACTTGTTCACCGCTGTTAGATATGCCAGTCTGGTTAGTGATCCACACTGAGATCCAATCTAACATGGGACAAGGTTCCACGACATAAACTACCTTCATTAATCAGAGATCGCCTGAGTAACAAATTCGAGTTATTGTCAGTTAGTGAAAGGGATTCATACCATCGACATGTTTTAAGACACTTGGCTGAAATAAATTACGTTGTGTCTTTTCTTTTAAGGTTAAGCACACCCAATATTATTTTTCTAATTAAGACGCAATTTCGCGGGGCCAATTGATCTAACCGTCTTTGGGTGGTGATGGTGAAACCTGCAGACAAGGGGAGAGTGTGAATGGTCCCGGGTCCTCAGCGGTGTCGGCAACAGTGCTAACCACCTTGACACCGCGAGTGACGTTGTTGATCAGGTGTCTGTATAACAGTGATCCACGAGATTAGCATTAATCATTTCCAGACATAATTTAAAACCACGGAGCCGGATACACGCGGATTTACAAAACTTCAATGGTGATAATCACTAACCAGGAACGCCAACAGTACAAAGGATTGGGTAGAATATTCTCTCAGCCTTTTCAATTGGAAGAAGCATGTTCAGTGTGAAGTGATGTGTCCCTTCGTGCTGCTCACAGTCTTTCTGTCTTAAACTCTGAGGTTATTCATTTCCAAAACCTTTAATGTATTTATTCTCTGAGGAACGGCCTCAGGGATATTGAGCTTGCGCATGGGTTCACTTATTTTCCAAAGATTTGAACAAAGAGATTATGACATAGGTTCAAAAATATTATTCTTTTGAATGACTGAACACTTTCCAACAGTGAACTGTGTTGATCAGATTGTTCACCTGACAACAACATAAAGGATGTTGTCCACTCAAAGACCACCAGGCTCATGTATACAAAGAACATAGAACATAGAACAGTGCAGCACAGAACAGGCCCTTCGGCCCTCGATGTTGTGCCGAGCAATTATCACCCTACTCAAGTCAACGTATCCACCCTATGCCAGTAACCCAACAACTCCAACCCCATTAACCTTATATTTTTTAGGACACTAAGGGCAATTTAGCATAGCCAATCCACCTAACCCGCACATCTTTGGACTGAGCTAAATCGCTGGTTTTTAAAGCAGATCAAGCAGGCCAGCAGCACGGTGCGATTCCCGTACCAGCCTCCCCGGACAGGCGCCGGAATGTGGTGACTAGGGGCTTTTCACAGTAACTTCATTGAAGTCTACTCATGACAATAAGCGATTTTCATTTCATTTTTCATTTAATTTCAATATGCTCGTCTGCCGAGTTCTTTTTGTTGCGGCGAACCTTCCGACCGCCGCTTTGTGCGACGTTTAACTTGTCTGAGTAGGCTGGCTCATTGACTCTTCTGCTTCTGGTACCCTTTCTCCCTCTGCTTTGGCTACCTTCTGGCATGTCCCCCTCTCTTCTTCCCTTTAATACATCTTTAATAAAATATTTACATGTACTTAAAAAAAAATGTTTTCTTTTAAATGGGGAAGTTCTTTTTTTCCCGTCACTCACCCACACATAGGGTCAGGAGGGTCGAGAGAGATCGCGACTTCTATTCCGCGGCACGCCTCGCACGGGGGGAGGGTCGGCCTGTGCCGCTGGCTCCGCTTTGTCCCCACTTTGGTCCGGGTCGCCACTCTTCTTACCCTGCTTTCTCCTGCTGTGTGAGGGTGAGGGGGTGTGTGGGCAGACCGGCCGGTTTGCGCATCTCGGTGCAATGTTTTTTCGGGGAATGGGACACGACTCTGTTCCGCCCTTCGGCGCTCTATTGCCCGCGTCTGCTCTCTTCAGCTGCCGGATATCATCTCCCTTGTCTAATATATAATTATTTATTGTGGTCAGTGGGCAGTATTTCATTATTTACAGTGGTCGCTGGGTAGTAGGCCATTAGTTGCAGTGATCCCTGGTTAGCATATCATCAGTTAGTGTGGTCCGAGCTAGTATATCATCATTTACATGGTTCCTGGATAGTTTAGCACTATTTACAGTGGCCTCTGGATAACATATCATCATTTGCAGTAGTCCCTGGATAGCATATCATTATTTACAGTGGTCCCTGGATAGCATATCATTATTTACGGTTTCCCCTGGCTGGTATATCATTTACAGTGGTCCCTGGGTAGCATATCATTATTTAATACGGTTCTTTGGCGGTATGTCATTATTTTAAGTGGTTCCCGGGTGCTATATCATTATTTATTGTGGTTCCTGCGTAGTTAATTGTTATTTACAGTGGTCCTGATGTTGGATATCATTACTTATTGTGGTCCGTGGGTAGTATATCATTATTTACAGCGGTCTCTGGGTAGTAGATAATTATGCACAACGTACACTGTGTAATATATCATTATTTACAGTGATCTATGGTTGGTATGTCATTATTTACAGTGGCCCCTGAGTAATATGTCAGTATTTAGAGCGGCTCCTGGGTAGTATACCATTTTGTACTCTGATCCCTGTGTAGTATATAATTATGTACAATGGTCCCTGTGTAATATATAATTATTTAAAGTTCTCTCTGAGTAGTATATCATTTTTTACTGTGGCCCCTGAGTAACATATCAGTATTTAGTGTGGTTCCTGAGCAGTATCTCATTATTTACAGTGGGCTATGGCTAGTAGAGCATTATTTACAGTAGCCCATGGGTAGTATATCATTATTTACTGTCGGAGGAATGAAGGGTTATGGTGTTCGGGCGGGAAAGTGGAGCTGAGTCCACAAAATATCAGCGATGGTCTCATTGAATGGCGGAGCAGTTTCGTACTGCCAGATGGTCTACTCATGCTCCTAGTTCTTATTTTCTTATTTACTGTGGACCCTGTGTAGTATGTCATCATTTACAATGTTTCCTGAATAATATTTCATTATTTACTGTCGGCCCTGAGTAGTATATCTTTATTTACAGTGGTTTCTGGATAGTGTATCATTATGTATTGTGGTCCCTGGATGGTATATGATTATTTACAGTGATCCCTGGATAGTATATCATGATTAACAAGCACGGTAGCGCAGTGGTTAGCATTTCTGCCTCACGGCGCCTAGTCCCAGGTTGGATCCCGGCTCTGGGGCACTCTCTCTGTGGAGTTTCCACATTGCCACTCCGTATTTGCGTGGGTTTCCTCCCCATAACCCAAAACATGTGCACGGCAGGTGGATTGGCCATGCTAAATTGCCCCTTAATTGGAAAAATGAATTGGGTGCACAAAATGTATTTAAAAAATATATTTAATGTGGCCCTTAGATGGCATATCGTAAATTACTATGTTCCCTGGATGTATATCATCACTTACTGTGGTCCCAGGATATTATATGATTATTTGCAAAGGTCCCACCATAGTTTATCATTATTTACTGTTTTCCCTGGGCAGCATATCATTATTTACAGTGGTCCCTGAGTTGTATATTATGATTTATTGTGGCCCCTGGGTATTGTGGGATTATTTCTGTGGCCCCCTTGTTAGTATATAATTAATTACAGTATCGCAGCGTATATCATTATTTACTCTCATCCTGGTGCAGCATATCACCAGCACGGTAGCATTGTGGATAGCACAATCGCTTCACAGTTCCAGGGTCCCAGGTTCGATTCCGGCTTGGGTCACTGTCTGTGCGGAGTTTGCACATCCTCCCCGTGAGTGCGTGGGTTTCCTCCGGGTACTCCGGTTTCCTCCCACAGTCCAAAGATGTGCAGGTTAGGTGGATTGGCCATGCTAAATTGCCCTTAGTGTCCAAAATTGTCCTTAGTGATGGGTGGGGTTACTGGGTTATGGGGATAGGGTGGAAGTGTTGACCTTGGGTAGGATGCTTTTTCCAAGAGCCGGTGCAGACTCGATGGGCCGAATGGCCTTCTTCTGCACTGTAAATTCTATGTAAATCATTATGTACTGTGTTCCCTGGATAGTACGTCATTACATCCTGTGGTCCCTGGAGAGAATATTATTATTTGCTGTGGTCCCTGGGTAGTATATCATTATTTACCCTGCACCCTTGATATTATATCATTATTTACTGTGGTCCCTGGGTCGTGTATAATTATTTACAGTACTCACTGGGTAACCGTACAATATTATTTACAGTGGTCCCAGGGTTGTATATCTCTATGTTTAGTGGTCGCTCTGTATTATATATGTAATATATTATTATTTACAGTGGTCCCTGTGTAGTACATCATTATTTATTGTTGTCCGTGGGTAGAATAACGTTATTTACTCTAGTCCCATAGTAGTATATAATTCTTTACAGTGTTCCTTGGATGCGTTATCATTGTTCACAGTAGTCTTTGGGTTGTATATAATTATTTATTGTGGTCCCGGTGTAGTGTATCCTTATTTACCGTGGTCCCTGAGTAGTTTATCAGTATTTAGAGTGGCTCCTGGGTAGTACTTCATTATTTACAGTGGCCCTTGCGTTGGAAATCATTATTTACTCTGGTCCCTGGGTAATACGCCATTAATTAATGTCGTCCCTGGCTAACATATCATCATTTACCGTGAACCCTGGATAGTATATCGTCATTTACTGAGGTTCCTTGTCAGTATGTCATTGTTTACTGTGTCCCTGCGAAGTTATGGTTATTTCATGAGGATCTTGGGCGGTATGTTACTATTTTCTGGGCTTCCTGGGTACTAAATCAACATTTATTGTGGTTCCTGCGGAGTACATCATTATTTACAGTGCTCCCGGTGTCGAATATCATTATTTATTGTGGTCTGTGGGTAGTATATCATTATTTACTGTGGTCCTTGTGTAGTTTACAATTATTTACAATGGTCCCTGGGTAGTGTATCATTATTTACTTCGCCCCTGAGTAATATATCAGTTTTTAGAGCTACTCCTAGGTAGTATATCATTATTTACAGTGGTCTCCGGCTTATATCTCGTTACTTAAATTCAAGCATGGGCAGTATCTCATTATTCACTGTGGTCCCTGGGTCGCACAGCATTATTGACGGTAGCCCATGGGTAGTATATCGTTATTTACTGTGGCCCCTGTGTATTATATCATCATTTATAATGTTGCCTGGATAATATATCATAATTTAGTGTCGGCCCTGAGTAGTATATCATTATTTACAGTGGTCCCGGAACAGTGTATTATCATATACTGTCGTCCCTGGATGATACATCATTATTTACAGTGATCCCTGGATACTATATTATTATTTACTGTGGTCCATGGCTGGCATATCATATTTTACTGTAGTCCTTGGATACTATATAATTATTCACTGAGGTCCTGGTAATTCTATCGTATTTGCAGTGGATAGCATTATTTTCTGTTTTACCCGGGGAGTGTATCATTATTTGCAATGGTCCATGGATTGTATATCATTATTCACTGTGGCCCATGTGTAGATTATCATCATTTACTGTTTTCCGTCGGTAGTAGATCGGAAGTGGTCACTGGATTGTTTATGGATATTTACTGTGGTCCATCGGTAATATATCGTTATTTACAGTAGTTCCTGGGCAGTTAACCATTTTCTACTGTGGTCCCTGGGTAGTATATCATTATTTACAGTGGTCCCTGGGCAGTTAACCATTTTGTACTGTGGTCCCTGGGTAGTATATCTTTATTTACAGTGGTCCCTGGGTAGTATATCATTATGCAATGTGTTCCCTGGGTAGTATAGAATTATTTATTTGGTCGCTGGGTAGTATATCATTATTTACAGTCTCTGCGTAGTATCTCATTATTTACAGTGGTCCCTGGGTAGTATTTCATTATGCACTGTGGTCCATGGGTAGTATAGAATTATTTATTTGGTCGCTGCGTAGTATCTCATTATTTATAGTCTCTGCGTAGTATCACAATATTTACAGTGGCCTCTGGGTAATATATCATTTTGCACTGTGGTCCCTGGGTAGGATATCATTAATTACTGTGGACCCTTAAGAGTATATGATTTTTAACTGTCCCTGCGTAGTAAATCATTATTTATAGTGGTCGCTAGATATTGTATCATTATTTACAGTGGTCCCTTGGTAGTAAAGCATTGTTTAAAGTGGTTACTAGCCAGGTATATCATTGGTTACTGTGGTTCCTGGGTAGTATCTCATTATTTACAGTGGTCCCTGTAGTAAATCATTATTTACTGCGGTCCCTGAGTATTATATCATTATTTACTGCGGTCCCTGGTAGTAAATCATTATTTACTGCGGTCCCTGGGTAGTAAATCATTATTTACTGTGGTCCCTGGGCAGTATATCATTATTTACTGCGGTCCATGGGTAGTATATCATTGCCTACTGTGGCCCCTGGGTAGTATATCATTATGTACTGTAGTCCGTGGGTAGCACTGAATTATTTCTGTGGTCCTTGGGTAGTATATCATTATTTACAGTGGTCCCTGGGTAGTATATCATTATTTGCAGTTATTCGTGGGCAGTAAACCATTATTTAAAGTGATCGTTGGATATTATATCATTATTTACAGAGGTCCCTTGGTAGTATAGCATTATTTAAAGTCGTCCCTATGTAGTATAGCATTATTTACTATTGTCCCTGGTCAGCAAATCATTGTTTATTGTGGTACATGGTCAGTATTTCATTATTTACTGTGGTTTACTGTGATGGTGGGTAGTATATCATTATTTGTTGTCGTCCCTGGGCAGTATGTAATTATTTACAGTTGTCCCTGGGGCGCGTCTTATTATTCACAGTGGTCCCTGGTTAGTATCATGTTATGTACTGTCGTCCCTGGCTAGTATATTTTTTTTACAGTAGTCCAAGGGTAGTACCTTATTATTCCAGGAACTCAAGGACAGGGTATGCAGGAGGAGTGTCCAGGAAACCGTCGCCTATATCTGCCAACTGATGACACACCTGGCACCGCATGGGACTGGGGGAGGAGGGGGGGGGCAGCCTCTCCCTGTGGCCCTCAATGTGACGGTCGCCCTGAACTTCTATACGAGTTGTTCTCTGCTCACTTTTTAGTTGTTTTCTGCTCGCTTTTAAAGGCTTACCAATCCTCTGGCTTCCCACTAATCCTCTCGACTTTGTACGCTTTTTCTTTTGCCTTTATGCTGTCCTTGACTTCCTTCGTTAGCTATGGGGGCCTTGTCCAGCCCTTAGCATGTTTCATTCTTCTTCGGATGAATTTCTGCTGTGCCTCCTGAAAACCTCCCAAAAAAAAACCCCTGCGATTGCTCTTCTACTGTCTTTCCTGCTAGACTCCTTTCCAACCAACTCTGGCCAGCTCCTCCCTCATAACATGATTTACATTCGTCACTGAGTGGTATATCACTTTTTGCGCTAGATCCTTAGTAGTATAGCAGTATTTAGAGTGGTTCCTGGGAAGTTTATCATTATTTATAGTGCTCCCTTTGTAGTATATGATTATTTACAGAAGACCCCGAGTAGTATATCATTATTTACAGTAGTCCTTGGAAGTATCTCATTGTTTACAGTGCCCCCTGGGTAGTATAGCATTATGTACTGTGTTAACAGGTATTAGATCACTGTTTAGTGTGGACAATGGGCAGTATATAATTCGATACAGTGGTCCTTGTGTAGTGTATCATTGCTTACAGTGGTCCCTGGGATGTATATCATTACTCACAATGGTTCATGGGAAGTTCCTCATTATTTTGAGTGGTCCCTTGGTAGTATAGCTTTATTTACAGTGGTCCCTGGGTAGTATATCATTATTGGCTAGTCCCCGAGTAGTATATCAGTATTTATTATGGTCATTAGGTCGTGTCTTATTATTTACAGTTCTGCCTGTGTAGTGTATCATTATTTACCGTGGTCCGTGGATATTATATTATTATCGATAGAGGTCTCTGGATAGTATATCATTATTTACCGTGGTTCCTGGATATTATGTCATTATTTACAGAGGTCGAAACGCAGTATATCATTATTTGCAGTGGTCCCTTCGTACTATGTCATTATATACTTTCGTCCATGTACAGTAGTACATCATTATTTACAAGGTTCCTGAGTTGCATATCAATATTTCCTATGTTCCCTGGGTAGTATATCATTATTTATGGTGGTTGTTGGGTAGTATATTATTATTTACTGTGTTCCCTCGGAAGTAAATCATGCTTTACTGTGGTCCCTGTGTCGTATTTCATCATTTACAATGGCCCCTGGATATTAAATAATTATTTACTGTGGTGCCTGGATTGTATATCATTACTAACTTGGTTCCGGGGTAGTATATCAATATATACAATGGTCCCTGTATAGCATATCATTATTTAACGCGGTTCATGGGAAGTGTATCTTTATTTACTTTGATCCCTAGATAGTATATCATTATTTACCGTGGCACCTGGGTGGAACATCATGATTTACTATTGCACCTGGGTAGTATAGGGGAAGCGTTAAATGGATATTTTTCGTCAGTGTTTACACTGGAGAAAGACAATGTTGTCGAGGAGAATACTCGGGTTGAGTCGACCAGGCTTGATGGAATTGAGGTTCACAAGGAGGAGGTGTTAGCAATCTTGGAAAATGTGAAAATAGATAAGTGCCCTGCGCCAGATGGGATTTATCCTAGGATTCTCTGGGAAGCCAGGGAGGAGATGGCAGAGCCTTTGTCCTTGATCTTTATGTTGTCTTTGTCGACAGGAATAGTGCCGGAAGACTGGAGGATAGCAAATGCTGTCCCCTTGTTCAGGAAGGGGAGTAGAGACAACCCTGGTAATTATAGACCTGTGAGCCTTACTTCGGTTGTGGGTAAAATGTTGGAAAAGGTTATAAGAGATAGGGTTTATAATCATCTTGAAAAGAACAAGTTGATTAGCGATAATCAACACTGTTTTGTGAAGGGTAGGTCATGCCTCACAAACCTTATTGAGTTTTTTGAGAAGGTGACCAAACAGATGGATGAGGGTAAAACGGTTGATATGGTGTATATGGATTTCAGTAAGGCGTTTGATATGGTTCCCCACGGTAGGCTATTGCAGAAAATAAGGAAGTATGGGATTGAAGGTGATTTAGCGGTTTCGATCAGTAATTGGCTAGCTGAAAGGTGGTGGTTGATGGCAAATGTTCATCCTGGAGTTCAGTTACTAGTGGTGTACCGCAAGGATCTGTTTTGGGGCCACTGTTGTTTGTCATTTTTATAAATGACCTGGAAGAGGGTGTAGAAGGATGGGTTAGTAAATTTGCAGATGACACGAAGGTCGGTGGAGTTGTGGATAGTGCTGAAGGATGTTACAGTATACAGAGGGACACAGATAAGCTGCAGAGCTGGGCTGAGAGGTGGCAGATGGAGTTTAATGCAGAAAAGTGTGAGGTGGTTCACTTTGGAAGGAGTAACAGGAATGCAGAGTACTGGGCTAATGGCAAGATTCTTGGTAGTGTAGATGAACAGAGAGATCTCGGCATCCAGGTACATAAATCCCTGAAAGTTGCCACCCAGATTAATAGGGCTGTTAAGAGGGCATATGGTGTGCTCGCCTTTATCAGTAGGGGGATTGAGTTTCGGAACCACAAGGTCATGCTGCAGCTGTAGATCACTCTGGTGCAGCCGCTCCTGGAGTAATGCGTGCAGTTCTGGTCACCACATTATAGAAAGGATGTGGAAGCTTTGGAAAGGGTTCAGAGGATATTTACTAGGATGTTGCCTGGTATGGAGGGAAGGTCTTACGAGGAAAGGCTCAGGGACTTGAGGTTGTTTTAGTTAGAGAGGGGAAGGCTGAGAGGTGACTTAATAGAGACATATAAGGTAGTCAGAGGGTTAGATAGGGTGGACAGTGAGAGTCTCTTCCCTCGGATGGTGATGACCAACACGAGGGGACATAGCTTTAAATTGAGGGGTGGTAGATATAGGACAGATGTCAGAGGCAGTTTCTTTACTCAGAGAGTAGTAGGGGAGTGGAACGCCCTGCCTGCAACAGTAGTACACTCGCCAACTTTAAGGGCATTTAAGTGGTCACTGGATAGACATATGGATGAAAATGGAATAGTGTAGGGCAGATAGGCTTCAGATGGTTTCACAGGTCGGCGCAACATCGAGGCCTAAGGGCCCGTACTGCGCTGTAATGTTCTATGTTCTATGTTCTAGGTTCTATATTAGTATTTACTATGGTCCCTATGTCGCATGTCATTATTTAAAGATGTCACTTAATTATATATCGTTATTTACTGTGGTCGCTGGGGACTAAATCATTATTTACAGTGTGCCCTGGCTAGTGTATCATTATTGTTTGATTTGGAGTGGATTGGATTTGTTCATTGTCACGTAAACTGAAGTACAGTGAAAAGTAATTTTATGCGAGCAGCTCAACAGATCATTAATTACATGGGAAGAAAAGGGAAGATAAGAAAATACATAATAAGGCAACACAAGATATATAATGTAACTACATAAGCAACAGCATCGGATGAAGCATATAGGGTGGAGTGTTAATGAGGTCAGTCCATAAGAGGGTCATTTTGGAGTCTGGTGACAGTGGAGAAGAAGATGTTTTTGAGACTTTTCGTGCGTGTTCTCAGACTTCTTTATTCTCTGCCCGACGGAAGGTGTTGGAAGAGTGAGTAAGCCGGGTGGGAGGGTTCTTTGTTTCTGCTTCCCGCTTTCCCCAGACAGCAGGAGATGTAGATGGAGTCCATGGATGGGAGGCAGGTTCGTGTGATGGACTGGACATTGTTCACGACTCGCTGACGTTTCTTGCGGTCCTTGGCCGGGCAGTTGCCATACCAGGCTGTGATGCAGCCAGACAGGATGCTTTCTATGGTGCATCAGTAAAAGTTGGTGAGGGTTAATGTGGACATGCCGATTTTTTTTAGTTTCCTGAGGAAGTATAGGCGCTGTTGTGCTTTCTTGGTGGTAGCATCGACATGGATGGATTGGGACAGATTTTTGGAGATGTGCACCCCTAGGAATTTGAAACTGCGAACCATCTCCACCTCGGCCCCGTTGATGCTGAGAAGGGTGTGTACAGTACATTGCTTCCTAATGTCAATGACTAGCTCTTTAGTTTTGCTGGCATTGAGGGAGAGATTGTTGTCGCTACACCACTCCACTAGTTTCTCTATCTCCCTCCTGTATTCTGACTCGTCGTTATTCGAGATCCGTCCCACTATGGACGTATCGTCAGCAAACTTGTAGATGGAGTTGGTGAACGTACTTTCTTTGGCACTCAATCGTCCATACATTTGCGGATGAAGTCAGTCCAATGGTGACAGACTCATTTAAATTGGTCGCCGAGTTCTTAAATATGGACCAGTCCGCTGTCTCTAAGCAGTCACGTAAGAGCTCTTCTGATTCCTCGGACCAACACTGCACAACCCTCTTAGCTGTATTCTCCCACTTGAGTTTCTGCTTGTCTGCCTGGTGAAGGAGCACCGTCTTATGGTCTGATTTCCAAAAGTGCGGTCGGGGGACGGAATGGGAGGCACCCTTGATTTTTGAGTAGCAGTGGTCAAGAGTGCTGTCACCCCTGGTGGGACAGGAGATGTGCTGGTGGAATTTTGGCAGTACACTATTGAGGTTGGCCTTGTTGAAATCTCCGACCACGATGAACAAGGCCTCCGGGGGTTCTCTTTCACAGTTGTTTCTCGCTGTGTACTGTTCGTCCAGCACCTTCCTCACTCCTGCCTGTGGTGGGAAGTAGACCGCTGTGATAATGGCTGAAGTGAAATCACGTGGAAGATAGTTTGGTCGGCATTTCATGGCCAGGTATTCCAGGTCCGGGAAGCAGTAGGTCTCCAGGGTCTCCACATCCAAGCACCAGAAGGAGTTGATGAGGAGGCACACCCCTCCACCCTTAACTTTGCCTGATGATGCCATGCGGTCTGCCCAGTAAATCGAGAAGCCTTCATGTTGTATGGCATAGTCCGTGAGGCGGGGGTGAGCCATGTCTCTGTGAAACAGGGTGCACAGTAGTCTCTTACTTCCCTGTGAGAGTTAAGTCTGGGATTAAGTTCATCCAGCTTGTTTTCAATCGCTTGGACGTTTGCCAGGAGTAGGTCGGGGAGAGGGGCATTGAAACCACGTTGCTTCAGTCTAACCTGCAGACCACCACGTTTCCGTCGCTTCCTCGGTCGGCAGCTGCGGCTAGATGATCCTGGGATCCGATTGGAGACATCCGCCCTTCTGGAAGGTAAGTGGTTGCGTCTGGCGGAGTCCAGGGCGCAGGGAGGGACCAGGGTGCTGGTTACGTATCTGGGGTCGCGCCCGGCAGGGTCCCGGGCGCTGGTTGTGGTAGAGGGGTTGCTAGGGGGCATGTTTGCGATCCAGATGGGCCCCGCCATTCTGCGGGCACGGGAATACCTTGCAGCGCATTCAGGTCCATGCACGAGGTCTCCGCCATTTTGGGGATCCTGAGTCATAGAATCATAGAATTTATAGTGCGGAAGGAGGCCATTCGGCCCATCGAGTCTGCACCTGCTCTTGGAAAGAGCACCCTACCCAAGGTCAACACCTCCACCCTATCCCCATAACCCAGTAACTCAACCCAACACAAAGGACAATTTTGGACACTAAGGGCAATTTATCATGGCCAATCCACCTAACCTGCACATCTTTGTGACTGTGGGAGGAAACCGGAGCACACGGAGGAAACCCACGCACACACGGGGAGGATGTGCAGACTCCGCACAGACAGTGACCCAAGCCGGAATCGAACCTGGGACCCTGGAGCTGTGAAGCGATTGTGCTATCCACAATGCTACCGTGTTGTTTGTAGTCGTGGGCAAGGGCTTCCTGAGGCAGGTAGGGATGGGTCCAGTCGTCTGTTTGCTCCCTGGGCGCTCCTGGGGTCGGATCTTCAAGTCTGCACAGTGTGGCCTCCACGTGGAGTTTTCTTTCTTCCATCATCAGGTAGGTCGGGTTGTTGGGCGGGTCTCTTGGTGTCGAGTTGTGTCAGGACTTACGTCGGGGGTCGGGTCGGGAGCTCCGGGGACTGGGCCAGGTGAACCGGGGGCTGGCGTCGGTAGTTGGGCTAGGTTGGGAGCTCCGTGGTCGGGTCGGTTCCAAATCGATGTCGGGCCTCACTTCAGGTTTGGGCCCGATCTTCTTCCAGGTCATGGGGGTCAGGTCGGGTCGGGTTAAAAGGACTTCTGAAGGTGTTCAAGCCCGCAAGAAAACATAAAAGAGCGAGGTTAGCAGTAATGTTCGTCTTAGAATTCAATTTTTACAGACTACAAAGAGTATAAGATTCACAGCATAAAGGTGTTCAGCGACAGTGCAGACTTTGTTTGCACTGAGTGCTGAATTTGGGTGCATTTGAGTGATATAGTGAGAGTTCAGTGACTAAAGGAGTTAGGTGAGGAGCGAGTAAGGTGCTCCTTTCATTTCAATGCCTATATTTCCTCAGAGAGCATGAAGGGAGCCGGGAGGTTGCAGAGAGTGCAGCTGATTGGGAGCAGAGTCGGAGGGCGGAGTTTTATTCTATAAGGTGAGAAGGGATGGAGGCTAGGGCAGTTGTATGCTCCACCTGTAGGATGTGGATGGTGAGGAATCCCCGCTGACTATACAAGCGAGAAGTCCATCCAACTCCAGTTCCTCAGAGACTGTTAGGGGACTGGAGCTTGAGCTGGATCAACTTCGGATCATCCGGGAGGCAGAGGGCGTAACAAGACTTACAGCGAGGAAACCACGCCAAAGCACAGGTAAAGAGCAGCTGTGTTCCAGCCAGATGAAAGAAAACGAAAGGGCAGACAGTGCAGGGATCCCTCGTTGCCGTTCCCCTTCAAAACAAGTATCCTATTTTGGATGCTGTTGAGGGGGATTACCTACCGGGGGAAGGCCCTAGCGGCCAGTTCTCTCGCACTAAGTCTGGCTCTGGGGCTCAGGAGGGTGAACTGCCAGAAGTCGTGGTGTACATTGGTACCAACAACGTTGGTAGGAAAGGGGTATGGATGTAATAAACGAGTTTAGGGCGTTAGGCTGGAAGTTAAAAGTCGGGACAGACAGAGTTGTCATCTCTGGTTTGTTACCGGTGCCACGTGATAGCGAGGCCAGGAAAAAGGAAAGAGTGCAGTTGAACACGTGGCTGCAGGAGTGGTGTCGGAGGGAGGGCTTCAGACATTTGGATAATTGGAGTGCATTCTGGTGAAGATGGGACCTGTATAAGCAGGACGGGTTGCATCTGAACCGGAGGGGCACCAATATCCTGGGATGCAGGTTTTCTAGTACTGTTCAGGAGGGTTTAAACTAATTTGGCAGGGCAATGGGAACCTGACTTTTAGTCCAGCAACTAAGGTAGCCGTTCAGGACGTCAAAGCGTGTAGTGAGGCAGTGGGGAAGATAACACAGACAATGGATAGTACTTGCAGGCACGGAGATGGGTTGAAGTGTGTACACGTCAACGCACGACGCAACAGGAATAAGAACATAAGAACTAGGAGCAGGAGTAGGCCATCTGGCCCCTCGAGGCTGCTCCGCCATTCAATGAGTCCATGGCTGATCTTTTGTGGACTCAGCTCCACTTTCCCGCCCGAACACCAGAACCCTTAATCCTTTTATTCTTCAAAAAACTATCTATCTTTACCTTAAAAACATGTAATGAAGGAGCCTCAACTGCTTCACTGGGCAAGGAATTCCATAGATTCACAACACTTTGGGTGAAGAAGTTCCTCGTAAACTCAGTCCTAAATCTACTTCCCCTTATTTTGAGGCTCTGTCCCCTAGTTCTGCTTTCACCCGCCAGTGGAAACAACCTGCCCGCATATATTCTATCTATTCCCTTCATAATTTTAAATGTTTCTCTAAGATCCCCCCTCATCCTTCTAAATTCCAACGAGTACAGTCCGAGTCTACTCAACCTCTCCTCATAATCCAACCTCTTCAGCTCTGGGATTAACCGAGTGAATATCCTCTGCACAGCCTCCAGTGCCAGTACGTCCGTTCTCAAGTAAGGAGACCAAAACTGAACACAATACTCCAGGTGTGGCCTCACTAACACCTTATACAATTTCAATATAACCTCCCTAGTCTTAAACTCCATCCCTCTAGCAATGAAGGACAAAATTCCTTTTGCCTTCTTAATCACCTGTTGCACTTGTAAACCAACCTTCTGTGACTCATGCACTAGCACACCCAAGTCTCTCTGCACAGCGGCATGCTTTAATATTTCATCGTTTAAATAATAATCCCGTTTGCTGTTATTCCTACCAAAATGGATAACCTCACATTTGTCAACATTTATTCCATCTGCCAGACGCTAGCCCGTTCACTTAACCTATTCAAATCCCTCTGCACACTTCCAGTATCCTCTTCACTTTTCGCTTTACCACTCATCTTAGTGTCATCTGCAAACTTGGACACATTGCCCTTGGTCCCCAACTCCAAATCATCTATGTAAATTGTGAACAATTGTGGGCCCAACACGGATCCATGAGGGACACCACTAGCTACTGATTGCCAACCAGAGAAACACCCATTAATCCCCACTCTTTGCTTTCTAATAATTAACCAATCCTCTATCCATGCTGCTACTTTACCCTTAATACCATGCATCTTTATCTTATGCAGCAACCTTTTGTGTGGCACCTTGTCAAAGGCTTTCTGGAAATCCAGATATACCACATCCATTGGCTCCCC
Organism: Scyliorhinus canicula; assembly: GCF_902713615.1. NCBI lineage: Eukaryota > Metazoa > Chordata > Chondrichthyes > Carcharhiniformes > Scyliorhinidae > Scyliorhinus > Scyliorhinus canicula. The sequence goes on along the minus strand of NC_052175.1, from coordinate 9,142,196 downwards.
GTTATCTACTGCACTGGTAATGTCCTCAAAAAATTCCACTAAATTAGTTAGGCATGACCTGCCCTTTACGAACCCACGCTGCGTCTGCCCAATGGGACAATTTATATCCAGATGCCTCGCTATTTCTTCCTTGATGATAGATTCCAGCATCTTCCCTACTCCCGAAGTTAAGCTCACTGGCCTATAATTTCCTGCTTTCTGCCTACCTCCTTTTTCAAAAAAGTGGTGTCACGTTTGCTAATTTCCAATCCACCGGGGCCACCCCAGAGTCTCGTGAATTTCGGTAAATTATCACGAGTGCATCTGCAATTTCCCTAGCCATCTCTTTTAGCACTCTGGGATGCATTCCATCAGGGCCAGGAGACTTGTCTATCTTTAGCCACATTAGCTTGCCCATCACTACCTCCTTAGTGTTAACAATCCTCTCAAGGTCCTCACCTGTCATAGCCTCATTTCTATCAGTCGCTGGCATGTTATTTGTGTCTTCCACTGTGAAGACCGACCCAAAAAACCTGTTCAGTCCCTCAGCCATTTCCTCACATCCCATTATTAAAACTCCCTTCTCATCCTCTAAAGGACCAATATTTACCTTAGCCACTCTTTTTTGTTTTATGTATTTGAAACTTTTACTGTCTGTTTTTATATTCTGTGCAAGTTTACTCTCATACTCTATGTTACTCTTCTTTATAGCTTTTTTTAGTAGCTTTCTGTTGCCCCCTAAAGATTTCCCAGTCCTCTAATCTCCCAGCAATCTTTGCCACTTTATATGCTTTTTCCTTCAATTTGATACTCTCCCTTATTTCCTTAAATATCCACGGTCGATTTTCCCTCTATCCACTGTCCTTCCTTTTTGTTGGTATAAACCTTTGCTGAGCACTGTGAAAAATCGCTTGGAAGGTTCTCCACTGTTTCTCAACTGTTCCACCATAAAGTCTTTGCTCCAAGTCTACCTTAGCTATTTCTTCTCTCATCCCCTTGTAATCTCCTTTGTTTAAACACCAAACACTAGTATTTGATTTTATTTTCTGACCCTCCATCTGTATTTTAAATTCCACCATATTGTGATCGCTCCTTCCGAGAGGATCCCTAACTTTGAGATCATAAAGCAATCCTGTCTCATTACACAGGGCAAGATCTAGGACCACTTGTTCCCTCGTAGGTTCCATTACATACTGTTCTAGGAACAATCGCGGATACATTCTATAAACTCCTCCTCAAGGTTGCCTTGACCGACCTGGTTAAACCAATCGACATGTAGATTAAAATCCCCCATGATAACTGCTGTACCATTTCTACATGCATCAGTTATTTCTTTGTTTATTGCCTGCCCCACCATAACGTTACTATTTGGTGGCCGATAGACTACTCCTATCAGTGTCTTTTTCGCCTTACTATTCCTGATTTCCACCCAATGGATTCAACCTTATCCTCCATAGCACCGATGTCATCCCTTACTATTGCCCGGATGTCATCCTTAAATAACAGAGCAACACCAGCTCCCTTACCATCCACTCTGTCCTTCGGAATAGTTTGATACCCTCGGATATTTAACTCCCTGTCGTGACCATCCTTTAACCATGTTTTAGTAATGGCCACTAAATCATAGTGATTTACGATGATTTGTGCCATCAACTCATTTACTTTATTCCGAATACTACGAGCATTCAGGTAAAGTACACTTATGTTGGTTTTTTTACCTCTGTTTTGAATCTTAACATATCCATTTTAATTATTTTTGTTATTACTGGGCCTATTCACTGAACTCCCCTCAGTCACTGTACCTTGTACTGTCGCCCTTTTAGATTTTTGACTATGTCTTCTCTGCCTTGCACTTTTCCCCTTACTTCCTTTTGCTTCTGTCCCTGTTTTGATACCTTCCAACTTCCTGCATCGATTCCCATCCCCCTGCCACATTCGTTTAAACCCTCACCAACGGCTCTAGAAAAACACTCCACCTAGGACATTGGTTCCAGTCCTGCCCAGGTGCAGACCGTCCGGTTTGTACTGTCCCACCTCCCCCAGAACCGGTCCCAATGCCCCAGGAATTTGAATCCCTCCCTCTTGCACCATCTCTCGAGCCACGCATTCATCCTATCTATCCTGACATCCCTACTCTGACTAGCTCGTGGCACTGGTAGCAATCCTGAGATTACTACCTTTGAGGTCCTACTTTTTAGTTTAACTCCTAACTCCCTGAATTCCGTTTGTAGGACCTCATCCCGTTTTTTTACCAATATCGTTAGTGCCTATGTGCACCACGACAGCTGGCTGTTCACCCTCCCCCTCCAGAATGTCCTGCAGCCGCTCCGAGACATCCTTGACCCTTGCACCAGGGAGGCAACATACCATCCTGGAGTCTCGATTGCGTCCACAGAACCGCCTGTCTATTCCCCTTACGATCGAGTCCCCTATCACTATATCCCTGCCATTTTTCTTCCTGCCCTGCTGTGCAGCAGAGCCAGCCACGGTGCCATGAACCTGGCCTCTGCTGCCTTCCCCTGGTGAGCCATCTCCCTCAACAGTATCCAAAACGGTATATCTGTTTTGCAGGGAGATGACCGCAGGGGACACCTGCACTGCCTTCCTACTCTTGCTCTTCCTTTTGGCCACCCATTTTCTATCTTCCTCATTAACATTCACCTGCGGTGTTACCAACTCGCTAAACGTGCAATCCACGACCTCCTCAGCATCGCGGATGCTCCAACGTGAGTCCATCCGCAGCTCCAGAGCCGTCAAGCAGTCTAACAGGAGCTGCAACTGAACACACTTCTTGCACGTGAAGGAGCCAGGGACAGCGGACGTGTCCCTGAGCTCCCACATCGCACACGAGGAGCATTACACGGGTCAGGGATCTCCTGCCATGTCTTAAACCTTAGGTAAACTTATACTACAACAATTTCAAAATAAAAATAAATAAATTAGTCAATGAAAAGCTAAACTACTTACCAGTCACTTACCAGGGTTAAAAAGCACCTTCTCTCACTCTGCACCGAATTACTTCACTGCACCAAATTACCAAGTTGCAATCCCACTCTCGATGTACATCACTCAGGATGTGTCTCCTTGAAAAGCGCTAGCTTACTGAGTGCGCCCTCTGTCTGTTTTTTTATGCAGACCTCAGCTAATCGATGACTCAAAAAATACCTGAACTTTAAAGAGAAGAATACAATGTGCCCCTAAACAGGCCTCATGTGATTGACAGACAATGCCTCTCAGCAATTAGGTTGGGGGCAGCTTCAACCAATCAGACACTAAGCTACACACTGCACTTTTAACTGAAAAACAGCAGAATTAGATTTTCCACTTACCTTTCCTGATTACCTCACTGCACCAAATTACCAAGTTGCAATCCCACTCTCGATGTGTATCACTCAGGATGTGTATCCTTGAAAAGCGCTAGCTTACCGAGTGCGCTCTCTGTCTGTTTTTATGCAGACATCAGATAATCGATGACTCAAAAAATACCTAAACTTCAAAGAGAAGAATACAATGTGCCCCTAAACAGGCCTCAGGTGATTGACAGATAACTGCCTCTCAGCAATTAGGGTGGGGGCAGCTTCAACCAATCAGACACTAAGCTACAAACTGCACTTTTAAATGAAAAACAGCAGAATTAGATTTTCGTAAGGCATGGATCGGGAGTTGGGACCACGATGTGGTGGCAATCATGGAAACTTGGATAGAAGAGAGGGCAGAAATGGTTGTTGGATGTTCCTGGTTATAAATGTTTCAATAAGATTAGGGAGGGTTGTAAAAGAAGTGGTGGAGTTACATTGTTAATTAGAGATAGTATAACAGCTTCTGGAAGGCAGTTCGAGGAGGATCTGCCTGCTGAGATAGTATGGGTTGAAGTCCGAAATAGGAAATGAGCAGTCACCTTGTTGGGAGTTTTCTATAGGCCCCCCAATAGCAGCAGAGATGTGGAGGAACAGATTGGGAAACAGATTTTGGAAAGGTGCAGAAGTCGCAGGGTAGTAGTCATGGGTGAGTTCAACTTCCCAAATATTGAGTGGAAACGCTTTCGATCAAATAGTTTCGATGGCGTGCTATTTGCGCAGTGTGTCCAGGAAGATTTTCTAACATAGTATGTAGATTTTCCAACTAGAGGGGAGGCCATATTGGATTTGGTACTTGGTAATGAACCAGGGAAAGTGATAGATTTATTACTGGGGGGAGAATGGTGGCGATAGTGACAACAATTATGTGACTTTCACTTTAGTAGAGAGGGATAGGTGCGTGCAAAAGGGCAAGGTTTACAATTAGGGGAAGGTTAAATATGATGCTGTCAGACCAGAACTGAAGTGCATAAGTTGGGATCATAGGCTGTCAGGGAAAGACACAATTGAAATGTGGAACTTGTTCAAGGAAAATATACCACGTATCCTCGACATGTATGTCCCTGTCAGGCAGGGAAGAGATGGTCGAATGAGGGAACCACTGTTGACAAGAGAGGTTGATGTCTTGTTAAGAGGAACAAGGTTATATATATGAGGATGAGGAAGCAAAGTTCAGGCAGTGTGCTTGAGGGATTGACAAGATAGCCAGGAGGGAATTGAAGAAAGTAATTAGGAGAGCTAAGAGAGGGCATGAAAAATATTTTGCGGTTAGAATCAAGAAAAACCCCAAAGTATTTTTCGCATATGTGAAAAATATGAGAATGACTAGCGCGAGGGTGGGTCCGATTAACTCCAGTGGCGGGAGATTGTGCATTGAGTCAGAAGAGATAGGAGAGGTTTTGAACGAGTACTTTTCTTCAGTATTTACTGATGAGACGGGCCATATTCTTGGAGAGGACAGTGTGAAACAGATTAGTAAGCTCGCGGAGATACATCTTAGGAAGGAAGATGTGTTGGGCATTTTGAAAAACTTGAAGATAGATAAGTCCCCGGGGTCTGACGGGTGATATATCCAAGGATTCTATGGTAAGAGATGAAATTGCAGAGCCGTTGGCAATGATCTTTTCGTCCTCACTCTCAACAGGGATGGGAGCAGGAGATCGGAGAGTGGCGAATGTCGTGCCCCTGTTCAAAAAAGGGAATAGAGATAAGCCTGGGAATTACAGGAAAGTTAGTCTTACTTCAGTGGTAGGCATAGTAATGGAAAGGGTACTGAGGGATAGGATTTCTGAGCATCCGGAAAGACACTGCTTGATTAGGGATAGTCAGCACGGATTTGTGAGGGGTATGACTTGCCTCACAAGATTTTAAAAATTATTTCTGGAGGTGACCAAGCACGAGGATGAAAGTAAAGCAGTGGATGTGGTGTACATGGATTTTAGTAAGGCATTTGATAAGATGCCTCATGGTAGGGTTATGCAGAAAGTAAGGAGGCATGGGATAGTGGGAAATTTGGCCAGTTGGATAACGAACTGGCTAACCGATAGAAGTCAGAGAGTGGTGGTGGATGGTAAATATTCAGCCTGGAGCCCAGTTACCAGTCGCGTACCGCAGGGATCAGTTCTGGGCCCTCTGCTGTTTGTGATTTTCATTAATGACTTGGATGAGGGAGTTGAAGGGTGGGTCAGTAAATCTGCAGACGATTCGAAGATTGGTGGAGTTGTGGATAGCGGGGAGGGCAATTGTAGGCGGCAAAGAGACATAGATAGGATGCAGAGCTGGGATGAGAAGTGGCAGATGGAGTTTAACCCTGAAAAGTGTGAGGTTTTGGGAGGATAAATATGAATGCGGAATTGAGGGTTAACGGTAGGGTTCTTGGCAATGTGGAGGAGAAGAGAGATCTTGGGGTCAATGTTCATAGATTTTTGAAAGTTGCCACTCAAGTGGATAGAGCTGTGAAGAAAGCCTATGGTGTGCTAGCGTTCAATAGCAGAGGGATTGAATATAAGAACCGTGAGGTGGTGATGCAGCTGGAAAAAACCTTGGTAAGGCCACATTTGGAGTACTGTGTGCAGTTCTGGTGCCTCATTTTAGGAAGGATGAGGAAGCTTTGGAAAAGGTGCAAAGGAGATTTACCAGGATGTTGCCTGGAATGGTGAGTAGGTCTTATGAGGAAAGGTTGAGGGTGCTAGGCCTTTTCTCATTAGAACGGAGAAGGATGAGGGGCGACTTGATAGAGGTTTATAAGATGATCAGGGGAATAGATAGAGTAGACAGTCAGAGATATTTTCCCAGGGTGGAACAAATCATTACAAGGGAACATAAATTTTAGGTGAATGGTGGAAGTTATAGGGGGTGATGTCAGAGGTAGGTTCTTTAACCAGAAGGTAGAGGCGGTATGGAATGCACTGCCTGTGGAAGTAGTTGAATCGGAAACATTAGCGACCTTCAAGCGGATATCAGATACGTAGACGGATTCATGTAGAATGATGGGATGTAGATTAATTTGTTCTTAATCTCGGGCAAAAGTTTGGCACAACATCGTCGGCCGAAGGGCCTGTTCTATGCTGTATTTTTCTATGTTCTCATACTGCTTGTTGTGAAAATGACATTTTAACCACGAACACTTGAGCAAGTTGAGAACTTTGCAAATGCTCTGCTCGTCTTGGAACTGGAAACATTCCGTTCACTCCAAATCTGTGATTTCAGATGCGTGCAGAACAATTTTGAATAACCCATTTCTCTAATTGCAGAGTAAGTAGAAACTCTTTCAAAAGTATTCATACAGTTAATTATATTGATATAATTATATACAGGCAGATTGAATTGTGTACGTTTTCTTCTGACAGCAGGACGAAGAAAAATAATTAGATGATTATAGCAAAAGTAAATATGTATTTAAATTTAAAATGCAACTGAGCAGTGATGAATGAAATTCAAACAGGCTTGGTCTGATAAGCATTAAATATTTATGGAGTCTTGTCCTGGAAATTTAAACTACCTTTACAACCAGTGATTAAATTAACACAGCTTATACACATTCTGGAACAACGCAACTGTACTAATATTATATATTTCAAATCTACCGAAAATTCATTCGATATTTATTCTGTTGCTTTGCCTGAACAATAATCAGTTACTTCCAGTGATTGGTGGTCATTTTAAAGTAATGTCAGCTCTGAATATGCAGTAGCATAATGTAACTGTAACCTAGTTTTGATCCAGTTGGGAAAGGCATGGAGACAGCCTGTTTTACAATGTATCATTGAGCCACCAGGGATGGTGACAGGAACACAATACCTGAATTATGGAATGAACACAGATACTATACTGTTCACCACAGCTCCGGGAGAATCCGGTGTGGACATGTTTCATGTGGGATCAGTCAGATCAGGCTTTGAATGAGAATATCACCTGGCACTGTCACCAATTCGATCAAGATAGCGTAAGAGACAAAATTAGGAGTGCATCGTTCGGCCCGTCGTGGCTAGAATGCCATACAATAATACAATGTGTGACCTGAATATGGCCGGAATTCCACTTCCTTTCCTGTCCCTGATTTCACTCAATGTCTTGTCGAACAGACTCTGTCCAACTGAACCTGTATGTATGCAATGACCAGTCTGAACTGCACTTTGGGAAATGCATTCCAATGTCTATCAACTCAGCGAGGTGAGAAATCTCTCATCTTCCCTGACTTTCAAAATGACCCTCATGTTTTCACCAGTTGCGACTTCCAGTTGCGGCTATGCGGAGCTAAGCCGCACATTCGGCAGCTCCCGCTTTAAAAGGACTTGTGGGCTCTTTTAAGGCCCCCAAACGGCGCTGATTCACGATTCCCGTTGTGTAAAGGGGTCTGTAGCAAAACCCCCCGGGATGTATGGTGCGGACTCGAAGTGGAGCGAGGAGAAAAACAGCAGCAGCTCCCCTGGAAAAGCGGGGGAGGGTGGGCAAAATGGCGGCCGGTGGAGCCCCTGAGGAGTGGGGGCAATGGGCTGAGGAGCAGCAGGCCGCCCTTCTGCGCTATTTAACGGAGCTGAAAGGGGAGTTGTTGGAATCCCTGAAGGTGACAACGAGTAAGCTGCTGGAGACCCAGTGTGCAGTGATACTCGAGTTGCAGCGGCAGGCCTCTGAGCGCGAGGAGGAGGTTTCGGCCCTCGTAGGGAAGGTGGAGATACACGAGGCGCTTCATGAAAAGTGGCAAAATCGGTTCGAGAAGATGGAGCTTCGGTCACGGAGGAAGAACCTGCGGATCCTGGGCCTCGAGGAGGGGCTGGAGGGGTCGGACCTGCTGGCCTTTGTGTCCCTGATGTTGAACTCGCTGGTGGGGGTAGGATCCTTCCTTCTGCATCTGGAGCTGGAGGGGACCCACAGAGTACTGGCCAGGCGGCCGAAGGCGAATGAACCCCCGCGGGCAGTGCTGGTGCTTTTCCATTGGTTCAGTGACCGGGAGTGTGTTCTCCGATTGGCCAAGAAGGTGAGGAGTAGTAAGTGGGAGAATTCGGTAGTGCGTATCTACCAGGGCTGGAGTGCAGAGGTGGCCAAGCGGAGAGCCGGGTTTAACCGGACGAAGGCGGTGCTCCATGGAAAGCAGGTGAAGTTCGGCATGTTGCCGCCTGCGCGCCTGTGGGTAACCTACAAGGACCGGCATCACTACTTTGAGTCCCCGGAGGAAGCGTGGGCCTTTGTGCAGGCTGAAAAGCTGGACTTGAACTAGAGATTGGGGGCTGTGGGAGCTTTTCTATTTATGTATCATTGTTTATGCTGTAGCGGGTTATTCTGTTTGTTTTTGTTTTTTCTCTCGCTTTCGGACGATGTGGGTTATGGTTTTGTGTTCTAAGTGGGGTACTGGGGTTTGTGGTTGATCTGTGTCTCTGTTTATTCGGAGTTGGTGGTTGGGTTGGGACTGCGGTTTGGGGGCTGCATTGGTGGGGTGGGGCAGTGTGAAAGCGCGGGCTTTTCTCTGGTTTCCCACGCTGCAGGACGAGTGGGTGGAGCCGGTGGTGAGGGGAGTAGTTATTAGACCGGGTTTCCCACGCTGAAGCGGTGCCCAGGAGCTGATGCAGGGGAGGAGGTGGGACCTCATATTGGGAGGGGTCGGAGTTAGAGCGGGAGCTGCCGGGGTCAGCAGAAGTCAGCTGGCTCACGGGAGTACAGTGGAGGGAAAGTCGCGGCTAGGAGGGGTCCTAGCCTGGGGGGGGGGGGGGGGGGGGGGGTGGGGATACCGGGTTGCTGCTGGATTGTCCAGGGAGGAGTTGGTGCGGGTCGGGGGGGGGGGGTCGGGGTGGGATTCTATCACCGTGGAAAACGGGCCGAATGGGTGATGGCCAGGGGTGAGCAGTCGATGGGCTATGGCTAGTCGGCGGGGGAGGGGGGCAGGGTGCCCCCTGATCCGGCTGATTACGTGGAACGTGAAGGGGTTGAATGGGCCGGTTAAGTGGGCCCGGGTGGTTTCGCATCTGAAGGGGCTGAAGGTGGACGTGGCCATGCTCCAGGGGACCCACCTGAAGGTGGTGGACCAGGTCCGTCTGATGAAGGGGTGGGTGGGACAGATTTTCCACTCAGGGTTCGACTCGACGAACCGGGGGGTGGAGATCCTGGTGGGGAAGAGGGTGGCGTTTGAGGCATCTGAGGTTGTGGCTGATCGTGGCGGCAGATATGTGATGGTGAGCGGTAAGCTGCAGGGGAAGAGGGTGGTGCTGGTTAATGTGTATGCCCCAAATTGGGATGATGCTGGTTTCATGAGGCGTAAGTTGGGCCGCATTCCTGGCCTGGAGGTGGGGGGCCTGATCATGGGGGGACTTCAATACGGTGCTGGATCCCCTACTGGATCGCTCTAGTTCAAGGACAGGCAGGAGGCCGGCGGCGGCCAAGGTGTTGAGGGGGTTTATGGACCAGATGTGAGGAGTGGATCCCTGGAGGTTCGGGAGGCAGAGGGCTCGGGAGTACTATTTTTTGTCCCATGTGCACAGGGTTTATTCCCGCATTGATTTCTTTGTTTTGAGCAGGGGACTGGTCCCGAGGGTGGAGGAGGCCGAGTATTCGGCTATTGCGATTTAGGACCATGCTCCGCATTGGGAGTATCTGGAGATGGGGGAGGTGTGGGGCCAGCGCCCGCACTGGAGTCTGGACGTGGGGTTGTTGGCTGATGAGGATGTGTGCAGGAGGGTTCGGGGATGTATCGAGAGGTACCTCGAGGTCAATGATACTGGGGAGGTCCAGGTGGGGATGGTGTGAGAGGCTCTGAAGGCAGTGATTAGGGGGGAGCTGATCTCCATCCGAGCCCATAGGGAGAGGGGGAGAGGGGGGAGAGGGAGAGACTGGTGGAGGAGCTGTTGAGTGTAGATAGGAGGTGCGTGGAGGCCCCGGAGGAGGGATTGCTGGGGGAGCGGCATAGCTTGCAGGCCAAATTTGATTTATTGACCACCAGAAAGGCGGAGACACAGTGGAGGAAGGCGCAGGGAGCAGTCTATGTGTATGGAGAGAAACGAGCAGGATGCTGGTGCCCCAGCTTCGTAAGCGGGACGCGGCTAGGGAGATTGGTGGAGTGAAGGATAGAGATGGGAATGTGGTGCGGCAGGGGGCAGAGGTCAATGAGGTATTTAGGAACTTCTATAGGGAACTGTACCGGTCGGAGCCGCCGGCGGTGGGAGGGGGAATGGAGAGTTTTTTGGACAGGCTCCGATTTCCAAGGGTGCAGGAGGAGCAGGTGGAGGGGCGGGGGGCGCCAATCGAGTTGGAGGAGCTGCTCAGTGGGATCGGCCACATGCAGTCGGGGAAGGCGCCGGGACCGGATGGGTTCTCGGTTGAATTTTATAAGAAATATACGGACCTGCAGGGCCTCCTGTTGGTTAGGACCTTCAACGAGGCATGGGAGGGGGGTGTTCTGCCCCCGACGATGTCTCGGGCGCTAATCTCCCTGATCCTGGAGAATGATAAGGAACCCTTGCAGTGCGAATCATGCAGGCCAATTTCACTGCTGAATGTAGACAGCAAGTTGCTGGCGAAGATCTTGGCCACTGGAATAGAGGACTGGGTGCCGGGGGTGGTTTATGAAGATCAGACGGGTTTTGTGAAGGGGAGGCAGCTGAACACTAACGTGCGAAGGCTGCTAAATGCGATAATGATGCCGGACGCAGAGGATAGGCGGAGATTGTGGTGGCATTGGATGCGGAGAAGGCCTTTGACTGGGTTGAGTGGGGGTACTTGTGGGAGGTGTTGGAGAGGTTTGGGTTTGGGGTGGGGTTTATTAAATGGGTGAGGTTGCTGTACGAGGCCCCGATGGCGAGTGTAGCGACAAATGGGAGGAGGTCCGAGTACTTCCGGCTCCACCGTGGGACGAGGCAGGTGTGTCCTCTGTCCATGCTTTTTGCGCTGGCAATTGAGCCTCTTGCCATGGCTCTCAGGGAGTCCAGGAGGTGGAGGGGTTTGGTGCGAGGTGGGGAGGAGCACCGAGTGTCACTGTATGCGGACGACTTGCTGTTGTATGCAGCAGATCCGGCGGGGGGAATGCCGGAGGTGATGGAGATTCTTGCTGAGTTTGGGAGTTTCTCGGGATATAAATTGAAACTGGGCAAGAGTGAGCTGTTTGTCATACACCCGGGAGATCAGGAGGAGGGGATTGGTAGGCTCCCGCTAATGAGGGCAGGGAGGAGTTTTAGGTACCTGGGTGTTCAGGTGGCTAGGAGCTGGGGGACTCAGCACAAGCTCAATTTTACTAGGTTGGTGGAGCAGATGGAGGAGGAATTTAAAAGGTGGGACATGCTGCCGTTGTCGTTGGCGGGTAGAGTACAGTCCGTTAAAATGACTGTGCTCCCGAGGCTTTTGTTTTTGTTTCAGTACCTTCCCCATTTTCGTTCCGAGGGCCTTTTTTAGGAGGGTGAACAGCAGCACAGGACTCCGAGGGTAAGAAGGGTCTTTTTGGAGCGGGGCAGGGATAGAGGGGGGCTGGCGCTGCCCAACCTCTCTGGGTACTATTGGGCAGCTAACGTGTCGATGGTACGTAAGTGGGTAATGGTTGGGGAGGGGGCAGCATGGAAACGGATGGAGATGGCGTCCTGTGGAGGCACGAGCCTGAAGGCACTGGTAACGGCGCCGCTGCCGCTCCCTCCAACGAGGTACACCACGAGCCCGGTGGTGGCGGCTACCCTCAAAATTTGGGGGCAGTGGAGGCGACACAGGGGGGAAGTGGGGGGCTCGGTGGAGGCCCCGCTACGGAGGAACCACCGGTTTGTCCCAGGGAACATGGATGGCGGGTTCCTGGGGTGGCACAGGGCGGGCATTAGGAAGCTGGGAGACCTGTTTATTGACGGGGGGTTCGCGAGCCTTGGTGAACTGGAGGAGAAGTTTGAGCTGCCCCCGGGGAATATTTTCAGGTACCTTCAGATCAAAGCGTTTGCTCGGCGACAGGTGGAGGTGTTCCCTTTGCTGCCCCCGCAGGGGGTAAGGGATAGGGTGCTTTCGGGAGTGTGGGTCGGGGATGGGAAGGTGTCTGACATAGAACATAGATAGAACATAGAACAGTACAGCACAGAACAGGCCCTTCGGCCCTCAATGTTGTGCCGAGCCATGATCACCCTACTCAAACCCACGTATCCACCCTATACCCGTAACCCAACAACCCCCCCCCCCCTTAACCTTACTTTTATTAGGACACTACGGGCAATTTAGCATGGCCAATCCACCTAACCCGCACATCTTTGGACTGTGGGAGGAAACCGGAGCACCCGGAGGAAACCCACGCACACAGGGGGAGGACGTGCAGACTCCACACAGACAGTGACCCAGCCGGGAATCGAACCCTGGAGTTGTGAAGCATTTATGCTAACCACCATGCTACCCTGCTGCCCCACCTTCCCATCCCCGACCCACATCTACCAGGTAATGCAGAAAGTGGGGGAGGCGTCGGTAGAGGAGCTGAAAGCAGAGTGGGAGGTGGAGCTGGGGGAGCAGATTGAGGAGGGGACATGGGAGGACGGCCTGGAGAGGGTGAACTCCTCCTCTTCTTGTGCGAGGCTTAGTCTCATCCAGTTCAAAATGCTGCACCGGGCCCACATGTCCGGATCTAGGATGAGTAGGTTCTTTGGGGGCGAAGGCCGGTGTGTCAGGTGTTCGGGGAGTCCAGTGAACCATGCCCATATGTTCTGGGCATGCCCGGCACTGGAGGAATTCTGGAAGGGGGTGGCGAGGACAGTGTCGAGGGTGGTTGGATCCAGGGTCACGCCAGGCTGGGGACTCGCGATATTTGGGGTTGGGGTGGAGCCGGGAGTGCAGGAGGCAAAAGAGGCCGATGTCTTTGCCTTTGCGTCCCTAGTAGCCCGGCGGAGGATCTTGCTGCAGTGGAAAGATGCAAGGCCTCCGAGCGTGGAGACCTGGATTAATGACATGGCGGGATTCATTCAGCTGGAGAGGATCAAGTTCGCCCTGAGGGGGTCGGTACAAGGGTTCTTTAGGAGGTGGCAGCCTTTATAACATAGAACATAGCATGATACAGCGCAGTACAGGCCCTTCGGCCAACGATGTTGCACTGACATGGGAAGTCAAAAACAAAAGACCATCTAACCTACACTATGCCATTATCATCCATATGCTTATCCAATAAACTTTTAAATGCCCTCAATGTTGGCGAGTGCACTACTGTTGCAGGTAGGGCATTCCATGGCCTCACCACTCTTTGCGTAAAAAACCTACCTCTGACCTCTGTCCTAAATCTATTACCCCTCAATTTAAGGCTATGTCCCCTCGTGCTAGCCACCTCCATCCGTGGGAGAAGGCTCTCACTGTCCACCCTATCTAACCCTCTGATCATTTTGTATGCCTCTATTAAGTCACCTCTTAACCTTCTTCTCTCTAACGAAAACAACCTCAACTCCATCAGCCTTTCCTCATAAGAATTTCCCTCCATACCAGGCAACATCCTGGTAAATCTCTTCTGCACCCGTTCCAAAGCTTCCACGTCCTTCCTATAATGAGGCGACCAGTACTGGATGCAATACTCCAAATGCGGCCGTACCAGAGTTTTGTAGAGCTGCAACATGACCTCATGGCTCCGGAACTCAATCCCTCTACCAATAAAGGCCAACACACCATAGACCTTCTTCACAACCCTATCAATCTGGGTGGCAACTTTCAGGGATCTATGTACATGGACACCGAGATCCCTCTGCTCATCCACACTGCCAAGAATTGTACCATGAGCCAAATGTTCCGCATTCCTGTTATTCTTTCCAAAGTGAATCACCTCACACTTCCCTACATTAAACTCCATTTGCCACCTCTCAGTCCAGCTCTGCAGCTTATCTATGTCCCTCTGTAACCTGCAACATCCTTCCACACTGTCAACAACTCCACCGACTTTAGTGTCGTCTGCAAATTTACTCACCCAACCTTCTGTGCCCTCCTCTAGGTCATTTATAAAAATGACAAACAGCAACGGCCCCAGAACAGATCCTTGCGGTACGCCACTCGTAACTGAATTCCGTTCTGAACATTTGCCATCAACCACCACCCTCTGTCTTCTTTCAACTAGCCAATTTCTGATCCACATCTCTAAATCACCCTCAATCCCCAGCCTCCGTATTTTCTGCAATAGCCGACCGTGGGGAACCTTATCAAACGCTTTACTGAAATCCATATACACCACATTAACTACTCTACCCCCGTCTACCAGTTCAGTCACCTCCTCAAAGAACTCGATAAGGTTTGTAAGGCATGACCTACCCTTCACAAAACCATGCTGACTATCCCTAATTATATTATTCCTATCTAGATGATTATAAATCGTATCTCTTATAATCCTCTCCAAGAATTTACCCACAACAGACGTGAGGCTCACTGGCCTATAGTTACCGGGGTTATCTCTACTCAGACGTACTGAATGGGCAGCACGGTAGCATGGTGGTTAGCATAAATGCTTCACAGCTCCAGGGTCCCAGGTTCGATTCCCGGCTGGGTCACTGTCTGTGCGGTGTCTGCACGTCCTCCCCGTGTGTGCGTGGGTTTCTCCGGGTGCTCCGGTTTCCTCCCACAGTCGAAAGATGTGCGGGTTAGGTGTCTTAGCCATGCTAAATTGCCCGTAGTGTCCTAAAAAGTAAGGTTGAGGGGGAGGTTGTTGGGTTACGGGTATAGGGTGGATTTGAGTAGGGGGATCATTGCTCGGCACAACATTGAGGGCCGAAGGGCCTGTTCTGTGCTGTACTGTTCTATTTTCTATGTACTCCCCTTCTTAAACAAAGGGACCACATTTGCTATCCTCCAGTCCTCTGGCACTATTCCTGTAGCCAATGATGACATAAAAATCAAAGCCAAAGGCTCAGCAATCTCTTCCCTGGCTTTCCAGAGAATCCTAGGATAAATCCCATCAGGCCCCGGGGACTTATCTATTTTCACCTTGTCCAGAATTTCCAACACTTCTTCCCTACGCGCCTCAATGCCATCTATTCCAATAGCCTGGGTCTCAGCATTCTCCTCCACAAGATTATCTTTTTCCTGAGTGAATACTGACGAAACGTATTCATTTAGTGTCTCGCTTATCTCCTCAGCCTCCACACACAACTTCCCACCACTGTCTTTGACTGGCCCTACTCTTACCCTAGTCATTCTTTTATTCCTGACATACCTACAGAAAGCTTGGGTTTTCCTTGATCCTACCTGCAAAGACTTCTCATGTCCCCTCCTTGCCATTCTTAGCTCTCTCTTTAGATCCTTCCTCGCTTCCTTGTAACTATCAAGCGCTCCAACTGAAACTTCACTCCTCATCTTCACATAGGCCTCCTTCTTCCTCTTAACAAGAGATTCCACTTCTTTGTTAAACCACGGTTCCCTTGCTCTACGGCTTCCTCCCTGCCTGACTTGTACGTACTTATCAAGAACACGCAATAGCTGTACCTTGAACAAGCTCCACATAACAAGTGTGCCCAAACCTTGCAGCCTACTTCTCCAACCTACACATCCTAAGTCGTGTCTAATGGCATCATAATTGCCCGTCCCCCAGCTATAACTCTTGCCCTGCGGGGTATACTTATCCCTTTCCATCACTAACGTAAAAGTCACCGAATTGTGGTCACTGTCTCCAAAGTGCTCGACTTTCCTCGACTTTCTGGCTCAACGATAAGGTACTAGGTCAGCAGCAGCAACCCGGGGGGGGGGGGGGGAGTGGGGGGAGGGGGGGGGGGTTTAAGGGGATAGCGTTTAAGTTAATTTGCTTATTGTTAATTTATTTTGTTGTTTATTAGGGTGGGGGGGGGGTTGTTATATGCGTTATTACGGCTGCCAGGGGTGATTATTATTATTATTATTGTTATTATTGTTTTGTTGATATATATTTTTCAAAAAATTCCAATAAAAATTATTAAAAAACAAGGTTTTCACCAGTTGTTGGTAGATTCAAACTCATTGTTTTTATGAGATGAAAATGTTGCCGCTTGAGTTCAGAGGGTCTGAAGCAAATTATGTCAACCTGTTGGAAGGCATTTCAATAAAAACTAACCCAGCATTACTGCAATGCTGCCAGATGAGTTAAACAGACAGACCGAAAGAGGCCACACGGTAGCACAGTGGTTAGCACTATTGCTTCACAGCTCAAGGACCTGTGTTCGATTTCCGGCTTGCATCACTGTCTGTGCGGAATCTGCACGTTCTCTATGGGCCGATTCTCCAATATGGAACCAAGTGTTCTTGCCACCGTGAACGCCGGTGTGTTTCATGATGGCACGAACCAGGTCCGGGTACAACTGATTCTGGCCCCCACAGGGGGCAAGCACAGCACTGGAGCTGTTCACGCCGCTCCAGCCTCCTTTCGCGTTGTCAAATGTGCGCTGCACCAAACCGCGCATGCGCAGTTGGGCCGCGCCAACCTGCGAATGCGCAGGGGACTTCTTTAGCGCACCGGCCCCAACTCAACATGGCGTCAGTGCTCAGGGGCCAACCAGACCAGAAAGTAGACCCGAGGGGTGGAGAGGCGGGTCGGCTGATCGGTGGACCCCGATCGCGGGCTAGACCCCATCGTAGGTCCCCCGGTGAAGGAGCCCCCTCCCCCGCACAGGCTACACCCCGACCGTTCGCGCAGAGTTCACACCGGTTGCGACCAAGTGTGAACGGCGCCGGCGAGACTGACGTAGCGGTGCGGCCGCTCGGCCAATCCAGACTGGAGAATCGGCGGTCCCGCCATTGTGGAGCGAGTCTCGAGCCCGGCGCGGGGCTCTGACTATTGCCGCCCCCGCCCCTTTCCCCAGTGTCTGCATGGGTTTCTTCCGGGTGCTCCGGTTTCCTCCCACTCATCCCGAATGGCTTGCTTGTTAGGTGAATTGGACATTCTGAATTTTCCCTCTGTGTGCCCGAATAGGCGCCAGAGTGTGGAGACTAGGGGATTTTCACAGTAACTTCATTGCAGTGTATATGTAAACTTACTTGTGACAATAATAAAGATTATGGATTATTACTAATTCTGAGGCTGTTAATAATAAGTAATTGATTAATATGGATGATACAAAGTCTGCTAATGTAATTTGCAACACGACTTTATAAATTATACAATTATAGACATTAATAACACTACATAATGAACACAAATAATACAATCAGTGTGGGAATTATGTCCTTGTGACCTTCACAAACAGACAGGAAAAACTGTAACATGAATAATAAGCATTGATTCGAGGGGTCCAATAATCTCCTTTCAAGATGTCTCAAGTTGAAATGACAGACAGCTAGGTTGTCTCCGGTTGCCACAGTTTGAGAAGATGCATTGTCTTAAAACTAAGACAATGCTGGTAATTATCTGAAAGCCAATTCGTTGACATGTATTTTACTATCGATAAATTGGAGACCAATTGGTTATTTTCCAACAATTTAAAAATGTATCCGGTATAAAAGGACAGTCTGGAGAAACCACTTTGGGAGAGTGTGATTAGTTCAAATGGAGGGAGGTGTTGAGAGAAACGTGATGTCGAGAGAATTAGGAGAGATTTTCCAGAACCGATGCAGGAAGTTGGAAGGTAGTAAAACAGGGACAGAAGCAAATGGAAGTAAGGGGGAAAGTGTAAAGCAAAGAAGCCAAAGTCAAAAATCAAAAAGGGCGACAGTACAAGGAAATGAGACTGAGGGGAGCTCAGGGAATAGGCCCAGTAATACTAAAAGGAGTAAAACTGGAGATGTTCAGATTCAAAACAGAGGTTAAAAAAAACCCAACATAAGTGTACTTTACCTGAATCCTCTTAGTATTCGGAATAAAGTAAATGAGCTGATGGCGCAAATCATCGTGAATGACTATGATTTAGTGGCCATTACTGAAACATGGTTAAAGGATGGTCACGACTGGGAGTTAAATATCCGAGGGTATCAAATTATTCGGAAGGACAGAGTGGATGGCAAGGGAGGTGGTGTTGCTCTGTTATTTAAGGATGACATCCGGGCAATAGTGAGGGATGACATCGGTGCTATGGAGGATAAGGTCGAATCCATTTGTGTGGAAATCAGGAATAGTAAGGCGAAAAAGTCACTGATAGAATTTGTCTGTAGGCCACCAAATAGTAACGTCATGGTGGGGCAGGCAATAAACAAAGAAATAACTGATGCATGTAGAAATGGCACAGCAGTTATCATGGGGTATTTTAAATCTACATGTCGATTGGTTTAACAAGGTCAGTCAAGGCAGCCTTGAGGAGGAGATTATAGAATGTATCCGCGACAGTTTCCCAGAACAGTATGTAATGGAAGCTACGAGGAAACAAGCAGTCCTAGATCTTGTCCTGTGTAATGATACAGGATTGATTCCTGATCTCACAGTTAGGGATCCTTTCGGAAGGAGCGATCACAATATGGTGGAATTTAAAATACAGATGGAGGGTGAGGAAGTAAAAGAAAATAATAGTGCTTAAACAAAGGAGATTACAATGGGATGAGAGAAGAACTAGCTAATGTAGACTGGGAGCAAATACTTTATAATGGAACGGTTGAGGAACAGTGGAGAACCTTCCAAGCGATTTTTCACAGTGCTCAACAAAGGTTTATACCAACAAAAAGGAAGGACGGTAGAAAGAGGGAAAACAGACCGTGGATATCGAAGGAAAAACTCTGTTTTTTCTAGCTCTCATCTTCCACCCTAGCTCCCTGAATTTCTGTCTCAAATCCCCATCTAATGGTAGAAGAATTGCGGGTAAGGCAGATGAACTTAGAGCTGGGATTAGTATTTGGAACAATGATGTTGTTGGCATTGCAGAGACCTGGCTGAGGGAAAGACAGGATTGGCAGCTAAACATTCCAGGATTTAGATATTTCAGGCGGGAGAGAGGGGGGTGTAAAAGGGTGGCGGACTTGCGCTACCGATTCGGGAGAATATCACAGCTGTACTACTGGAGGACACCTCAGAGGGCAGTGAGGCTATCTGGGTAGAGATTAGGAATAAGAAGGGTTCAATCACAATGTTGGAGGTTTACTACAGGCCTCCCAACAGCCAGCGGAAGATAGAGAAACAAATAGGTGGACAGATTTTGGAAATGAGTAAATACAACAGGGTTGTTGTGATGGGAGACCCCCAATATTGGCTGGGACTCACTTAGTGCTAAGGGCTTAGACGGAGCAGAGTTTGTAAGGAGCATCCAGGGCGGCTTCTTAAAACAATACGTAGATAGTGTGACTAGGGAAGGGGCTGTACTGGACCTGATATTGGGGAATGAGCCTGGCCCGGTTGTAGAAGTTTCAGTCGGGGAGCATTTCGGGAACAGTGACAACAACTCAGTAAGTTTTAAAGTACTGGTGGACAAGGGTAATAGTGGTCCGAGGGTGAATGTGCTAAATTGGGGGATGGCTAATTATAACAAAAGTAGGCGGGAAACTGAAGAACCTAGATTGGGGGCGGATGTTTGTGAGTAAACCAACATCTGACATGTGGGAGGCTTTCAAATGTCAGTTGAAAGGAATTCAGGACCGGCATGTTCCTGTGCGGAGAAGGCAAAATATGGCAAATTTCAGGAACCTTGGATAACGAGAGGAATTGTAGGCCTCGTCAAAGGAAAAGGAGGCATTTGTCAGGGATAGAAGGCTGGGAACAGACACAGTCGGTGTAGAATATCAGGAAAGAACAAAGAACAAAAAAATTACAGCACAGGAACAGGCCCTTCGGCCCTCCCAGCCTGCGCCGATCCAGATCCTTTATCTAAACCTGTCTCCTATTTTCCAAGGTCTACTTCCCTCTGTTCCCGCCCATTCATATACCTGTCTAGATGCTTCCTAAATGATGCTGTCGTGCCCGCCTCTACCACCACCGCTGGAAAAGCGTTCCAGGCACCCACTACCCTCTGCGTAAAAAACTTTCCACGCACATCTCCCTTAAACTTTCCCCCTCTGACTTTGAAATCGTGACCCCTTGTAACTGACACCCCCATTCTTGGGAAAAGCTTGTTGCTATCCACCCTGTCCATAACTCTCATAATTTTGTAGACGTCAATCAGGTCCCCCGTCAACCTCCGTCTTTCCAACGAAAACAATCCTAATCTACTCAACCTTTCTTCATAGCTAGCACCTTCCATACCAGGCAACATCCTGGTGAACCTCCTCTGCACCCTCTCCAAGGCATCCACATCCTTCTGGAAATGTGGCGACCAGAGCTGCACGCAGTATTCCAAATGTGGCCGAAAGTACGAAGGAACTGAAGCAACGAATCAGGAGGGCTAGAAGGAAACTAATTCAGCAGGGGGCATGGGAACCTGGATTGTAGTTTTGGGGTACGGGAGATTGAGAGTATAGAGGTCAGGAGCACAGATTTGACTTCGCAGGAGGGAGCCAGTGTTCAGGTAGGTGGTTTGAAGTGTGTCGACTTCAATGCCAGGAGTATACGAAATAAGGTAAGGGAACTGGCAGCATGGGTTGGTACCTGGGACTTCGATGTTGTGGCCATTTCAGAGACATGGATAGAGCAGGGACAGGAATGGTTGTTGCAGGTTCCGGGATTTAGGTGTTTTAGAAAGCTCAGAGAAGGGGGCAAAAGAGGGGGAGGTGTGGCGCTGCTAGTCAAGGACAGTATTACGGTGGCGGAAAGGATGCTAGATGGGGATTCTTCTTCCGAGGTAGTATGGGCTGAGTTTAGAAACAGGAAAGGAGAGGTCACCCTGTTGGGAGTTTTCCATAGGCCACCTAATAGTTCTAGGGATGTAGAGGAAAGGATGGCGAAGATGATTCTGGAAAAGAGCGAAAGTAACAGGGTAGTTATTATGGGAGACTTTAACTTTCCAAATATTGACTGGAAAAGATATAGTTCGAGTACATTAGATGGGTCGTTCTTTGTACAATGTGTGCAGGAGGGTTTCCTGAGACAATATGTTGACAGGCCAACAAGAGGCGAGGCCACATTGGATTTGGTTTTGGGTAATGAACGCGGCCAGGTGTTAGATCTGGAGGTAGGTGAGCACTTTGGAAACAGTGACCACAATTCGGTGACCTTCACATTAGTGATGGAAAGGGATAAGTATACCCCGCAGGGCAAGAGTTATAGCTGGGTGAAGGGCAATTATGATGCCATTAGACATGACTTAGGATGTGTAGGTTGGAGAAGTAGGCTGCAAGGGTTGGGCATACTGGATATGTGGAGCTTGTTCAAGGAACAGCTATTGCATGTTCTTGATAAGTACGTACCAGTCAGGCAGGAAGGAAGGGGTCGAGCGAGGGAACCAAAGAAGTGGAATCTCTTGTTAAGAGGAAGAA
The DNA here is from genome assembly GCF_902713615.1 of Scyliorhinus canicula. Taxonomy (NCBI): domain Eukaryota; kingdom Metazoa; phylum Chordata; class Chondrichthyes; order Carcharhiniformes; family Scyliorhinidae; genus Scyliorhinus; species Scyliorhinus canicula. The sequence continues at coordinate 9,120,663 of NC_052175.1, read as the reverse complement.
GGAGGCCTATGTGAAGATGAGGCGTGAAGTTTCAGTTGGGGCGCTTGATAGTTACAAGGAAGCGAGGCAGGATCTAAAGAGAGAGTTGAGACGAGTAAGGAGGGGACATGAGAAGTCTTTGGCAGGTAGGATCAAGGAAAACCCAAAAGCTTTCTATAGGTATGTCAGGAATAAAAGAATGACTAGGGTAAGAGTAGGGCCAGTCAAGGACAGTGGTGGGAAGTTGTGTGTGGAGGCTGAGGAGATAAGCGAGATACTAAATGAATACTTTTCGTCAGTATTCACTCAAGAAAAAGATAATATTGCGGAGGAGAATGCTGAGACCCAGGCTATTGGAATAGATGGCATTGAGGTGCGTAGGGAAGAACTGTTGGAAATTCTGGACAAGGTGAAAATAGATAAGTCCCCGGGGCCTGATGGGATTTATCCTAGGATTCTCTGGGAAGCCAGGGAAGAGATTGCTGAGCCTTTGGCTTTGATTTTTAGGTCATCATTGGCTACAGGAATAGTGCCAGAGGACTGGAGGATAGCAAATGTGGTCCCTTTGTTCAAGAAGGGGAGTAGTGATAACCCCGGTAACTATAGGCCGGTGAGCCTAACGTCTGTGGTGGGTAAAGTCTTGGAGAGGATTATAAAAGATACGATTTATAATCATCTAGATAGGAATAATATGATTAGGGATAGTCAGCATGGTTTTGTGAAGGGTAGGTCATGCCTCACAAACCTGATCGAGTTCTTTGAGAAGGTGACTGAACAGGTGGACGAGGGTTGAGCAGTTGATGTGGTGTATATGGATTTCAGTAAAGCGTTTGATAAGGTTCCCCACGGTCGTCTATTGCAGAAAATACGGAGGCTGGGGTTTGAGGGTGATTTAGAAATGTGGATCAGAAATTGGCTAGTTGAAAGAAGACAGAGAGTGGTAGTTGATGGGAATTGTTCAGAATGGAGTTCAGTTACGAGTGGCGTACCACAAAGATCTGTTCTGGGGCCGTTGATGTTTGTTATTTTTATAAATGACCTAGAGGAGGGCGCAGAAGGATGGGTGAGTAAATTTGCAGACGACACTAAAGTCGGTGGAGTTGTAGACAGTGCGGAAAGATGTTGCAGGTTACAGAGGGACATAGATAAGCTGCAGAGCTGGACTGAGAGGTGGCAAATGGAGTTTAATGTGGAGAAGTATGAGGTGATTCACTTTGGAAAGAATAACAGGAATGCGGAATATTTGGCTAATGGTAAAATTATTGGTAGTGTGGATGAGCAGAGGGATCTCAGTGTCCATGTACATAGATCCCTGAAAGTTGCCACCCAGGTTGATAGGGTTGTGAAGAAGGCGTATGGTGTGTTGGCCTTTATTGGTAGAGGGATTGAGTTCCGGAGCCATGAGGTCATGTTGCAGTTGTACAAAACTCTGGTACCGCCGCATTTGGAGTATTGCGTACAGTTCTGGTCGCCTCATTATAGGAAGGACGTGGAAGCTTTGGAACGGGTGCAGAGGAGATTTACCAGGATGTTGCCTGGTATGGAGGGAAAATCTTATGAGGAAAGGCTGATGGACATGAGGTTGTTTTCGTTAGAGAGAAGAAGGTTAAGAGGTGACTTAATAGAGGCATACAAAATGATCAGAGGGTTAGATAGGGTGGACAGCGAGAGCCTTCTCCCGCGGATGGAGGTGGCTAGCACGAGGGGACATAGCCTTAAATCGAGGGGTAATAGATATAGTACAGAGGTCAGAGAGTGGTGAGGCCGTGGAATGCCCTACCTGCAACAGTAGTGAACTCGCCAACATTGAGGGCATTTGAAAGTTTATTGGATAAGCATATGGATGATAAGGGCATAGTGTATGTTAGATGGCCTTTAGTTTTTTTTCCATGGCGGTGTAACATCGAGGGCCGAAGGGCCTGTACTGCGCTGTATCGTTCTATGTTCTATGTTCTAAGGGGTCACGAAAAGCCAATGGCAAATAGGGTTAAGGAAAACTGCACGGCTTTCTACACGTATATAAAAAGCAAGAGGGTAGCCAGGGAAAGTTTTGGCCCACTGAAGGATAGGCAAGGGAATCTATGTGTGGAGCCAGAGGAAAATGACGATGTACTAAATGAGTACTTTGCATCAGTGTTCACCAAAGAGAAGGAACTGGTACATGTTGAGACTGGACAAGGGTGTGTAAATAGCCTGGGTCACATTGAGAGCCAAAAAGACGAGGTGCTGGGCGTCTTGAAAAATATTAAGGTAGTTAAGTCGCCAGGGCTTGACGGGATCGACCGCAGAATACTTAAGGAGGCTAGAGAGGAAATTGCTGAGACCTTGACAGAAATCTATGAATCCTCCCTGTCTTCAGGTGATTTCGCGGAGGACTAGTGAATACCCAATGTTGTTCCTTTCTTTAAGAACGGTAGCAAGGATAATCCAGAGAACTACAGGCCGATCAGCCTTACGTCAGTGGCAGCGAAATTACTGTAGTGAATTATTCGAGACAGGATTTACTCCCATTTGGAAGCATATTGACGTATTAGCGAGAGGCAGCATGGTTTTGTGAAGGAGAGGTCGTGTCTCATTAACTTGATAGAGTTATTTGAAGAGGTCACAAAGATGATTGGCGCAGGTAGGGCAGTGCATGTTGTCTATATGGACTAAAGTAAGGCATTTGACAAGGTCCCTCATGGTAGACTGGTACAAAAAGTTTGTTCACACGGGATCAGGGGTGAGCTGGCAAGATGGATACAGGACTGACTAGGTCGTAGAGGGCAGAAAATAGGAATGGAAGGGTGCTTTTCTAATTGGAGGGATGTGACTAGTGGTGGTCCGTAGGGATCAGTGCTCGGACCTTTGCTGTTCGTAGTATCGAAAAATGATTTGGAGGAAAATGTAACTGGTCTGATTAGTAAGTTTGCAGACGACACAAAGGTTGATCGAATAGCGGATAGCAATGAGGACTGCCAGAGGATTTAGATCGTTTGGAGACATGGGCGGAGGGATTGCAGATGGAGCTTAATCCGGACAAATGTGAGGTAATGCATTTTGGAAGGTCTAATGCAGGTAGGGAATATACAGTGAATGTTAGAACCCTCAATACTATTTAAAGTCAGAGTGATCTAGGTGTAGAGGTCCACAGGCACTGGAAGGGGCAACACGGTGGAGAAGATAGTCAAGAAGGCATACGGCATGCTTGCCTTCATTGGCCGGGGCATTAAGTATAAGAATTGATAAGTCATGTTGCAGCTATATAGAAACTTAGTTCGGCCACACTTGGATGATAGTGTTCAATTCTGGTGGCGACACTACCAGAAGGACGTGGAGGCTTTAGAGAGGGTGCAGAAGAGATTTACCAGGCTGTTGCACGGTATGGAGGGCATTAGCTATGAGTAGGTTGAATAAACTCGGTTTGTTCTCATTGGAACGAAGGAGGTTGAGGGGCGACCTGATATAAGTCTACAAAATTATGTGGGGCATAGACAGAGTGGATAGTCAGGGTCTTTTTCCCAGGGTAGAGGGGTCAATTACCAGGTGGCATAGGTTTAAGGTGCGAGGGGCAATATTTAGAGGAGATGCACGAGGAAGGTTTTTCACACAGAGGGTGGCTGGTGCCTCGAACTTGCTGCCGGAGGAGGTGGAGGAAACAGGGAAGTTAGTGACATTTATAGGTCATCTTGACAAATACATGAATAGGATGGCAATGGAGGGATACGGACCCAGGAAGTGTAGACGATTTTAGTTTAGACGGGCAGCCTGTCGGCGCAGGCTTGGAGGGCCGAAGGGCCTGTTCCTGTGCTTTACGCTTCTTTGTTATTTGTTCATTGTCTCTGCGAACAGTTGGTGCCAATGCTAGGACAGTGGAACTGTCTCTCTGAACAGTTGATGCCAATGCTAGAACAGTGGAACTGTCTCTCTGAACAGTTGAAGCCAATGATAGAACAGTGGAACTGTCTCTCTGAACAGTTGATGCCAATTCTAGAACAGTGGAGCTGCCTCTCTGAACAATTGATGCCAATGCTAGAACAGTGGGCCTGTCTCTGAACAGTCGATGCCAATGCTGGAACAGTGGAACTGTCTCTCTGAATAGTTGATGCCAATGCTTGAACAGTGGAACTGTCTCTCTGAACAGATGATGCCAATGCTGGAACAGTGGAACTGTCTCTCTGAACAGTTCAAAAACATTTTTTTAGTGTACCCAATTATTTTTTCCAATTAAGGGGCAATTTAACGTGACCAATCCACCTAACCTGCACATCTTTGGGTTGTGGGGATGAACCCCACACAGACACGGGGAGAATGTGCAAACTCCTCACAGACAGTGACCCAGGGCCGGGATTCGAACCCAGGTCTTCAGCGCCGTAGGCAGCAATGCTAACCACTGTGCCACCGTGCTGCCATTCTCTCTGAACAGTTGATGCCAATGCTAGAACAGTGGAACTGTCTCTCTGAACAGTTGATGCCAATGCTGGAACAGTGGAACTGTCTCTCTGAACAGTTGATGCCAATGCTAGAACAGTGGAGCTGTCTCTGACCAGTTGATGTCAATGCTGGAACAGTGGAACTGTCTCTCTGAACAGTTGACGCCAATGCTAGAACAGTGGAACTGTCTCTCTGAACAGTTGATGCCAATGCTGGAACAGTGGAACTGTCTCTCTGAACTGTTGATGCCAATGCTAGAACAGTGGAGCTGTCTCTGACCAGTTGATGCCAATGCTAGAACAGTGGAACTGTCTCTCTGAACAGTTGATGCCAATGCTAGAACAGTGGGCTGTCTCTGAACAGTTTATGCCAATACTAGAACAGTGGAGCTGTCTCTCAGAACAGTTGATGCCAATGCTAGAACAGTGGAGTTGCCTCTCTGAACAGTTAATGCCAATGCTAGAACAGTGGAGCTGTCTCTCTGAACATTTGATGCCAATGCTAGAACAGTGGAACTGTCGGTCTCAACAGTTGTTGCCAATGCTAGAACAGTGGAGCTGTCTCTCTGAACATTTGATGTAATGCTGGCAGTGGCGTTGTCTCTGTGAACAGATGATGCCAATGCTAGAACAGTGGAGCTGTCTCTGAACAGTTGATGTCAATGCTAGAACAGTGGAACTGTCTCTCTGAACAGTTGATGCCAATGCTAGAACAGTGGAGTTGCCTCTCTGAACAGTTAATGCCAATGCTAGAACAGTGGAGCTGTCTCTCTGAACATTTGATGCCAATGCTAGAACAGTGGAACTGTCGGTCTCAACAGTTGATGCCAATGCTAGAACAGTGGAGCTGTCTCTTTGAACATTTGATGTAATGCTGGCTGTGGCGCTGTCTCTGTGAACAGTTGATGCCAATGCTGGAACAGTGGGGCTGTCTCTCTGAACAGTCGATGCCAAAGCTAGAACAGTGGAACTGTTTCTCTGAACAGTAAATGCCAATGCTAGAACAGTGGAACAGTCTTTCTGAACACTTGATATCAATGCTAGAACAGTGGAACTGTCTCTGTGAATAATAGATTGCAACGTTAAAATAACGTTGTTCATGGACTACAGCTCCGCCTTCAACAGCATTATCCCAACAAGACGAATGACCAAATTCCGCAATGTTTGACTTGACCCCTTCCTGTGCAGCTAGATCCTCGCCTTCCTCACCAACAGACCACAATCTGTCAGGATAGGCAGCAGCACCTCCTCCAGAATAGTCCTCAACACCATGGACCCGCAATGATGTGTGCTCAGTCCTCTACTGCACTCCCTAAACACACATGACTGTGTGTCAAGATTTAACTCCAACTCAACTGTACGTTTGAGGATGATAGGACTATGGTAAGCCGCATCTCAAACAATGATCAATCAGATTACAAGAGGGAGATAAATCACTTGGTTGCATGGTGCACCGAAAACATCCTCTCTCTAAATGTTCGGAAGACCAAGGATCTGATCATCGACTTCAGGACACATACCCCCGCCTGCATCAATGGTTCCGAAGTGGAGGTGGTTGATAGCTTTTGGCACCTGGGGGTCACCATAACCATCAGTCTGTCCTGGCCCACTCACATTGATGCAGCAGTTAAGAAAGCCCAACAATGTCTCTACTTCCTGGGGAAGCTGAGGAAATTTGGCATGTCTGCATCGACTCTCACAAACTTCCACAGATGTGCGATAGATAGCATCCTATCCGACTGCATCACAGCCTGGTATGGCAACTGCTCGGTCCAAGATCGCAAGAAGCTGCAGACTGTGGTGAACTCAACCGAATGCACCACACAAACTTGCCACCCCAGATTGATTCTGTATACACCTCTCGATCCATCAGCAAGTCAGACAGCATTATCAGAGACCCCTCCCACCCAGGCATTGCCTTCTTGCAGACCGTTCCATCAGATAGAAAATACAGAAGTCTAAAGACCCGCAAATGCGGACATAGGAACAGCTTCTTTCCCACAGCTGCAAGATTCCACAACGACGCCCCCTCGGAATGTTCTGTTCTCTGTAATACTATTCACGCCACCGTATCTACTCTTGCTCATGTATTTATTATGTTTGCTTTGTTTGGCCCCTTGTTCCGGACTGTAACCGATCACTGTTTTGACGATGTACATTTTTCCATGTTCTCTATTGATTATTCTTGCGTGTACTATGTACATACTGTGTACGTTCCTTGGCCGCAGAAAAATACTGTTCACTGTACTTCGGCACGTGTGAAAATAAATCAAATCAAATAGTGGAGCTTTTTCTGTGAACAATCCACTCAAATGTCAGAACAGGCGAGCTTTCTCTGTGAACAACAGATTGCAATGTCAGAACAGTGGAGTTGTCTCTGTTAAAAATAGATACCGATATTAGAACTGTGGTGCTGTCTTTGTGAACAATAGACTGCTTTTTTAGAACAGTAGAATTCCCTGTGTTCAATATGTTGCAATTCATGACAGTCAAACTGCCTCTGTGAACAATAGATTGCATTGTTAGAACAGTGGCGCTCTCTGTATGAACAACTGATTGCAGTGTGAGAAGAGTGGGGCTTCCCTCGGAATAATATATTGCAATGTGGAACTGTGGAGATACCTCTGTGAAGAATAGATTGCAATGTCAGAACTGTGTACATGTCTGTGTGAACAACGGATTTCAATATAAGCACAGTAGGGCTGCCTTTGTCTACGACAGGTAGCAATGATAGAACTGTGGAGCTGTCTTTGTGAACAATGGATTGTAATGCAGGAGATAGGAACTGTCTCTGCTCAAAATAGATTTCAACATTGGAACAGTGGAGGTGTCATTTCCTCAAGGAGCCGCGCTCCGAAAGCTCGTGTTTGAATCAAACCTGTTGGACTTTAACCTGGTGTTGTAAGACTTCTTACTGTGCTCACTCCAGTCCAACGCCGGCATCTCCACATCAACAATAAATTACAAAGCCAGATCAGCAGAGCTGACTCTGTGACCAATATATTGCAATGTACCCGACAGTGAATCTGCCTCTGTCAACAATAGATCGGAACATGAGAACATTGGAGTTTTTTCTGTGAAAAAATGATTACAATGCCAGAACATTGGAGTTGCCTCTTTGAACAGTAGATTACAATGCTAAAGCAGTGGAGTTGTCTCTGTTATTAATATATTGCAATGTTAGAAAAGTGGAGCTGTCTCGTTTAACAATAGAATCCAGTGTTAGAACAGTGGAGCTGTCTCTGTGAACAATATATTGCATGTCAGAACAGTGGATCTGTCTCTGTGAACAATGTATTGCCATGTTCGAACACTAGAGCTGTCTCTGTGAACAATGCATCGAAATGTTTGAAACACTTTCCAGTCTCTTCGAATAACGAATTGCAATTTCATAACAGTGGACTGCATTTTGAACAACAGAATGTTAAATCAGTGGAGCCGTTCCTGTCAGCAATATATTTCAATGTCAAAACTGTGGAGCAGTTTACGTGAAACAGAACGCAATGTTAGAACAGTGGACTATCTCTGTGAACAACAGATTGCAATGCCAAATCAGTGGTGCTCCCACACAGTGAACGGTCCGAAGAGTGAGAGAACATAGAGAACAGTACAGCACAGCACATGCCAGTCCGCCCACGATGTTGTGCCGACCACTTATCCTAATCTAAGATCACCGAACCTACACCCCTGAAATTTATTGCTGTTCGTGTGCCTGTCCAAGAGTCGCTTAAATGTCCCTAATGACTCTGACCCCACCACCTCCGCTGGCACTGCAGTCCACGCACCCACCGCTCTCTTGCGTAAAGAACCGACCACTGACGTCACACCGATACCTTCCTCGAATCACCTTAAAATTATGTACCCTCGTGACAGCCATTTCCGCCCTAGCTATCCACTCTATCCATTCTTCTCATCCCCTTGTGTACCTCTATCAAGTCACCTCTCTTGCTTATTCGCTCCATTGATAAAATCCCGAGCGTACTCAACTTCTCTTCATAGGACATGCTCTCCAGTCCAGCCAGCAACCTGGTAAATCTCCTCTGCACCCTCTCCAAAGCATCCACATCCTTCCTATAATGAGACGACAAGAACTGGACACAATATTCCAAGTGTGGTCCAACCAGGGAGGAAATGGTGTAAAAACTCAGCAGGTCTGGCAGCATCAGAAAGGTGTCATGTGAGAGTACCTTCAAGATATGAGTGTTTAGAAAAATATCTGTAGTGGATGTACCTTTATGAAATCGATGTTTATCAGTGATGTCAGAGTGTCGGTGGAGCGGGGTTGTCTGTCTGCTTTTACTTTCACTTTATACTGTCTGCTGCAGGGTGTGTTTGGTTTCGTTTTAGATTGGAAAACGCTGCAATCACAGCAAGATGTGTATGAATCTCTGCCAACTTATGAATGTTCTTTTGTTGATTTCAAAGTGGTAAGTTCTCAGGAGTGAACTTAAAACTGATGCCGTTCTGTAAAGAGGTTATTTTGTCTTGTGGATTTAGCAAGGAAAGATTAAGAGTTACTTCGAGGTACTGTATTCTTTGGGGATTTATTGGTGTTGATAGTTGTTAAGATGTTTACTGTGGGTCTATAAAGTGTCAACTGGTTTCATAAATAAACATTGTTTTAATTTAAATGTACTGTAAATTTCTTTTGCATCACATCTGCAGTGGACGGCCGTGTGCTCCCCATAACCACAATCGATTCAAAGTTGTGGGCCAGGTGAAATCCATGATACACTTTGTGGCTTTCTAAACGCTGGACCATAACAAAGAAGATAAAAGAGCTAACGTTTCGAGTACAGATGACCTTTTCAGCTTTGACATTTCCAGCATTTTTTATTTGGTTTCGGATTCCAGCATCCGCAGTAATTTGGTTTTATCCAGTGGTCTAACCAGGTTATATAAAGCTGCAGAAAAAACCCTGTTAATGAAAGCCAACAGACCAGGGGCAGCACGGTAGCATTGTGGATAGCACCATGCTTCACAGCTCTAGGGTCCCAGGTTCGATTCCGGCTTGGGTCACTGTCTGTGCGGAGTCTGCACATCCTCCCCGTGTGTGCGTGGGTTTCCTCCGGGTGCTCCGGTTTCCTCCCACAGTCCAAAGATGTGCAGGTTAGGTGGATTGGCCATGGTAAATTGGCCTTAGTGTCCAAAATTGCCCTTTGTGTTGGGTGGGGTTACTGGTTTATGGGGATAGGGTGGGGGTGTTGACCTTGGGTAGGGTGCTCTTTTAAAGAGCTGGTGCAGACTCGATGGGCTGAATGGCCTCCTTCTGCACTGTAAATTCTATGATACCACACGCCATCTTATCTACCCTATCAACCTGGGTGGCAATTTTGAGGGATCTATTCACGTGGAGCCCGAGATCCCTCTGTTCATGCACACTTACAAATATCGTGCCTTATCCCTGTCTTCAGCATTCAAATTCGACCTTCCAAAATGAATTACTTCACATTTATTGAGGTTGAACTCCATCTGCACTTCTCAGCTCAGCTCTGCAACATGTCAATGTCCTATTGTAACTGACAACTGACCTCAACTCTGTCTACAACTCCACCCACCTACGTGTCTTCGACAACTTACTAACCTACCCTTCCACTTCCTCATCCAAGTAATTTTAAAAAAACCAAAAAGAGCATAGGTCCCGAACAGATAACTGTGGGACACCACGGGTCACCGAACTCCAGGCGGAATACATTCCAACCAGTACCAATCACTGCCTTCTTTCAATCTGCCAATTCTGTATCCAGGCAGCCAAATAACTCTGTATCCCTTGCCCTCTGACTTTCTCAATGAGTCTACCATGGGGAACCTTATTAAATGCCTTACTGAAATCCATATCCATCACATCCACTGCTGACCTTCATCAATGTGTCTCGTCAAAAATTCAAAGAATTCAATGAGCCTGTCAGGTTTGACCTGCCCCTGACAAAGCCATGCTGACTATCTTTAATCAAAGACAGACTCTGACTTACTGAAACTGTGGAGCAGTGGACAATCTCTGTGACAAACAGATTAAAATGTTAGAACAGTGAAAGAGTCTCTCGAAACAATGGATTGAAACATTAGAACAGTGCAGTTGTGTTTGTTCACAATGGTGGCTGTGTTAGAAGTGTGGTGCTGTCAAGGTAAATAATAGATTACAATATGAAAACAGATTGAAATGTTGTAACAGCTGCCCGCCCGAATATACCGAGACGGAGAACCCGACCTCGCCACCACCGGAGGCTATACAGGCCCACGTGCAACCTCCTCCAGTAAACCTGACACCGCCACCATAATCGGCGAGCCCTCCAAACGTAACCAACTACCTGACGGACCTCCAAACCCCCCATCCAAGAGCACCTGCCGACCCTGGAAGCAGGGAATACGTCGTTCTGAAGGTGAGACTTAAATTACACGTCTTCAAGACCCTTATCCCCAGCATAGTCCTGGCGGTGAACGTCCACACGATTGAGAACAAGCTGGATGACCTCAATGCTAGACTTTCCTCTCAGGGAGGAACTGCTATGTATTCTGCTTCACCGAGACATGGCTCAGGCCGCCACACCAGACTGCGCCATCCACCCCGGAGGCTTCTCGATCCACCGGTGGACCGCACGATGGCCTCAGGCAAGTTAAAGGGCGCGGCTGTTTGCCTCCTCATCAACACTTCCTGGTGCTCGGATGTGGTGTCCACTGCTCCCCAGACCTAGAATGCCTAACTGTGAAGTGGTGCCCTTTCTACCTTCCATTTCAATTCACCTGTGTACTCATCACACCAGTCGCCATCCCACCCCAAGTGAAAGTGAAGAGCAAAACCTGATGAACTGCACTTCACCATCAACAGCCAATAAATAAATCACCCTGAAGCCCTGACAAACTCAGGAAGGTTCCACCAAAACTGCACCAACATTTTGCCTGTCCCACCAGAGGTGCAAACACCCTGGGCCACTGCGCTATGTGCATCAAAGGTGCCTATGGCGATTCTCCCCAACCAGGCTTTTAGAAATCCGACCACGTCGGTATACCAACTTCCGGCTTAGAAACAGCAAAGCAAGCGTGCTACACCAGTCAAGATAACCGTGCAGTGTTGGCCCGAGGTATCAGAGAACATTCTCCTCAATTGCTGTCTGTGGACCGGTCCATATTCAAGGCTCTGGAAGCTAACCTGGGCGAGTTTGCAACCACCGTCACAGACTTCATCAGGAAGTATGTCGAGGACTGTGTACCAAAGGGGAGAATGCGGTTATGCCCCAATCGTAAATCCTGGTATAACCGAAAGGTTCACTCCCTGCTCAAGTTCAGGCCGGAGGCGTTCAATTCTGACGACCCTGACCTATATTAGAAATCCAGGTACGACGTACGGAGAGCCATCAGGGACGAAGAAGAAAATATCGGATCAAACTAGAAACCCACGGCAATGACACAAAACCACAACGTCTATGGCAGGGATTATATGAGAACATAGGCTGCAAAGAAAGGCCAAGCGGAATCTCTGGTGTGGAGCATCCCTCGACGATGAACTGAACAAGTTCTATGACTGCTTTAAAAAGTCAGCCCATACATCAGTGCCAGCCGCCACAACAGCCCTGGACACAACCACACCCACTATTACAGCCTCAGAGTTACGAGTTGCCTTCTTGAATGTAAACCCCGGAAAGAGAGGGCCCACGGCGGAGTCGCTGGGCGAGCACTCGCAGTCTGTACTGACCAGCTGGAGAGTGTATTCACAGATGTCTTGAACATCTCTCTCCTCTGCTCCGAGGTGCCTCCTCCTTCAAGAAGACCACCATAACACCAGTACCAAAGAAGACATGTAGCCTGCCTCAACGACTCCAGACCGGTGATCCTGATGTCTGTTATCATGAAATGTCTCCGAGCAGCTAGTCATGAGATGAATCAACTCCAGCCTCCCAGACGGTCTCAATCCATTGCATACCGTGGCAACCGATCCACAGCAGATGCTATCCCCCTGGCCCTACAATCAATTCTCGAACATATCGACAACAAGGACACTTACGTTCATTGACTACAGCTCCGCCTTCAACACCACTATCCCGACAAGACTGACAACCAAATTCTGCAACCTTGGACTTGAGCCCTCCCTGTGCATCTGGATCCATGACTTCCTCACCAGCAGGATTTCACACATATTCTCAAACAGACTCTCACACACGTCCTCACACACAGTCGAACACACGTTATCACACTCTGGCTCTCTCCACACGCTCTCACGCACGCTCTCACCCTCTGGGTCTCATAGACTGCTCTCACACACCACCTCTCAGACATGTTCTCACTCACAATCTCACACTGCAGCTTTCATACACGATTTCATACATAGTCTCTCACAGTGGCTCTTACACACACGCTCACACAGTGGCTCTCACACACACTGTCACACAATGGCTCTCACACACACTCTCACACAGTGGCTCTCACACATGCTCTTACACAGTGGCTCTCACACACACTCTCACACAGTGGCTATCACTGACGCTATAACGCACTGCTCTCACTCACCACCTTCAAGACACGTTCTCACTCATGCAATCGCACAAGCTCTCACACTCCGGCTTTCACACCCTATCACTCTCTCTACCACCTAACATTCTGTCACTCTCACATACGCCCTCCCTCTTCCACACTCCCTCCCTCTCTCACACACAATCTTCCTCTATCACACTGTCTCCCTCTCTTCCAATTTCTCCCGCTCACACTATGTCCCTGTCGCATACTCCCTGCCTCTCCGACAGACCACCACTCTCTATGACTCTCTAAGCCTCTCTCCCAGCCCAAGAAGCTGAAACTCTCCCACTCCATCCATCCCCGTCACTCTCTCTCTCTAACACTCTCTCCTCTCACACTCTACCTGTCGCTGCGAGTTTCTCACTCTCACCGACTCACTTCCTCCCTAACACGCTGCCACCTCTCACCCTCTCTCACACTCCCTCCCTCTCTCGCACAATCCATCACACTCCCTCTCTCATTCACCTTCTCGAAACCTCTGTCGCACTCGCTCCCTCTGTCACACTCTCCAATTCCCTCTCTCACTCACACTTCTTCCATTTCTCAAACTCACTCTTGCTCAGCCTCTTCATATCCCTCCTTCACACTCCTATCCTGTGTCACGCTCTCTCTGCCACACCATCCCTCTCTCACACTCTCTGCCTCTCTCTCGCTCTCCACGTCTCACAATGCCTCCCTTTCTTCGATGCTCTCCCTCTCTTACTCTCCTTCTCTCACACTCTCTCACTCAATCACACTCTCTGAGTCTCTCTGCCTCCTTCTCTCTATCTCCCGACGTCTGTCACACTCTCCATCTCTGACGCTTTCTCTCATACTGTGTCTCTCTATCCTACTCTCTCACACTCCCTCCTTCTCTCATCCGTCCCTCTTTACATTACCCTCTTTCACAATCCGTCCCTCTCTCACACTCTCTTATACTCTCTCCCTTATGTTAACATGTACTAGATGCTGTGGTATGAAGAGGCAAGAGTTCAGCTCCTTTTTCACCAACACACCTTTAATGGTTCAAACTCACTCTGCACAGAACTCTACAGATCATCACAAGCTCCAGAGTCCACCTGGAGCCCCTTTACTTATCAGTGTCAATCATTGAACACTTAACATAAATGAGACAATCATTGAACACTTAACGTATATGAGACAACTAATTGCAATGTCTCTTAACCCATTACTTAACACCTTCATCTCTCTCTCTTCCGCCCTCTCTGCCACACCGTCCATCACTGACACTTCCTCTCAAACTCTTTTGTTCTCTCCCAGCCTCTTTCCCTCTCTGATTATCAATCTGACAAACTAACTCGCTCTCTCGGTCACTCACTCACACTCAAGATAGTTATGACAGAGATGACTTAATTCTAAGAATACTTCACTGTTTTACACAGAATACTGCCCATACCAAATGCCTCCCAGCATTCACCAGCTCGCTCTGTCTCCATTCTCTCCCCTGCCCATTTACCCAATCATTTATTGCTCACACCATTTTTCTCACTCTCTCTGTTTTTCTGCTGCATTCTTTCTCTCTCCCCTCTTTCTTTCCCTTTCTCTCTCACCTTCTTTCTCTCATTCCCACCTTCTCTCGAAATCTATTTTAATGTCACGCTTTTCCTTACTACCCTTTCTTCTCTCACATCTTTTGCGTTCGTGACGCTAATTCTCACTCACCTTCTTTCTCTCTAACCTAACATTTGTCAGCACATCTCACAGACCAGCTCTCTATCTTCCTCCACATCTCAATCCGTCTCTCTCCCAGTTTAAGCGTGTGTATCAGGTGGAGAGCCAGTATCAGTTAGAGAGAGTATTGAGTTTCGCAGAAAAATATGTTTTTGCTGCTCGATAAGGTGATGTGTTTGTATCTGCTGCAGGTTCTGAGTTTTCTGAGGTGTCCCAATGTTTCTAATGCTTTTTTCAGGTTGAGGAGCTACATCACATTGAGGGTAGGAATTATTTACTTTGAACTTTAAACACTTCCAGATATTCGATTGATTGAACTTTGCTATTATGGTCGCCCTGAACTCAGTTATATCAAACCACTGAATGGTCACAGTTAAAGAGGCAGCTGCACATCAGAGTGCAGTGGAACGACCAAGAGAAACACACTGACAATTGTAACTGAATCAGTGGTTACAGTTTGTCATTTTTATAAATGACCTGGAAGAGTGTATAGAAGGATGGGTTAGTAAATTTGCAGATTACACGAATTACACGATTACACGAAGGTCCGTGGAGTTATGGATAGTGCTGAAAAATGTTATAGGTTACAGAGGGACATAGATAAGCTGCAGAGCTGGGCTGAGAGGTGGCAGATGGAGTTTAATGCGGAAAAGTGTGAGGTGGTTCACTTTGGAATGAGTAAAAGGAATGCAGAGTACTGGGCTAATGGCAAGATTCTTGGTAGTGTAGATGAACAGAGAGATCTCGACATCCAGGTACATAAATCCCTGAAAGTTACCACCCAGGTTAATAGGGCTGTTAAGAAGGCAAATGGTGTGCTAGCCTTTATCAGTAGGGGGATTGAGTTTCGGAGCCACGAGGTCATGCTGCAGCTGTACAAAACTCTGGTGCGGCCGCACCTGGAGTACTTCGTGCAGTTCTGGTCACCACATTATAGGAAGGATGTGGAAGCTTTGGAAAGGGTTCATAGGAGATTTACTAGGATGTTACCTGGTATGGAGGGAAGGCCTTACGAGGAAAGGCTCATAGACTTGAGGTTGTTTTCGTTAGAGAGGAAAAGGCTGAGAGGTGGCTTAATAGACACATATAAGATAGTCAGAGGGTTAGATAGGGTGGACAGTGAGAGTCTTTTTCCTCGGATGATGATGGCCAACACGAGGGGACATAGATTTAAATTGACGGGTGGTAGATATAGGACAGATGTCAGAGGCAGTTTCTTTACTCATAGCGTAGTAGGGGTGTAGAACGTCCTGCCTGCAACAGTACTAGACTCGCCAAATTTAAGGGCATTTAAGTGGTCACTGGATAGAAATATGGATGAAAATGGAATAGTGTAGGTCAGATAGGCTTCAGATGGTTTCGCGGGACGGCGCAACATCGAGGGCCGAAGGGCCCGTACTGCGCTGTAATGTTCTATGTTCTAATTTCTAGTTAGTGTCACTCCATCCAAGAGTGCAGTGGAAGCACCCAGAGAAACACACTGACAATTGCAATTGAATCACTGAACGGTCACAGTCGAGGGACGGATGTCACTCGAACAATTTGAAATCTAGGAATGCGACGGATGGTCTTTGAGTGGGCTGCATCCTTTCTGTTGTTGTGTGGTGAACAATGTGATCAAAATAGACCAGTGCTGGAAAGTGTTAACTCGCTCAAAAGAATAATATTTTTTGGAACCCAATGTCGTAATCTGTTTGTTCAAATCTTTGAATACAAAGTTTAACGATGTTGCAACCCAATATCACTGAAGCTGTTCCTACGGGTATAAATTAAAGGCTTTGCGAATGTATAACATGAAAGTTGAAGACAAAGAGACTGTCAGCAGCAGCAAGGGTCACCTCACGTCACACTCAACATGCTTCTTCCAATTGACATGGTTGCGAAAATATACTACCCAATCCTTGCTGTTGCTGGAGTCCCTGGTAAGTGACTATCACCATTGAAGTTGTGTAAATCCGCGTTTGAGCGCCTCTCTGATTTTAAACTGTGACTAAAAATATTTAATGCTGATCTCGTGCTCACTATTATACAGAAACCTGATCAACAACGTCATTCATATCAGTCCAATTGCTTCAAACATGTCTGTTGTTTGAAACCCTTTCACCAACTGGCAATACACCTCGTTTTGTAGCACACGGGACCTCTGATCAATTAATGTATTATACTTAGTGGAATCTTGTATCACGTTAGATTGGTTCTCAATAAAGGCAATCTATCTGAAGGAATGTTCAGTGGGTGTATAAAGAAAAATCACACAGATTGTGATCCAGTAAACAGAGTGCAGTATCTGACAGCAGTGAATAGGGATTATAATATTAATGTTTATTGTCACAAGTAGGCACTGCAATGAAGTTACTATGAAAAGCCCCTAGTCACCACATTCCGGAATTGTACCGAATGTGGATCAGTAAACAGAGTGGAATGTCTGACAGCAGCGAACACGTATTACTGGAAGTATCTGTTAGGGTTGAGTTGGACTGAGTGTGGGTCTCACAGAAGAACGGCATATCTGATCCAATTTCCCATCTATTACTGGGACTATCTGTCCGCGTTGTGTTGTATTGAGTGTGGATCAGCAACTGGACGAAAATAAGTTGTTCTCTTTTGAAATGATATATTTTATTGGTGTGTTGTCGCTCCATCCTATGGATCACTTTCTCTGTTTGCTTGAAAACAGAAACAGTTTGGATGTATTTTGATGTTTGATAGTGAAGTCTCGATATACATTCTATTGAACTGCTCCAACAGAAACATACATCACCCGCAGAAACTGATATTTAATAAAACCCACAACAGTGCTGTGCTCTGATAGGATTTCTAATAGGTTTTGTTATATTATTCTCATTTATATTCATCCTGAAATTATCTCCAATGTTTATTCAATTTTATGGGTGTTTTTAAACTGTGTTGCTGCTTCAAACCATTTGTGAATTTGTTCATCTGAACCCAGAAACCCCTCCAATCCATTCAGACCCTTTTTTACAAAGTGTTATCGGGAGACTTATTATTCTGATCAAAATGCAGCAGCGGACACTGAGCTGTGGGGAAATTAATTTCCCATTGAAATACCCACTTTGCATGTTTATAATTTATGAGGAATGTGTTACTGTATTTAGCTGTACTCTTCCTCTGTATTCACAGTCACTCTTCATTTGAATTTGTCTGTAAATTCTGTAATCATCATTCTCCTTCCCAATTCCATATTGTTAATGTAAATGGTGAAGGGGAGTTATCCCAGTGCTAATCCTTGTGCAAAACCACTTCTCACTTTACAACAACCAGATTAAAGCCCTTGAACTCCTCTACCTGTTTTTTGTGAGTGTCGCCAGCTTGCTGTCCAATCTGCTGCTGTGTCCCCTAACTCCACTGCTCTGACATTACTCATGAGTCTGTTATGATGTGGAGATGTGTTTTGTGTTTAAACAAAGGAGATTACAAGGGGATGAGAGAAGAACTAGCTAAGGTAGACTGGGAGCTAAGACTTTATGGTGGAACAGTTGAGGAACAGTGGAGAACCTTACAAGCGATTTTTCACAGTGCTCAGCAAAGGTTTATACCAACAAAAAGGAAGGACGGAAGAAAGAGGGAAAATCGACCGTGGATATCTAAGGAAATAAGGGAGAGTATCAAATTGAAGGAAAAAGCATATAAAGTGGCAAAGATTGCTGGGAGATTAGAGGACTGGGAAATCTTTAGGGGGCAACAGAAAGCTACTAAAAAAGCTATAAAGAAGAGTAAGATTGAGTATGAGAGTAAACTTGCTCAGAATATAAAAACAGACAGTAAAAGTTTTTACAAATCTATAAGACAAAAAAGAGTGGCTAAGGTAAATATTGGTCCTTTAGAGGATGAGAAGGGAGTTTTAATAATGGGAAATGAGGAAATGGCTGAGGAACTGAACAGGTTTTTTGGGTCGGTCTTCACAGTGGAAGACACAAATAACATGCCAGCGACTGATAGAAATGAGGCTATGACAGGTGAGGACCTTGAGAGGATTGTTATCACTAAGGAGGGAGTGATGGGCAAGCTAATGTGGCAAAAGATAGACAAGTCTCCTGGCCCTGATGGAATGTATCCCAGAGTGCTAAAAGAGATGGCTAGGGAAATTGCAGATGCACTAGTGATAATTTACCGAAATTCACTAGACTCTGGGGTGGTCCCGGTGGATTGGAAATTAGCAAACGTGACGCCACTGTTTAAAAAAGGAGGTAGGCAGAAAGCAGGAAATTATAGGCCAGTGAGCGTAACTTCGGTAATAGGGAAGATGCTGGAATCTATCATCAAGGAAGAAATAGCGAGGCATCGGGATAGAAATTGTCCCATTGGGCAGATGCAGCATGGGTTCGTAAAAGGCAGGTCATGCCTAACTAATTTAGTGGATTTTTTTCAGGACATTACCAGTGCAGTAGATAACGGGGAGCCGATGGATGTGGTATATCTGGATTTCCAGAAAGCCTTTGACAAGGTGCCACACAAAAGGTTGCTGCATAAGATAAAGATGCATGGCATTAAGGGTAAAGTAGTAGCATGGATAGAGGATTGTTTAATTAATAGAAAGCAAAGAGTTGGGATAAATGGGTGTTTCTCTGGTTGGCAATCAGTAGCTAGTGGTGTCCCTCAGGGATCCGTGTTGGGCCCACAATTGTTCACAATTTACATAGATGATTTGGAGTTGGGGACCAAGGGCAATGTGTCCAAGTTTGCAGATGACACTAAGATGAGTGGTAAAGCGAAAGGTGCAGAGGATACTGGAAGTCTGCTGAGGGATTTGGATAGGTTAAGTGAATGGGCTCGGGTCTGGCAGATGGAATACAATGTTGACAAATATGAGGTTATCCATTTTGGTAGGAATAACAGCAAATTGGATTATTATTTAAACAATAAAATATTAAAGCATGCCGCTGTTCAGAGAGACTTGGGTGTGCGAGTGCATGAGTCACAGAAGGTTGGTTTACAGGTGCAACAGGTGATTAAGAAGGCAAATGGAATGTTGTCCTTCATTGCTAGAGGGATGGAGTTTAAGACTAGGGAGGTAATGTTGCAATTGTATAAGGTGTTAGTGCGGCCACACCTGGAGTATTGTGTTCAGTTTTGGTCTCCTTACTTGAGAAAGGACGTACTGGCGCTGGAGGGTGTGCAGAGGAGATTCACTAGGTTAATCCCAGAGCTGAAGGGATTGGATTATGAGGAGAGGTTGAGTAGACTGGGACTGTACTCGTTGGAATTTAGAAGGATGAGGGGGGATCTTATAGAAACATTTAAAATTATGAAGGGAATAGATAGGATAGATGCGGGCAGGTTGTTTCCACTGGCGGGTGACAGCAGAACTAGGGGACATAGCCTCAAAATAAGGGGAAGTAGATTTAGGACTGAGTTTAGGAGGAACTTCTTCACCCAAAGGGTTGTGAACCTATGGAATTCCTCGCCCAGTGAAGCAGTTGAGGCTCCTTCATTACATGTTTTAAGGTAAAGATAGATAGTTTTTTGAAGAATAAAGGGATTAAGGGTTATGGTGTTCTGGCCGGAAAGTGGAGCTGGGTCCACAAAAGATCAGCCATGATCTAATTGAATGGCGGAGCAGGCTCGAGGGGCAGATGGCCTACTCCTGCTCCTAGTTCTTATGTTCTTATGTTCTTATGCCGGCGTTGGACTGAGGTGAGCACAGTAAGAAGTCATACAACACCAGGTTAAAGTCCAACAGGTTTGATTCAAACACGAGCTTTCGGAGCGCAGCTCCTTCCTCATTCACCTGAGGAAGGAGCTGCGCTCCGAAAGCTCGTGTTTGAATCAAACCTGTTGGACTTTAACCTGGTGTTGTAAGACTTCTTAATGAGTCTGTTATGACAGACCTTAATGACGATCTTTAGAAATCAAATTGTTTAACATCTATCATACCAGTTAAATCCTTAATTTCCGTTGATCATTGAAATAATTTTCTCAGATCTGTCAGGAATTATGTTAATTTTGCAATATGTGCTGACTATCTATTATACTCTCTGTTGCAAAGTTTTTTCTACCACAGAAATTTAATTAATTTTTTCGTACGATTGTCGTTTTGACTGGGAGATTGTTTTCTGGAATTATTTTATTTCCTGTTTTAAAATCAAGAATAACAGAAACCGACTGCTAAATTCCTATTCCTTGGTAAAATTCTGATGATGTTAGTGAATAGATAATAATGTCTCTGCTGTTTATTACTGTCAATTTTGTGAATATTTGAGGTTGAAATCCACCCGCCTCCAGTGATCTCCATCTGCCTGGACCCTACTCTCTTACTTATCTGCTCTTGATTTTTTTTATTGATAACTGTCAATGCGACATCGACAATCTCAATTTCTCTGCCCCATTCACGCACTCTATCCCGTCTCCCTAGGTACCTGTTCCAATCCTGTCTCCAATATCCAGCCCTGACCTGGTGATTCAAGCTGCTCACAATGTTGGGACCATTATTTTCTGGTGTACTGACCTCTTCCTCACAGAGGCAGAGCACCAACTCTCTGTCACATCCTACTACCTCCGTCTGGATCAGGATCACTCCAGCGAAAATCGTGGGATTGATTCCAGGACTTTCATTGATTTCATCGACTCGGGAGATATTCGATTCACATCTTCACGCATCATAGTCCCACAATCCCACACATTCTGCATCAACCTCCCGCTTATAACTCCTTCCCAAATCCCATAACCGGCCTTTCCCAGTAGACTCATTATTTCAACTCACCCAGCCCCACCAAACTCATTTCTTCCCATCGATGCCACCGGTTCTATGCGTGTTGTATCCCTTCCTACCGGCATTTCTGATTCCTCTGATGCCATGTGTCACAAAAAAGGTCAATTTCCCTCATCCTGACCACGTAATATTTCATTGGGATGTCCAATAGCTTCACACATCGCCTCCCTGACAGTTCTCAGCTTCTTTCTCGATCGGCGGCCAGAACAATCCGTGACCACCACCACCGTCCTCCGTCTCTCTGAACTTGTTTGTCACTCAACAATTTCTCGTTCAACTTGTCTCATTTCTTGCAAATAAATCGTGTGCTCTGTCTGTTTTTTGTGAGCTTTGTGAACACTTGTTTATTCCTGTTCAACTCAAGCCCACTCCAACTGCTCCATTTATGTTGCAATGATGACTGTATTCCAGAAATGTCATGCGTCAGTCTGGAACTGGAAACATGAATTAAGTTTTCTTCCAATTTCCACCACGTCACCATTACAGAGTCCAGCTTCGAAACTTCCCTTCCTTGACCTATCTATCTCCATTTACAGCGATAGATTGACTACCTATATTCATTACAAGCTCCCCAAATGCCCAGCAACCCCGTGTACAGATCCTCACACCCTGCTTCCTGTCAGGACTGAATCCCATTCTCCCAGTTCCTCGGTCTCCGTCACCTTGTTCTGATGATGTCACCTTGGAAAATAGCCATTCTGGCATGTCTGCCTTTTCCTTATCTGGGGTTTCCACCACCACCTTCATTATGTTAATATGGCTCTCAAATGTGTTCAATTCATTCCCCACACCTCTGCCCCCTCCCTCCCGGAAACAAAATAGTGTCCCCTGTCCTCACTCTCCACACCACTGGGTTTCATTGTAAATAATCATCCTCCACCTTTTCCGCCAACTCCAACATGATGTCACCACCAAACACATCTTCATCTCTCTCCAACCACACACACATTTTTTCATTATTCACCTACCGCTCCCTCCTTGACAGTCTTGTCCACTTCTTTGTTACACCCAACACCCCTTCTCCTTCACATTACACCATTCCTTGCAATCGGAGATTACATAGAATTTACAGTGCAGAAGGAGGCCATTCGGCCCATCGAGTCTGCACCGGCTCTTGGAAAGAGCATCCCACCCAAGGTCAACACCGCCACCCTATCCCCATAACCCAGTAACCCCACCCAACACTAAGGGCAATTTTGGACACTAAGGGCAACTTAGCACGGCCAATCCACCTAACCTGCACATCTTTGGACTGTGGGAGGAAACCGGAGTACCCGGAGGAAACCCACGCACACACGGGGAGGATGTGCAGACTCCGCACAGACAGTGACCCAAGCCGGAATCGAACCTGGGACCCTGGAGCTGTGAAGCGATTGTGCTATCCACAATGCTACCGTGCTGCCCCCAACTGCCCCCGTGTTGCAGATGGTGCAACAACTGCCCATTTACCTCCCACCGTCCATCATCCTCGGCAGCATTCTCTCACATCTGGCGAAGCAGCGTTTAATTTCTGCTTCCTTCAATTTGCTCTGCTGTACTCGCTGTTCCCAACACTATCTCTTCTACATTGTGGAGACTAAACGCAGACTGGGTGTCCGCTTTGCAGAGCACCTTGACTCAGCCCACAAGCATGACCCGAGCCTTCCTGTTGCGGCCATTTTAACTCAGCACCTTGCTCTCACGCCCACATGTCTGTCCTTGGCCTGCTCCAAGAATCCAATGAAGTCCAACGCAAGCTGGAGGAGCAGCATCTCATCTCCCAATTAGGAGGTGACAGCCCCCATGACTCAACTTCAAGTTAACATCTTAGACTGGGAACTTTCTCCTCCATCTTCACGCCCTATTTTTTGGAATATGCATTTTATTAATCGAATGCTATTGTTTCGAGGCTGGAGAGAGTCTATTCATGGCAAGTGAACCCTGGGGAATGTCCAGTGCCGGAGAGGTAATATTTCCTAGAATAGATTCTCAGGGATCGTCTCCAAAACGGGCGAGGATGTATTCCTGGGAATAATGTGATGTGGGAATGTTCAGATCATGACGATGGAATATTCCTTTGAGAGGGTGTGTTACAAATGACTGAACATGGGAAGGAAGTGCCCTGGGAATTTTCTGGAGGCTGGATAGACTCTATTCGTCTCGTAATTCTGAACTGGGGGGTCCTGCGCCTTTTTCATTGTTTTCGATTGATCGTGTAAGATTTCCAATAATTCAGGCGTTGTATCCAACTTCATCAGGCCTCCAGTCCTGGAAACCGTCCAGTCCGAGTTGTGGTTCAATAATTGGGAGTGATGAGTGTTAAAAACCGCTGTTATGTTTATATTCAGCCTGGGAAACCTGGCCGGGCTGAGTTAATCCTGTAAATCAGACTAAATGAGAAATGTAACTTCTCCCAAAGGTATTTGAATTCTGAACATTTTCCTACCACTGCATTAAACATCAAACAGGCAGACCTGAAATTCACTTTCCTCCTCCTCCCCAATTTAAACACGTTACTTCCCACTCTGCAATGATAATCTGTATGCCCACTGATCTACAAAACTCCCCCACCCCCCTACTAGCCATTTCATTGTTGCTAAAATCCTATCCAGGTTCCGGAACAGAAAATGTTTAATCAGTACTTCCATGTGTTTCTCCCTTCCCGTTCTGCCAGTTAATTTACTGGGAATTGCGATTCTGTGTCGGGGGAAGTGTGGCCTCTCTACCGGCACCACTCGCTACCTGGTGGCAATGGCGGTGGCGGATCTGCTCTATATTATCACTCACCCCATACTAAACAAGATCAATAATTATTATTTCCCACGGAATTTACTGGACCTCACACCTGTATGTCGGGTTAGAGATCTCCTGCTGTTTGCAGCCGCCGACTGTTCTGTCTGGTTCACAATCACTTTCTGCTTTGATCGATTTGTGGCCATTCGCTGCCAGAAACTGAAAGCTAAATATTGCACCGGGAAAACTGCAGCTGTGGTTCTGTCAACAACCGGCATCCTGGTCTGTGTAAAAAAAAACATCCCCTGGTACTTTCTATATGAACCTGCACAGATAATTAACAATGTCCAGTGGGGTTGTCGGCCAAAGAGCAACTTTTTCACTGACCCCATGTGGGTTTTATTTATCACGTTTGCTCAGGTTTCAATGCCATTGATTCCATTCGGTTTAATCCTGTTGATCAACACTCTCACAGTCAGGCACATTATAATCAGCAGTCGAGTCCGGAAGACACTGAGGGCTCAGAGTCAGGGAGACAATCACAAAGACCCAGAGATGGAGAGCAGAAGGAAGTCAATGAGTTTACTCTTCAGCATCTCTGGAACATTCATTGTCCTCTGGGTAGTGTTTGTTATTAAAGCTTTCTACATTGATTTCGGAGGAATAATTGACCTCAACAATCCTCAATATCATTTACAGGAAGTTGGGTATTTACTGTTGGATTTAAATTGCTGCACAAACACATTTATTTATGTGGTGACTCAGTCCAGATTCAGGGAGCAGATCAAGATCGCTGTGAAGTATCAGGTTACATCAATTATTAATTTAATCAACAAATAAAACTCACCGACAGCACCTCAGCGAATCGGGAGCTCCAGCACTTGACTGACAACCCTTCTCCCGATCAAGATCTCCAGACGCTGATTGGCAGCCCCTCAACCAATAAGGAGCTCCTGCCGCAGATAGACTGTTCCTCAACCAATCAAGAGCTCCAGGCGCTGACTGACAGCCACTCAGCCAATCAGCAGCTATATCAGCACGGTGAAAATCGCCTCAGCCAATTAGTGGTCGTTCGTACTGACTTACTGCAGGGGAAAACCAATTAGGAGAACGAACCTCAGACTCACAACGGCTGAGCCAGTCAGGCCACCAACTGACGGACCAATCAGAGACTCCGCGTTCAGATTGACAGCTGCCCCAGCCAATCTGAGACACCGCTTGCAGATCGAGAGCCCTCACAGCCAATTACAGACTGCGCATGAAGACATCAGCTGCCACATCCAATCAGAAGCTTTACTTTTAGATACCCAGTTTCTCCAACCAATCAGAGACTCTGCGTGCAGAGCGACAGCTAACTTCGCCAATCAGGGAGCACGTAATTATCGCTCAAACTCTTTAAATTATCTCTCAAGCTTTTTAAATTCTCTCTAACTGTCTTTAAATCTCTCTAGCTGTCTTTAAATTCTCTCTAACTGTCGTTAAATTTTCTCCAACTATCTTTAAATCTCTCTGTCATTAAATTATCTCTAACTGTCTTCAAATTATCTAATTCTCTTTAAATTTTCTCTTACTCTCTTTGCATTGTCTCTAACTCTCTTTGAATTCTCTCTAAATCTCTTTAAATCCTCCCTGACTCTCTTTAAATTCTCTCGAACTCTCTTTAAACTCTCACTCTCTTTAAATTCATTCTGACACTCTTTTAATTCTCTCTAACTGTCTTTAAATTCTTTCTAACTCCCATTAAATTCTCACTATCTTTAAATTCTCACGAACCCTCTTTTAAGTCTCTCGAATTGTCTTTAAATTCTCACTACCTCTCATTAACTTCTCACTCTCTTTAATTTCTGTCCAACTCGCTTTAAATTCTATAAATCTCATTAAATTCTCTCTAACTCTCTTTAAATTATTTCTAACTTTCCTTCAATTCACTCAAACTGTCTTTAAATCCTCTCTGACTCTCGTTAAATTATCCCGAACTCTCTTTAAATTTTCACTCTCTTTAAATTCTCTTGAACTCTCTTTTAATCCTCTCTAACTGTCTTTAGATTCTCTCACCCATTTAATTTTCACTCTCTTTAAATTCTGTCCAACTCTCTTCAAATTCTTTAACTCTCTTTCAATTATCTCTCACTCTCTTCAAATTCTCTCTCACTCTATTTACATTATCGCTCACTATTTAAATTATTTGTAACACTTAAAATTCTCTCTAACTTCTCCATTTAGTTCTCATCTCTCTCTCGAACCTCTCTCTCTTTCTAAACCCTCTCGCGCTCCCTTTATAACCCTGTCTTTCTTTTTAACGCTATTATTTGATGGATTACTACTATTAAATTATGTGTGGCCTCTCTTTCTCTTTCTAACCTCTCTCATTCTAATATATCTCTCTTCACCTCTTCCTATCCAATTCCCTTTCTCTCTCTCTCATTGTCATTCTAATCCTAACCTCTCTCTCTCTCTGTCTTTCTAATCTCCCTCACTCCATGACTTTCTAAGCTCTCTCTCTTTCTGTCTTTCGAACCCGCGCCCTCTCTCTAATCTATCTGTTTGTCTTGCTCTTTCTTTCTCCCCGGCAGGTTCGACACAACGCCCTGCCCCCTATTTAATCCAGCAGAGGGCAGCAGAGCAGAGCTACTGATTGGCTGTTCCGGGGAGATTTGCAAACGTGCAGTGCGGTCAGCATAATTTGAAGGTGTGCTTGTGGAAGAGACCCGAGGTGTTCGAGTGAAGTCAAGCATCCAGCAGAGGGCAGCAGAGCGGAGCTACTGATTGGCTGTTCCGGGGAGATTTGCATACGTGTAGTGCGGTCAGCGTAATTTGAAGGTGCACTTGTAAAAGAGACCCGAGGTGTTCGAGTGAAATCAAGCATCCAGCAAAGGGCAGCAGAGCGGATCTACTGATTGGCTGTTCCGGGGAGATTTGCATACGTGCAGTGCGGTCAGCGTAATTTGAAGGTGTACTTGTGGAAGAGACCCGAGGTGTTCGAGTGAAGTCGAGCATCCAGCAGAGGGCAGCAGAGCCGAGCTACTGATTGACTGCTCCGGGGAGATTTGTATACGTGCAGTGCGGTCAGCGTAATTTGAAGGTGATTTGTGAAGTGGCTGTTGTCAAGTGACAGTTAAACACGAAACACTTTCTCAGTGTTTCCCATCCTCCTCTAACCAAAAAAAAACAACCTTAGTTTTTGGGAAGGTAAGTTTATCTCTTTAAAAACTTACCTTGAAGGGTGACATCACAGCAAAGCAGTGCCCTGATTGGCTGGCGAGGAAAGTGCTCCAGTTTGCAGTTGCTGGGAGAAATTTAACTCTTCGTGCGTTGGTGAGTATTGTGATTGGTAAGTAAAATCTTTATTCCTTTCACTTATTAATTATTTGATACTATATTTGTAATCAGTTAAGGTAAAGGGTAAAAATGGCAGGAGATCACAGACCCGTGTTATGCTCTTCGTGCGCAATATGGGAGTTCAGGGACGCGGCCGATGCCCCTGACTCCTTGATGTGCAGGAAGTGTGTCCAGCTGCAGCTCCTGTTAGACTGCATGACGGCTCTGGAGCTGCGGATGGACTCACTTTGGATAATCCGCAATGCTGATGAGGTCGTGGATAGCACGTTTAGTGAGTTGGTCACACCGCAGATTAGAATTGGTGATGGAGACAGGGAATGGGTGACCACAAGGCAGAGAAAGAGAAGGAAGCAGTGCAGGGCATCTCCCTCCAAAATAGGTATACCGTTTTGGATAATGTTGGGGGCGATGACTCAGCAGGGGAAGGCAGTAGTAGCCAGGCTCATGGCACCGTGGCTGGCTCTGCTGCACAGAAGGGCGGGAAAAAGACTGGCAGGGCTATAGTCATAGGCGATTCAATTGTAAGGGGAGTCGACAGGCGTTTATGTGGTCGACAACAAGATTCCAGAATGGTATGTTGCCTCCCGGATGCTCGGGTCAGGGATGTCTCCGATCGGCTGCAGGACATACTGAAGGGAGAGGGTGAACAGCCAGTTGTCGTGGTGCATATAGGCACCAACGATATAGGTAAAAAAAGGGATGAGGTCCTACAATCAGAATTTAGGGAGTTATGAGATAAGATAAAAAGTAGGACCTCGCAGGTAGTAATCTCAGGATTGCTACCAGTGCCGCGGGACAGTCAGAGTAGAGTTAATGGACTCGGAGGGCGCTCCAGTAGGAGAGGTTAAGCTGAAGTGGGACGAAGAGATGGTGAGGGTGCTGGAGTTTAGGCCAAGGGAGGAGGTTCTGAGAACAGTCAATGCTTCCTCTTTGTGTGCTAGGCTGAGCCTGATTTGACGTAAAGTAGTTCACAGGAACAATGATGGCGGCCGGAATGACCATGTGTTGTGCGGGGTTAGAGGGTAGGTGTGGGAGGTGGGGGAGGGGATTCAGTGGGAGGGTGTTATGTCCACATGTTTTGGGCCTGTCCGAAGCTGGAGGGATTTTGGTGGGGGTTCGGTGAAGTGATGTCTGACGTGGCTGTGTTTGATGTATATATATATATAAATGCCTTCAAAAAACATTGAAAACTCAGTTTCCTTTGAATGAGTTTATTTCTGAGACCACGGTCGAATCTGAAGTGAATAGTCAACAGTTTCATCAAATTCTCAAAACTTGGCTGATTAATGTTGTGTTGCATCAAAAGGTGAAATGCTTGCACATGCCGTTGCAAGCAGAATATTTCAGATATCAGCAGCGGACAGCCAGAGACATGTCCTTCCAAGATTGTCAGGAACTCTTCCCAGGTCTTTACTGCTGCTTTAGCTGCTGGACTGGATTTTGTAACAACCTGAATGTTGGCTCCTCCCAGGTGTGAATTATCGCAGATGGCAGGTCACCCGGTGTCTGAACTGAACAAACACACAAACACTATAGCAGCATTAATAAACAGACTACTCCCACAGACACTAAAACAGCATTAATAAACTGACCAAACACACAGACACTAAAACAGCATTAATAAACTGACCAAACACACAGACACTAAAACAGCATTAATAAACAGACGACTCCCACAGACACTAAAACAGCATTAATAAACTGACCAAACACACTGACACTAAAACAGCATTAATAAAGTAACCAAACACACAGACACTAAAACAGCATTAATAAACTGACCAAACACACAGACACTAAAACAGCATTAATAAACTGACCAAACACACAGACACTACAACAGCATTAAGAAACTGACCATACACATGGACACTACAACAGCATTAATAAACTGACCAAACACACAGACACTACAACAGCATTTATAAACTGACCAAACACAGGCACTAAAACAGCATTAATAAACTGACCACACCCATAGACAATAAAGTAGCATTTATAAACTGACTAGGGCAGCACGGTAGCATAGTGGTTAGCACAAATGCTTCACAGCTCCAGGGTCCCAAGTTCGAATCCCGGCTTGGGTCACTGTCTGTGTGGAGTCTGCACGTTCTCCCTGTGTGTGCGTGGGTTTCCTCCGGGTACTCCGATTTCCTCCCACAGTCCAAAGATATGCAGGTTATGTGCATTGGCAGTGATAAATTGCCCTCAGCGTTCAAAGTGCCCTTAGTGTTGGGTGGGGTTCCTGGGTTATGGAGATAGGGTGGAGTTATGGGCTTGGGTAGAGTGCTCATTCCAAGAGCCGGTGCAGACTCGATGGGCTGAATGGCCTCCATCCGCACTGTAAATTCTATGAAATAAACACAGACAGACACTAAAACAGCATTAATTAACTGACCAAACACACAGACACTACAACAGCATTTATAAACTGCACAAACACACATACACTAAAACAGCATTACAAAGAACAAAGAAAATTACAGCACAGGAACAGGTCCTTCGGCCCTCCAAGCCTGCGCCGATCCAGACCCTTTATCTAAACCTGTCTCCCATTTTCCAAAGGTCCACTTCCCTCTGTTCCCGCCCATTCATATACCTGTCTAGATGCTTGTTAAATGATGCTATCGTGCCCGCCTCTCCCACCTCCGCTGGTAAAGCGTTCCAGGCACCCACGACCCTCTGCGTAAAAAACTTTCCACGCACATCTCCCTTAAACTTTCCCCCTCTCACCTTGAAATAGGTGACCCCTTGTAACTGACACCCCCACTCTTGGGAAAAGCTTGTTGCTATCCACCCTGTCCATACCTCTCATAATTTTGTAGACCTCAATCAGTTCCCCCCTCAACCTCCGTCTTTCCAACGAAAACAATCCTAAACTACTCAACCTTTCTTCATAGCTAGCACCCTCCATTCCAGGCAACATCCTGGTGAACCTCCTCTGCACCCTCTCCAAGGCATCCACATCCTTCTGGTAATGTGGCGACCAGAACTGTACGCAGTATTCCAAATGTGGCCGAACCAAAGTCCTATACAACTGTAACATGAGCTGCCAACTCTTGTACTCAATACCCCGTCCGATGAAGGCAAGCATGCTGTATGCCTTCTTGACCACTCTATCAACCTGCGTTGCCACCTTCAGGGTACAATGGAACTGAACTCCCAGATCTCTCTGCACATCAATTTTCCCCAAGACCCATCCATTGACCATATAGTCCGCTCTTGAATTTAATAAATAAACTGACCACCACACAGACACTAAAACAGCATTAATAAACTGACCAAAAACAAAGACACGGACACAGCATTAATAAACTGACAGCACCGACAGACATTAAAACAGCATTAAAAACTAACCAAACACACAGACACTAAAACAGCATTAATAAATTGACCAAACACACAGACACTAAAACAGCATTTATAAACTGACCAAACACACAGACACTAAAACAGCATTAATAAACTGAACAAACACACAGACACTAAAACAGCATCAATAAACTAACCAAACACACAGATACTAAAACAGCATGAATAAATTTACCACACACACAGACACTAAAACTGCATTAATAAACTGACCAAACACACAGATACTAAAACTGCATTAATAAACTGACCAAATACACGGATACAAAAACTGCATTAATAAACTGGCCAAACACACAAGACGGAAACAGCATTAATAAACTAACCAAACACACAGACACTAAAACAGAATTAATAAACTGACGACACACACAGACACTGAAGCAGCATTAATACCCTGACAAAACACACAGACACTAAAACAGCATTAATAAACTGACCAAACACAGACACGAAAAGAGCATTAATACACAGAACAATCACGAAGACAGGAAAACAGCATTAATCAACTGACCAAACGCACAGACACTAAAACAGCATTAATAAACTGACCAAACACAGACACTAAAAGAGCATTAATACACAGACCAATCACGAAGACAGGAAAACAGCATTAATAAACTGACCAAACACAGACACTAAAACAGCACTAATAAACTGATCAAACACACAGACACTAAAACAGCATGAATACACAGACCAATCACAAAGACACGAAAACAGCATTAATAAACTGACCAAACACAGACATTAAATCACCATGAATACACTGTCTAACTGCAGACACTACAACAGCATTAATACAGGGACCAAACAAAGAGAAACTAAAACATCATTCATAAACTGACCACACACAGGCACGAAAACTCCATCAGTACTAGGGCTGGTTTTGCACAGGGCTAAATAACAGACAATGAAGGAAAAACAAGGCAAGCCAGCAGCACCGTTCAATTCCCGAATCAGCGACCACGAACAGGTCCCGGAATCTGGCGGCTAGGGGATTTTGACAGTAACTTCATTTGAAGCCTACATGTGAAAGTAAGTGGTTATCATTTTCATTTCATTTCACTAAGGCAGCATTAATAAACTGACCAAACACACAGACTCTAAAACAGCATTCAGAAACTGACCAAAGACACAGACACCTTAATAGCAATAATAAACTTACCAACCACACAGACACTGCAACAGTATTCATCAACTGTTCGTACACACAGATACGAAAACAGCATTAATAAACTGACCAAACACACAGACACTAAAACAGCTTTAATAAACTGCCAAACACACAGACACTAAAACAGCAAAAATAAACTGCCAAACACACAGACACTAAAACAGCATTAATAATCTGACCAAACATACAGACAGTAAAGCAGCATTAATGAACTGACCACACACACAGACACTAAAACAGCATGAATAAACTGACCACACACACAAACACTAAAACAGCTTTAATAAACTGACCAATTATCGACACTATAACAGCATTAATTCAGTGACCAAACAGAGAGACACTAAAACAGCATTAATAAACTGACCACACACAAGCACTAAAACTGTGTTAATACAAAGGGCTCCCCGTGTGTGCGTGGGTTTCCTCCGGGTGCTCCGGTTTCCTCCCACAGTCCAAAGATGTGCGGGTTAGGTGGATTGGCCATGCTAAATTGCCTGTAGTGTCCTATAAAGTAACGTTAAGGGGGGGGGGGGGGGTTGTTGGGTTACGGGTATAGGGTGGATACGTGGGTTTGAGTAGGGTGATCATTGCTCGGTGCAATATCGAGGGCCGAAGGGCCTGTTCTGTGCTGTACTGTTCTATGGTCTATGGTCTATGGCTGGTTTCGCACAGAGCTAAATCACAAGCTTTCAAGGCAAACCAAGACAAGCCAGCAGCACCGTTCAATTCCCGAACCAGCCACCCCGAACAGGCACCGGAATGTGGCGACTCGGGGGTTTTCACAGTACCTTCATTTGAAGCCTACTTGTGAAAATAAGCGATATTCATTTTCATTTCATTTCACTAAAACAGCATTAATAAACTGACCAAACACACAGACACTAAAACTGCATTAATAACCTGACCGAAAACAATCTCACCTGGACATTTGATGTGGACCTGTGAAATAATGATATCACACAGTTGCCACAAAACAGAACACACGGACATTTGATGGAGTCTGGTTGGATTGTCTTTATTGTCTCGTGTACCGAGGTACAGTGAAAAGTATTTTACTGCAAGCAGCTCAAAAGATCATTCAGGACATGAAATGAAAATAGAATAAAGGAAAATACATAATAGGGCAACACAAGGTGTACAATGTAACTACGTAACGGCATCAGGTGAAACATATGCATTGGGGGAAGAATACAGGGGTGTAGTGTCAATCACGTCAGTCCATGACAGAGTCGTTTAGGAGTCTGGAAACAGCGGGGAAGAAACTGTTTTGAGTCTGTTCCTGCGTGTTCTCAGACTTTTGTGTCTCCTGCCTGATGGAAGAAGTTGGAAGAGTGAGAATGCCGGGTGGGAACGATCTTTGATTAAACGGCCCACTATCCCCAGGCAGCAGGAGGTGTAGATGGAGTTAATGGATCGGAGACAGGTTTGTGTGATGTACTGGCCTGTGTTCACGACTCTCTGCAGTTCCTTGCGATCTTGGGTCGAGCAGGCTGTCATATCAGTCTGCGATTCAACCAGATAGGATGCTTTCTCTGGAACATCTGTAAAAGTTGTAAAGTTAATGTGGACATGCCGAATTTTCTTAGTTTCTAGAGGAAGTAGAGGCGTTGTTGCATTTTCTTGGTGGTCGCATCGATGTGGGTGGCCATGGACAGATTTATGGAGATGTGTACCCCTATGAATTTGAAACTGTTAACCATCTTCACCTCGGCCCCGTTGATGCTGACAAGGGTGTGTACAGTACTTTGCTTCCTGAAGTAAATGACCAGCTCGTTAGCTTTACAGGCCTTGAGGGAGATTGTTGTCGCTGCACTACTCCACTAGGTTCTCTATCTCCCTCCTGTATTTTGAGTCGTCGTTATTCGTGATCCAGCCCACTATGTTCGTATCTTCAGCAAAGTTGTGAAACAATAACAACTCCCAGTTGACACAAGACAATCTCACGCGGACATTTGATTTGGGCCTGTGAAATAATGATACCACCTATTTGACAGAAAACAAACTCACGCGGACTTTGATTAGGGTCTGCGAAATAATGATATCACCAAGTTGACAAAATACAATCTCACGGGGAAATTGGATGTGGGCCTGTGAAATAATGATACCACCTAGTTGACAGAAAACAAACTCACGCGGACTTTGATTAGGGTCTGCGAAATAATGATATCACTAAGTTGACAAAATACAATCTGATCCGGACATTTGATGTGGGCCTGTGAAATAATGATATCACCCAGTTACCACAAAACTATCACATCCGGACATTTGATGTGGGCCTGTGAAATAATGATTTCACCCAGTTACCACAAAACTATCTCATCCGGACATTTGCTGTGGGTCTGTGAAATAATAATATCACGCAGAAGACTCAAAACAATCTCACGTGGATATTTGATATGGGTCTGTGAAATAATGATATCACCCAGTTATCACAAAACAATCTCTCGGACATTTGATGTGGGCCTGTGAAATAATGATATCACCCAGTTGAAACAAAACAATTCCACCAGACATTAGATTTAGTCTGTCTGCGCAGCACGGTGGCACAATGGTTAGCATTGCTGCCAGCGGCGTTGAGGACCCGGGTTCGAATCCCGGCTCTGGTTCACTCTCTGTGAGAATTTACAGATTCTCCCCGTGTTTGCGTGGGTTTCAACCCCACAACCGAAAAGATGTGCAGGGTAGGTGGATTTGCCACGCTAAATTGCCGCTTAACTGGAAAAAATAATTGGGTACACTAGATTTATTGAAAAAAAGATTTGGTCTGTGAAATATTGGTATCATCCAGTTCACAGAAAACAGATTCACCCAGGCAATTGATGTGGGTATGTGAAATCACCCAGTCGACACAAAACAATCTCACTCGGACATTTGATGTGGGCCTGTGGAATAATGATATCACCCAGTTACCACAAAACAACCTCACCCGGACATTTGATGTGGGACTGTGAAATAATGATATCACCCATTTGACTCAATAAAATCTCACACGGACATTTGATGTGGATCTGTGAAACAATAATATCACATAGTTGACTTAATAAAATCTCACCCGGACATTTGATGTGGGTCTGTGAAATAATTATATCACCAAGTTGAAACAAAAAACCCCACCAGACATTAGATTTGGTCTGTGAAATAATGGTATCACCCAGTTCACAGAAAACAAATTCACCCGGACATTTGATGTAGGCTTGTGGCATTATTATATCACCCAGTTGACACAAACCAATCTGACCTGGACATTTTACTTGGGACTGTGAAATAATATTGCCCAGTTAGCACAAACAATCTGAGGCGGACATTTGATGTTGGTCTGGGAAGTAATGATATCACCCAGTTGACACAAAACAATCTCAATCGGCAAGTGATGTGGGCCTGTGAAATAATCATACCACCCAGTTGGCATAAAACATTCTCATGCGGACATTGATGTGGGTCCGTGAAACAATATCACCCAGTTTATACAATACAATCTCACTCGGCAATTGATGAGGGCCATTGAAATAATCATATCAACCAGGAGACACAAAATAATCTCACGTGGATATTTGATGTGAGCCCGTGAGCTATTCATCTTACCAGTTATGACAAAACAATCTCATCCGGACAATTGATGTGGATTTTTGAAATAATCATATCACCCAGTTGGCACTAAAACAATCTCACTCGGACATGTGATGTGGGTTTGTGAAATAATCATATAACGCAGAATATACAAAAAAAATCTCACTCAGCAATTTATGTGGGTCTGTGAATTAATGTTATCACGCAGTTGACACAAAACAATCACAGCCGGCCATTTTTCTTGGGCCTGTGAAATAATGATATCGCCCAGTTGGCACAAACAATCCCATGCGGACATTGATGTGGGTCTGTGAAATAATGACATCGAATAGTTGACTTGATAAAATCTCACCCGGACATTTGATGAGGTGCTGTGAAATAATATTACCCAGTTGAAACAAAACAATCCCACCATACATTAGATTTGGTCTGTGAAATAATGATATCTCCCAGTTGACACAAAACAACCTCAATAGTGATGGGCCTGTGAAATAATAACACCCATTTCACAGAAAACAAATTCACCCGGATAATTGATGTGGGTCTGTGAACTAATATCACACAGTTGACACACAAGAATCGCACCCGGACATTTGAAGAGGGCCTTGAAATAATAATATCACCCACTTGACATAATATAATCTCAATCGGATATTTGATGTGCACCTATGAAATAATGACATCACCCACCAGTTATCATAAAACTATCTAACTCGGACAGTTGATTTTGTCCTCCGAAATAATTATATCACCCAGTTAACACAAAGCAATCTCACCCGGACAATTAATGAGGATTTTTGAAATAATCATATCACCCAGTTGGCACTAAAACAATATCACTCGGACATGTGATGTGGGTTTGTGAAATAATCAGATAAATAAGGAGACACAAAACAATCTCAAGTGGATATTTGATATGGGTCTGTAAAATAATGATATCACCCAGTTATCACAAAACAATCTCTCGGACATTTGATGTGGGCCTGTGAAATAATGATATCACCCATTTGACTCAATAAAACCTCACACGGACATTTGATGTGTGTCTGTGAAACAATAACATCACATAGTTGACTTAATAAAATCTCACCTGGACTATTGATGTGGGTCTGTGAAAGAATATCACCCAGTTGAAACAAAACAAATCCACCAGACATTAGATTTGATCTGTGAAAAAATGACATCACCCAGTTAACAGAAAATAAATTCACCCGGACAATAGATGTGGGTCTGTGAATTAATGATATCACCCAGTTACCACAAAACAACGTCTCGGACATTTGATGTGGGCATGTGAAATAATGATATCACCCATTTGACTCACACGGGAATTTGATGTGGGTCTGTGAAACAAGAATATCACATCGTTGATTTAATAAAATCTCACCCGAACATTTGATGAGGGGCTGTGAAATAATGATATCACCCAGTTGAAATAAAAAATCCCACCAGACATTAGATTTGGTTTGTGAAATTCCCGCCGAAGAGACTCGATTCCGCAAAGCAGCTAGTTGAAATACTCACCGCTGGACTATGTAGCACTGCCCACTCCAACAGCTGAATTCCCGCCGAAAAGACTCGAATCCGCCCATCCGTCGCGACGCCAATTGCCCGCATCCAGGCAGCCGACCTCATCTCCATCCCCATACCCAAGTCACTCACTCGTCAGCAGAATAGCTCCCCCTCCCCTCTAGCAGCAGCACTCTATAGCCCAACTCCCGCCCTGTGTTGAACCAGTATACACCCCCCCCCCCCCCCCCCACCGTTCTTCCGTGAACTCGCTCACTTAGCTTGCCTGGTGGCTCTCGCCTCCAGCGCCGCAAAGTCTCGCACCTATTGTTCCCTACTCCCAACCCCAGGCCCATTGAAACCACTTCTCTACCAAACCAAGACCGAACAATTTCCAAATTACCATAGGAGACGGCCCAAGACAGACAGGGACCCCCACAGCACACTCCTCAATAGTGCAAATTAAAATAATACGAAATTAAACAAAGAAAGCCCCCATCATCCACCACGATCAAAAAACCAAAAAGAAAACAACGACCGAATATCTTTTACTCCCCCGTCTTTACCCAAACTTCAAAGACAAACAAAAAAAGAAAGGACAACAATCAAACCATGTATACATCTTGCAAAAAAGAAAAAAGAGAAAGGCGCTGCCGGATAAGTCCGAAAACGTCCTCAGTTCTGCACCAGACCCTTCTTCTTGGTAAAGTCCATCGCCTCTCAGGCGATAAAAAGCTGGTCCTCATGGGTGACCCAGAGGTGCGCCGGATAGAGCAGCCAAAATTTCACTTTACTCTTGAACAGGATCTCCTTCACCTGCCTGAACTCTGCCCTCCTTCTGGCCACCTCCACACTCAGGTCCTGATAGACACGCAGTATACTATTGCCTACTTGCAGCTCAAGGTACGTTTGGCCCACTGGAGGACACAGACTTTGTCCAGAGATCTGTGGAATCGCAACACCATCGCCCTTGGGGGGAGGGGGGGAGGGTCCCCCGGCCATAGCTTCCGCGCCATCGCCCTGTACGCCCTTGTGAACCTCCAACTACCGGGGAAAAGCCCCCTGAAGCTTCTGGAACATATTTACCACAAAAGCTCCCACATCAGCCCGCTCCTCCCCTTCACGGCGACCGGCAATTCTCAAATTCTGTCTGCGCGCACTATTCTCCAGCTCTTCCACTTTTTCTAACAGCCTCTTCTGCTGATCATTCAGCGTCCCCAACTCCAGCTCGACCACCATTTGATGCTCCTCCTGGTCCGCCAGCGCTTTCTCCAACTTCAGGATCATGCGACCCTGGGCATCAGGCCTCAGTTCCATCCGATCAATCGCTCTTTTATTGGGTCGAGACAATCTCGTTTCTGTCTGGCGAAGTCCTCTTGAATGACCTGCATCAGCTCCTCCATCGATGGCTGGGACGTTGCAACAGGGGTCCGAACCTCAGCCATTTTAACTTCAGCTGCCACTTCTATCCAGCCTTTGCTATCTTTCTGTTTCTTCCCTTATGGTCTCTTGGGGTTCTCCATTCCATGCCTCACTGTGTGGGTCCAGTACTTAAATGTTCACACTTTCCAAGTCAAGACCCAAAAGCACGAAAAAGTCGGGGGAAAAGTTCCAAAAGTCCGGCCAGAGCGAGAACTACCAACTATGCGACCTATTCCCTCATAGCCGCCACCAGAAGTCCTCACACGCACTCTTACAGCTCACTCTGCAGCTCTCACACAGGC
Source organism: Scyliorhinus canicula (assembly GCF_902713615.1). Classification (NCBI taxonomy): domain Eukaryota; kingdom Metazoa; phylum Chordata; class Chondrichthyes; order Carcharhiniformes; family Scyliorhinidae; genus Scyliorhinus; species Scyliorhinus canicula. The sequence continues at coordinate 9,081,960 of NC_052175.1, read as the reverse complement.
CCTCATCCGAAGGCTCTGACATTGTGCCACTCACACTCCGGCTCTCAAATATTCCCACACATGCCCTCACACATGCTCTGTCAGTCAGTCTCCCACACTGCTGCCCTCACTCCTAATATCTCACACACACTCTCACACTCCGGCTCTCACTCCTCAGCTCTTACACACACTCTCACACTCCGGCCCTCACTCCTCAGCTCTCACACACACTCTCACACTCCGGCTTCACTCCTCAGCTCTCACACACACTCACATTCCGGCCTCGTTCCTCAGCTCTCGCACACACTCTCACACTCCGGCCTCACTCCTCAGCTCACACACACACTCTCACACTCCGGCCTCACTCCTCAGCTCACACACACTCTCACACTCCGGCCTCACTCCTCAGCTCACACACACTCTCACACTCCAGCCTCACTCCTCAGCTCTCACACACTCTCACACTCCGGCTTCACTCATCGGCTCTCACACACACTCTCACACTCCGGCTTCACTCCTCAGCTCTCACACACACTCACATTCCGGCCTCGTTCCTCAGCTCTCGCACACACTCTCACACTCCGGCCTCACTCCTCAGCTCTCGCACACACTCTCACACTCCGGCCTCACTCCTCAGCTCACACACACACTCTCACACTCCGGCCTCACTCCTCAGCTCACACACACTCTCACACTCCAGCCTCACTCCTCAGCTCTCACACACTCTCACACTCCGGCTTCACTCATCGGCTCTCACACACACTCTCACAATCCGGCCTCACTCCTCAGCTCACACACACACTCTCACACTCCGGCTCTCACTCCTCAGCTCTCTCACACACACTCTCACACACCAGCCTCACTCCTCAGCTCTCACACACACTCTCACACTCCGGCCTCACCCTTCAGCTCACACACACACTCTCACACTCCGGCTCTCACTCCTCAGCTCTCTCACACACACTCTCACACTCCGGCCTCACTCCTCAGCTCACACACACACTCTCACACTCCAGCCTCACTCCTCAGCTCACACACACTCTCACACCCCGGCCTCACTCCTCAGCTCTCACACACACTCTCACACTCCGGCCTCACTCCTCAGCTCACACACACACTCTCACACTCCGGTCTCACTCCTCAGCTCTCACACACACTGTCGCACTCCGGCCTCATTCCTCAGCTCTCGCACACACTCTCAAACTCCGGCTCTCAAACACCAGCTCTCAGATTTCAGCTCTCAAACTCCGGCTCTCAAACTCCGGCTCTCAAACTCCGGCTCTCACACTCCGGCTCTCACACAGCGGCCCTCAAACACCGGCTCTCAGATTCCGCTCTCAAACAGCGGCTCTCACACTCCGGCTCTCAAACTCCGCCTCTCAAACTCCGGCTCTCAACCCCCTTCTCTCACACTCCGGCTCTCAAACTCCGGCTCTCACACTTCGGCTCTCAAACTCCGGCTCTCAAACTCCGGCTCTCAAACTCCGGCTCTCAAACTCCGGCTCTCAACCTCCTTCTCTCACACTCCGGCTCTCAAACTCCGGCTCTCAAACACCGGCTCTCAGATTTCAGCTCTCAATCACCGGCTCTCACACTCCGGCTCTCAAACTCCGGCTCTCAAACTCCGGCTCTCACACTCCGGCTCTCAAACTCCGGCTCTCAAACTCCGGCTCTCAAACTCCGGCTCTCAAACTTCGGCTCTCACACTCCGGCTCTCACACTCCGGCAATCAAACTCCGGCTCTCACACTCCGGCTCCCACACATCGGCTCTCAAACACCGGCTCTCAGATTTCAGCTCTCAATCACCGGCTCTCACACTCCGGTTCTCAAACTCCGGCTCTCAAACACCGGCTCTCAGATTTCAGCTCTCAAACACCGGCTCTCACACTCCGGCTCTCAAACTCCGGTTCTCAAACTCCGGCTCTCACACTCCGTCTCTCAAACTCCGGCTCTCACACTCCGGCTCTCACACTCCGGCTCCCAAACTCCGGCCCTCACACACCGGCTCTCAGATTTCAGCTGTCACAGGTGCGCTCACATCAGCTTTCACATGCGCAATCACACTCATGCTCTCACACTCCTGCTGTCACGCTCCAGCTATCACACGTGCACTCACACTCCGGCTCCCACATGTGCTCTCACACATGGGCCCCTGCACACGCTTTCAGACTCCGTTCAAGCACATCGGTTCTCACACAGCTCTCACACTCCGGCTGTTGCAGACGATCTCACTCTCTGGCTCTGTCACATGCCCACAAACCACGGTTCTTACAGACGGTCTCACACACTGGATCAGTCACATGCTCACACACTCCGGTTTTCATAGAATTTACCGCGCAGAAGGGGGCCATTCGGCCCATCGTGTCTGCACCAGCTCTTGGAAAGAGCACCCTACCCAAGGTCAACACCTCCACCCTATCCCCATAACCCATCCAACACACTGGGCAATTTTGGACACTAAGGGCAATTGATCATGGCCAATCTACCTAACCTGGACATCTTTGGACAGTGGGAGGAAACTGGAGCACCCGGAGAAAACCCACGTACACACGGGGAGGATGTACAGACACCGCACAGACAGTGACCCAAGCCGGAATCGAACCTGGGACCCTGGAGCTGTGAAGCAACTGTGCTATCCACAGACGGTCTCACACTCTGGCTCTGTCACATAATCACACACTCCGGTTCTTACAGACGGTCTCACACTCTGCCTCTGACACATAATCACACACTCCGGTTCTTACAGACGATCTCACAGTCTGGCACTGTCACATAATCACACACTCCTACTCTATACTTCCCTAGCCACCCCTCGTCATCCCCCTGTTGATGATTAATTCCTGGCGAAGAAGTCAATGAATGGTTGCCACCTCCGGACGAACCCTGACACCAACCCTCTCAAGGAGACTTGATCTTTTCCGGGCCGAGAAAGCTCGCCATTTCGAATACCCAGGCCTCTGACATTGGAGGCCTAGACTCCCTCCAAGACAGTAGTTTCCATCGCTGGGTTACCAAGAAGGAGTATGACGGAACATCTGCTTTATCCCTCCTCCTGAATACCCGGGTCCTCCAACCAAAGATAGCTACCCCTGGCCTCATTTCCACCCTTGTCTTCAAACCCTGGACATGACACCTGCGAACCGCTGCCAATATCCCCTAAATTTTGGGAATGCTCAGAACATATGGATATGGTTCGCTGCTCCACCCGCACATCTCACACACTTGTCTTCCACCCCAAAAAATCTACACATCCGGGTCGCTGTATTCTGCGCCCGGTACACCACCTTAAACTGGATCAAGTTGAGCCATGCGCATATAACGGTCACGTTACGCGCCTCCGCCTATAGGCCGTCCTCAATCTAACCCCCCAGTTCCTGCTCCCACTTATGCTTGAGCTCTTCTGTGTGCGTCTACCCTCCGCACCAATTAATTATTTGCAGATGTCCGAGATGCTCCCCTCCCCCGCCGATTCCCTAGACACTACCCTATCTTGAATCCCTCTTCGTGGCTGGAGTGGGAAGGATGGTACCTGCCTTTAGAAAGTCCCGCACCTGCAGATATCTGAAATCATTCCCTGCTGTCAGCCCGAACTTCTCCTTCAGCGCCCTTAAACTAGGAAAGCTCCCTTCCAGAAACAGGTCACCCACCTTCTCAATTCCCGGCCATTGCCCTACCCGAAATCCCCCATCTAGGCTCCCACGAGTGAACGGATGATTGTTACATTTTGGGGACCAAACCGACGCCCTCACTGCACCAACTAATCTCCTCCATTGATCCCAGATCCTCAGGGCCGCCACCACCACAGGGCTGGTGGAATATTTCGCCGGCGGCATTGGCAATGTTGCCGTAATCAGTTCCCCTAAGCTGGTGCCCCTGCATGAGGCCGCTTCCATCCGCTCCCAAGCCACTCCCCTCCCCACCACCCACTTCCTTATCATCGCAATATTGGCTCAGTAATACCTAAAAAAGTTTGACAGGGCAAGCTCCACCCCCTCCCCCCCCCCCCCCCGACCTCTCGAGCATCACCTTTTTCACCCGTGGGGGCTTACCCGCTCAAACAAATCCCAACATGATTTTGTTGATCCTCTTAAAATCGGGAGGCATTGAAACACAAATAAATATCTCGGCAATATCGTGATCTTCGTTGCCTGCACCCTCCCCACCAATGATAGTCGGAGAGCATCCCATCTCCGAAACTCGCCCCTCATCTGTTCAACCAGGCGGGACAAGTTCAACTTGTGTAACAGGCCCCAGTCGCGCGCCACTTGTATTCGCAGATGCCTAAAGTTGTCCCTCACTAACCTAAAAGCTACTTCGTGGCCTCCTGCCTGGGCGACATACATCACACCCTTCGTCATATTCAGTTTGCATCCTGAAACCTGGCCAAATCCCCCCAGAATCGTCAGAATCCCCCTCATCCCTGCCGTTGGATCCGCCACATATAGGAGTAAATCATCCGCATAGAGCGATACCCTATGCTGCCGCTCCACCCCCCTCCGAACCAGCATTTACAGCCCATACAAGCTCTCCGAGCAAATTTCCAGCGGCTCTATGACTAGCGCGGGAGGGAGAGGGGGCATCCCTGTCTTGTACCCCGGTACAGCCTAAAATAGTACGAGGTTGTCTTGCTTGTCCTCACACTAGCGTCCGGTGCCTGATACAGCAGTCTGACCCAGTCGATAAAGCCTCTAACAAAAGCAAAAAGGCCCAGCACCTCCCATAAATAGTCCCACTCTACCCGGTCAAACGCCTTCTCTGCTTCCATGGCCACAACTGCCACTACCTCCCTACCCTCCGGAGGCATCATAATCACGTTAAGCAACCTTCTAATATTGGCCACCGATTGTCAAGCCTTCACAAATCCAGTTTGGTCCTCCATAATCACCTCCGGCGCACAATCTTCAATCCTTGAGGCCAACACTTTGGCCAGCAAGTTCGCGTCCACATTGAGCAACGAGATCGGCATCTAGGACCCACACAACTCCGGGTTTTTGTCCCGCTTCGATATTAACGGGATGGTCGCCTGTGACATCATCGCGGGCAGCACCCGTCTATCCCCCGCCACGTAAAAAACCTTAACCAGCAAAGGCCCTAATATCCTGGACGTTTTTTTATAAAATCTACCGGGAACCCATCCGTCCCCTGAGATTTGCCCAACTGCATTGCCTTCAAGCCCTCTGAAATTTGTTCGGCCCTAATCGGAGCCCCCAAGTCACCCACCTGCTCCCTGCCCACCCTTGGGAAAGTTAGCCTGTCCAAAAAGCGTTTCATCCCCTCGGGCCCCGAGCGGGGCTCCGAGCGGTAAAGTCCGCGATAAAAATCTCTGAACGCCCTATTTAGCCCAGCCGAATCCCCCACCAGGTTGCCATCCCCGTCGACCACCTTATCGATTCCCCTGGCCGCCCCCTTCCTCAACTGCTGAGCCACCATTCTGCTGGTCTTGTCTCCATATTCACACAGCGCCCTCCTCGCCTTTCTAAGCTGCTCCACTGCCTTGCCCGTGGACTATCCCAAACCCAGCCTGCAGCGTCCCTTAACAGTTCCACGCCTGGGGTCACGCATACCACCTATCTACCCGTAAGATCCCCTTGATTAGTTGGTACATCTCTGCCCTATCCGCCCTGTCTCTATGTGCTGGTAATGACATCAACTCCCCCCCCCCCTTCAGCGCCACCCAGACCACCGCTGCTGAGATTTTACCCGTGTCATTCACCTGAAAGTCGTCCAGCACTCACTTTCTTACTCTCTCACACACCGTCTTTTCCGCCAACAGGCCCAAGTCCAATTGCCACCGCGGGCGCTGAAAGCTCTCCTCACTGAGCTGCAGTTCCACCCAATGTGGTGCATGGTCCGAGAGAGTGATGGCCGAGTACCCCGTGTCCACCACCCCCGCCATCAGATCCTTACTCAAAATGAGAAAAGTCAATCCGGAAATACACTCTGTGTACGTGCGAACAGAAAGAAAACTCCTTAGCCGTCAGCTGTCTAAACCTCCATGGGTCGATCCCCCCACCGACTGCACCAGGAACCCTATCAGCTCCTTATTCATCGCTGGCATCTACGCCATTCTCGAGCATGACCAGTCCAGGCCCGCCTCAATAACCGTATTAAAACCAGCTTGTGCGAGTCCAAATCGGGTTTCTTCCCCAGTACCCTCCTAATGAAATCAACATCGTCCCAGTTTGGCGGATATACATTGATCAATACCACCCTCCTCCCCTCCAGCTCACTGCTTACCATGACATAACGCCCCCCCCCCCCAGTCCGAAACAATACTGCCAGCCTGGAATTGTACCCGCTTAGTAATTAAAACCGAAATCCCTCTCGTCTTGGTATCCAGTCCCGAATCGAAGACCTGACTGTCCCAACAGTTGCTCGCCGAACTTGATCTGCCACTTTCAGGTGCGTCGCTTGCAGTATCACCATGTCCGCCTTTAGAGCCCTCAGATGGGCGAACACACACGGGCCCTATTGACAAAGAAGAACAAAGAACAAACAAAATTACAGCACAGGAGCAGGCCGTTCGACCCTCCCAGACTGCGCCGATCCAGATCCTTTATCTAACCTGTCGCCAATTTTCCAAGGATCTACTTCCCTTTGTTCTCCGCCCCTTTGTATATCTGTCCAGATGCATCTTAAATGATGCTATCGTGCCCACCTCTCCCACCTCCGCTGGTAAAGCGTTCCAGGCACCCACCGCACTCTGCGCATAAGGCATTCGACGCACATATTCCTGAAACTTTCCCCCTCTCGCTTTGAAATCGTGACCCCTTGTAATTGACACGGTCACTCTTGAAAAGACTTGTTGCTATCCAACCTGTCCATAACTCTCATAATTTTGCAGACCTCAATCAGGTCCCGCCTCAACCTCCGTCTTTCCAATAAAAACGACATTAATGTACACAACCTTTCTTCATAGCTAGCACCTTCCACACGAGGCAACACCCTCTGCACCCTCTCTAAAGCATCCACATCCTTCTGGTAATGCGGTTACCAGAACTGCACGCAATATTCCAAATGTGGCCTAACCAAAGTCCTATGCAGCTGCAACATGACCTGCCGACTCTTGTATTCAATACTCCGTACGATTAAAGAAAGCATGCTGTATGCCTTCTTGACCACTGTATCGATCTGCGTTGCCAGTTGCAGGGTACAATGGACCGGAACTCCGAGATCTCCCTGTACATCAATTCCCACAGGACTCTTCCATTGGCCATATAGTCCGCTCTTGAATTGGAACTTCCAAAATGGATGCCTCGCATTTGCCTGGATTGAAGTCCATCTGCCATTTATCTGCCCAACTCTTCAATCTATCTATATGTTGCTTTATTCACTTACAGTCCCCCTCGCTATCTGCAAATCCACCAATCTTCGTATCATCTGCAAACTTGCTAATCAGACCACCTATACCTTCGTCCAGATCATTTACGTATATCACAAACAACAGGGGTCCGAGCACGGATCCCTGTGGAAGACGACTCGTCATTCTTTTGAGACACTCCCTTCGATCTGTCTCCTGTTGCCAGCCAATTCTTATCCATCTAGCTGGTACACCCTGAACTCCATACGACTTCACTTTTTCCATCAACCTGCCATTGGAAACTTTATCAAACGCCTTACTGAAGTCCATGTATATGGCATCTACAGCCCTTCCCTCATCAATTAATTTCATCACTTCTTCAAAGAATTCTATTAGGTTTGTAAGACATGACCTTCCCTGCACAAAACCTATCATTGATAAGTTTATTTTCTTCCACATGTGAGTAGATCCTGTCACTCAGTATCTTCTCCAACAGTTTGCCGAACACTGACGTGAAGCTCTCACAGGTCCTAATTCGCTGGATTATCTCTGCTACCCTTCTTAAACAAAAGGACAACATTAGCAATTCTCTAGTCCTCCGGGACCTCACCCGTGCTCAAGAATGCTGCAAAGATATCTGTTAATGACCCAACGATTTTGTCCCTCGCTTCCCTCAGTAATCTGGGATAGATCCCATCCGGAGCTGGGGACTTGTCCACCTTAATGCCTTTTAGAATGCCCAAAACCTCCCACTTCCTTATGCAGAATTGACCTAGAGTATTTAAACATCCATGAGTAATCTCAACATCCGTCATGTCCCTCTCCTTGGTGAATACCGATGCAAAGTACTCATTAGGAATCTCACGCATTTCCTCTTTCTCCACGCATAAATTCCCTCTTTTGTCTTTCAGTGGGCCAATCCTTTCTCTAGTTACACTCTTGCTCCTTATATACGTATACAAGTCTTTGGGATTTTCCTTAACCCTGTTTGCCAAAAACATTTCATGACCTCTTTTAGCCCTCTTTATTGCGCGTTTGAGATTTGCCCTACTTTCCCGATATTCCTCCAAAGCTTCATCAGTTTTAAATCGCCTAGATCTTATGTATGCTTCCATTTTCATCTTCGCCAGTCTCAGAATTCCACCCGTCATCCATGATTCCCTAATCTTGCCATTTCTATCCCTCAGTTTCGCAGGGACATGTCTGTCCTGCACTCTAATCGCTGTTGTAACCCCCCTGTTCAAGAAGGGAACAAGAAAAAAGATGGAAAATTATAGGCCAATTAGCCTAACCTCGGTTGTTGGCAAAATTCTAGAATCCATCGTTAAGGATGAGATTTCTAAATTCTTGGAAGTGCAGGGTCGGATTAGGACAAGTCAGCATGGATTTAGTAAGGGGAGGTCGTGCCTGACAAACCTGTTAGAGTTCTTTGAAGAGATAACAAATAGGTTAGACCAAGGAGAGCCAATGGATGTTATCTATCTTGACTTCCAAAAGGCCTTTGACAAGGTGCCTCACGGGAGGCTGCTGAGTAAAATAAGGGCCCATGGTATTCGAGGCAAGGTACTAACATGGATTGACGATTGGCTGTCAGACAGAAGGCAGAGAGTTGGGATAAAAGGTTCTTTTTCGGAATGGCAACCGGTGACAAGTGGTGTCCCGCAGGGTTCAGTGTTGGGGCCACAGCTGTTCTCTTTATATATTAACGATCTAGATGACGGGACTGGGGGCATTCTGGCCAAGTTTGCCGATGATACAAAGATAGGTGGAGGGGCAGGTAGTATTGAGGAGGTGGGGAGGCTGCAGAAAGATTTAGACAGTTTAGGAGAATGGTCCAAGAAGTGGCTGATGAAATTCAACGTGGGCAAGTGCGAGGTCTTGCACTTTGGAAAAAAGAATAGAGGCATGGACTATTTTCTAAACGGTGACAAAATTCATAATGCTAAAGTGCAAAGGGACTTGGGAGTCCTAGTCCAGGATTCTCTAAAGGTAAACTTGCAGGTTGAGTCCGTAATTAAGAAAGCAAATGTAATGTTGTCATTTATCTCAAGAGGCTTGGAATATAAAAGCAGGGATGTACTTCTGAGGCTTTATAAAGCACTAGTTAGGCCCCATTTAGAATACTGTGAGCAATTTTGGGCCCCATACCTCAGGAAGGACATACTGGCACTGGAGCGGGTCCAGCGGAGATTCACACGGATGATCCAAGGAATGGTAGGCCTAACATACGATGAACGTCTGAGGATCGTGGGATTATATTCATTGGAGTTTAGGAGGTTGAGGGGAGATCTAATAGAAACGTACAAGATAATGAATGGCTTGGATAGGATGGACGTAGGGAAGTTGTTTCCATTAGCAGGGGAGACTAGGACGCGGGGGCACAGCCTTAGAATAAAAGGGAGTCACTTTAGAACAGAGATGAGGAGAAATTTCTTCAGCCAGAGAGTGGTAGGTCTGTGGAATTCATTGCCACAGAGGGCGGTGGAGGCCGGGACATTGAGTGTCTTTAAGACAGAAATTGATAAATTCTTGATTTCTCGAGGAATTAAGGGCTATGGGGAGAGAGCGGGTAAATGGAGTTGAAATCAACCATGATTGAATGGTGGAGTGGACTCGATGGGCCGAATGGCCTTACTTCCACTCCTATGTCTTATGGTCTTATGGTCTTATGGTCTTTCCTGCAAAGACTCCCAGATTTCAAATGTGGATTCACCCTTAAACCGCTGATCCCAATCCACATCCCCTCGCGTCTTCCGAATTTTGTTGTACTTGGCCTTTCCCCAATTTAGCACTCTTCCTTCAGGACCACTCTCGTCTTTGCCCATGAGTGTTCTAAAACATACGGAATTGTGATCGCTATTCCCAAGTAATCACCGACTGAAAATTCAACCACCTGGCCGGGATCATTCCCCAATACCAGGTCCAGTATGGCCCCTTCCCGAGTTGGACTATTTACATACTGCTCTAAAAAAATCTCCTGGATGCTCCTTCTAAATTCTGCTCCATCTACGCCTCCAACACTACATGAGTCCCATTCAATGTTGGGAAAGTTAAAATCTCCCATCATGTATTACTCCTACATTTTTCCATAACCTGTCGACATATTTGTACCCCTACTTCACGCTCGCTTTTGGGAGGCCTGTAGTAAAGTCCAACAATATTACTGCACGCTTCCTATTTCTTAGCTCTACCCATATTGCCTCAGTGCTCGAATCCTCCATCGTGCCTTCCTTGATCACAACTGAGATATCATCTCTGACCAGCAATGCAATTCCTCCACCCTTGTTACCTCCCTCTGTATACCTCCTGAAGCATCTACACCCTGGGATATTTAGTTGCCAAACGTGCCATTCCCTCAACCAAGTCTCAGTAATACCAATAAAATCATATACCCAGGTACTAATCTAAGCCAGAAATTCATCTGCCTTAACTGCTACACTTGTCGCAATAAAACAAATGCACGTCAGACCACCTGTCTCTTTGCGTTCATCATCTTTTCCCTGTCTACTCTTCCCCATAGTCACATTGAGTTTATTGTCTCGTACCTTACTGGCTTTAGTTGATGCCTCTTTACTGACCTCTAACTTCCTAATCTGGGTCCCACCCCCCTACCACATTAGTTTAAAATCTCCCTAACAGTGTTATCAGAAGCATCCCATAGGAAAGTTGTTCCTGTCCTACCCAGGTGTAGACCATCCGATTTGTAATCCCACCACACCCAGAACCGGTTCCAATGTCCCAAATATATGAACCCCTCCTGCACCATCTCTCAAGCCACGTATTCATTCTGACTATTCTTCACTTTCTGCTCTTACTGTCTCGTGGCACTGGTAGCAATCCTGAGATTACTACCTTTGAGGTCCTACTTTTTAACCGATCCCCTAACTCCCTAAATTCTGATTCTAGGATCTGAACCCGTTTTTTAACCTATATCGTCAGTGCCTTTATGCACCACGACAACTGGCTGTTCACCCTCCCCCTTCAGTATGTCCTGCAGCCGATCTGAGACATCCCTGACCCCTACACCCGGGAGGCAACATACCATTTTTCAGTCTCGTTTCCAACCACATAAACGAATGTCTACTCCCCTTCCAATTGAATCCGCTGTGACTATAGCCCTGCCAGTCTTTTTTTCCGTCCTTCAGTGCAGCAGAGCCGTGGGGCTGACTACTACTTCCTTTCCCTGATGAGGCATCTCCCCCAACAAGGGGAGATGCACTGCACTCCCTTCCTACTCTTTATCTGCCTTTTGGTCACATATTCCCTTTCTCAATCACCAATCCGAAGCTCCGGTGTGACCAACTCACTGAACGCGCTATCCATAACCTCCTCAGCATCGCGGTGCTCCAAAGTGAGTCCATCTGCAGCTCCAGAGCGGTCATGCGGTCTAACAGGAGCTGCAGCTGCACACACTTCCCGCACATGAAGGATTCAGGGGCATCCCATATTTGGCACGAGCAGCATAACACTGATCTGTGATCTGCCATTTTTACACTTTACCTTAAATGATTACAAATATAATATCAAATAATGGAAAAGTAAAAGGAATAAAGAGTATACTTACCAATCACAATACTTACGAACACACGAAGAGTTAAATTTTTCCCAGCTCCTGCGAATTGGTACACTTTCCTTACCAGACAATCAGGTCACTGCTGTGCTGTGACGTCACTCTTCAAATTTATCCCCAAGGACTCTGTGGCCGCTGTTTAAGCAGCGAATCATCTCCGCCCAAACCAACAGCTGGATCCCCGCCGAAAAGACTCCAATCCGCGAAGCAGCTAGTTTCAATACTCACCGCTCAACTCTGTAGCTCCGCCCACTTCAACAGCTGAATTCCTGCCGACAGGCCCATTGATCCCTCTAACATCCCAGTTCATCAGCCTGGTTGGGGGGCACTGCCCCACCTCCCCCTGCCGATCAGCCATCCCCCTTTCTGGTTCCACCCCCCCCCCCCGCCCATCCATCGCGATGCCAACTGCCCGCATCCAGGAAGCCCCCAACGCCGACCTCATCTCCATCCCCATATCCAAGTCCCTCCCTTGTCAGCAGGATAGCTCCCCCCTCCCCTCCAGCAACAGTACTCTATAGCCCAACTCCCGCCCTGCGTTGAACCAGTATACACCCCCCACCGTACTTCCGTGAACTAGCTCACTTAGCTAGCCTGGAGGCTCTCGCCTCCAGCGCCACAAAGTCTCGCACCTATTGTTCCCTACTCCCCTCCCCTCGCCCATTGAAGCCACTTCCCTACAAAACCAAGAACCAACAATTTCCAAATTACCATAGGAGACGGCCCAAGGAAGACAGGGACCCCCACAGCACTCCCCTCAATAGTGCAACTTAAAATAATACGAATTGTAAAATAGAAAGCCCCCACCATCGACCCCGATGAAAACTCAAAAAAACCACAACGACCGAATATCTTTTACTCCCCCGTCTTTACCCAAACTTCAAAGACAAACAAAAAAAGAAAGGCCAACAATCAAACCATGTATACATCTTGCAAAAAAGAAAATAGAGAAAGACGCTGCCGCTTAAGTCCGAAAAAGTCCTCAGTTCTGCACCAGACCCTTCTTCTTGGCAAAATTCATGGCCTCTCGGGTGATAAAAAGCTGGTCCTCATGGGTGACCCAGAGGCGCGCCGGTTAGAGCAGCCCAAATTTCACTTTACTCTTGAACAGAATTTCCTTCGCCTGCCTGAACTCTGCCCTACTTCTGGCCACTTCCACACTCAGGTCCTGATAGACACGCAGTATACTATTGCCCACTTGCAGCTCAAGGTACGTTTGGCCCACTGGAGGACACACGCTTTGTCCAGAGATCTGTGGAACCGCATCACCATTGCCCTTGAGGGGTGGGGTCCTCCGGCCATGGCTTCCTCGCCATCGCCCTGTATGCCCTTGTGAACCGCCAACTACCGGGGAAAAGCCCCCTTCCCCTGAAGCTTCTGGAACATATTTACCACAAAAGCACCCACATCAGCCCGCTCCTCCCCTTCAGGGCAACCGACAATTCTCATATTCTGTCGGCGCGCACTGTTCTCCAGCTGTCGCTTGGGGAGATTTGATTTCAAGTTTGGAAGATGCAATTAGAGAATTATTTTGCTCCCTTTTCACTGTATCTCCATTTTTCTCATCCACACCCCCTCCTCTCCAGCTATTTAGACCATACAACACAGAACAGTACAGCAGAGTACAGGCTCTTCGATCCATGATGTTGCGTCAACCACTTATCCGAATCTAAGACCAGCGAACCGACATCCTTTCAATTTATTGCTGTTCATATGCCTGTCCAAGACTCGCTTAAATGTCCCTAATGCCTCTGACACCACCACCTCTGCTGGCAGTGCATTCCACACACCCACCATTCTCTGTGCAAAGAATCGACCTCTGACATCTCCCCTGTTCCTTCCTCCAATAGGCTTAAAGTTATGGCTTCTCTTGACAGCCATTTCCGCTCTGGGGGAAATCTCTGGCTATCAACTCTATACATGCCTCTCATCAATTTGTACACGTCTATCAAGTCATCTCTCTTCCTCCTTCGCTCCAGTGAGAAGAACTCGAGCTCCTGAACCAGTGAGGACAGACGGGGACAAGTTGAGGCAAGTATCCTGCATAGGGCCGCAGAGCGGCGACGCTGATTGGCTGATGCGGGGAGTGAATTGTGGAAAGATGCTGCCAGTTCAGTTTCCAGAACTAATATATTTCAGGCAGAGGATAAACCAGGTACACTAGACAGTTAGTGTCTCCCACCCATCCTCCTTCTCTAACAAAAAAAAATACTGCGGTGAGTTGGTGAGGTAAGATTTTCTTTCCTTTTCCCCTCTCCACCCTTCTACCACCTCTAACGTGCGGGGAGTGTGAAAATCAGGTAAGCTTTTTATTCTGAAATTGTCAAGTGGATAAATGGAATGGATGTCAGAGAGGGCAGTACAATGTGCCTCCTGCAGGATGTTCGAGGTGAGGCACACCGTCATTGGTCCTGCTGAATTCACCTGCGGGAAGTGCAGCCATCTCCAGCTCCTCAAAGACCGTGTTAGAGAACTGGACATGCAGTTGGATGAACTGACGATCATTCTGGAGGCAGAGTCGGTTATAGATGGAAGCTACATGGATGTAGTTACTCCTAAGAATGAAGATAGCTGGGCAGCACAGTAGCCTTGTGGATAGCACAATTGCTTCACAGCTCCAGGGTACCAGCTTCGATTCCGGCTTGGGTCACTGTCTGTGTCAAGTCTGCACATCCTCCCCGTGTGTGCGTGGTTTCCTCCGGGTGCTCCGGTTTCCTCCAATTGTCCAAAGATGTGCAGGTCAGGTGGATTGACCATGATTAATTGCCCTTAGTGTCCAAATTGCCCTTAGTGTTGGGTGGGGTTACTGGGTTATGGGGATAAGGCGGAGTTGTTGACCTTGGGTAGGGTGCTCTTCCCAAGAGCCGGTGCAGACCTGATGGGCCGAATGGCCTTCTGCACTGTAAATTCTATGATATCTATGAAAAGGTGGGGGACGAAGCAGTCAGTGTAGGGATCGCCTGCGGTTGTTCCCCTCAACAACAAGAACACCGTTTTGGATACTTTTGGAGGGGACTACTTACCAGAGGTAAGCCACTGTGACCAGGGCTCTGGCACTGGGTCCGTACATGTGGCTCATAAGGGAAGGGGAGAGAGCTAGAGAGCATTAGTTATTGGAGACTCCATAGTTAGTGGTGCAGGCAGGCGGTTCCGTGGCAACGATTGGTGCTTACGGTTGTTGTGTTGCCTCCCGGTTGCCAAGGTCCATGACGTCTCTGATCGTGTTTTCAGGATCCTTAAGGGGGAGGGGGAGCAGCCACAAGTCGTGGTACACATTGGTACCAACGATATAGGGAGGAAAAGGGAAGGAAAACAGGAATTCAGGTAGCTCCGGTGAAGCTGAGAGCCAGGACAGACGGTGTTGTCATCTGTGGTTTGCTTCCAGTGCCAAGTGCGAGCGAGGTGAGGTACATAGAAAGAGGGCATTTAAACTCGTGGCAACAGGGTTGGTGTCGGAGGGAGGGTATCAGTTACTTGGATAATCGGAGCACATTCGGGGAAGGTGGGACCTGTACAAACAGGACGGGTTACACATGAACCAGATGGGCACCAATATCCTCGGAGGGAAATTTGCTTCAGCTCTTCGCAGGGGTGTAAACGAATTTGGCATGGGGGTGGGAAACTGATTTGTAGTCAAGCAGATAGCCTTTCTGGAGTTCAGGAAGTTGTGGGTTCTGCAGGACTGAGGAACATACCAAGGTCACGGGCAGCACGGTAGCATGGTGGTTAGCATAAATGCTTCACAGCTCCAGGGTCCCAGGTACGATTCCCGGCTGGGTCACTGTCTGTGCGGAATCTGCATGTCCTCCCCGTGTGTGCGTGGGTTTCCTCCGGGTGCTCCGGTTTCCTCCCACAGTCCAAAGATGTGCGGGTTAGGTGGATTGGCCATACTAAATTGTCCGTAGTGTCCTAAAAAATGTAAGGTTAAGGGGGGGGTTGTTGGGTTACGGGTATGGGGTGGATACGTGGGTTTGAGTAGGGTGATTATTGCTCGGCACAACATCGAGGGCCGAAGGGCCTGTTCTGTGCTGTATTACATAGAACATAGAACATAGAACAGTACAGCACAGAACAGGCCCTTCGGCCCTCAATGTTGTGCCGAGCCATGATCACCCTACTCAAACCCACGTATCCACCCTATACCCGTAACCCAACACCCTCCCCCTTAACCCTACTTTTATTAGGACACTACGGGCAATTTAGCATGGCCAATCCACCTAACCCGCACATCTTTGGACTGTGGGAGGAAACCGGAGCACCCGGAGGAAACCCACGCACACAGGGGGAGGACGTGCAGACTCCACACAGACAGTGACCCAGCCGGGAATCGAACCTGGGACCCTGGAGCTGTGAAGCATTTACGCTAACCACCATGCTACCCTGCTGCCCCTATTGTTCTGTGTTCTGTCACAAGAGTGGACCTGCAGGCGTGAAGGTGATTTGAAGGAAGGAGGGGTGATAAGGTGGGAGGAATAATCGTAAAAGAGAAGGGGCAAAGGCAGTGAAGAATAAGGGTCAGAAGGACGGAGAGAAATATGGTTTGAAGGAAGGGATGAGTGAAGGAAATATTGGAGGACGAAATCACGAAATGAGAATGGAAAACGGAGGGACGGAAGTGAAGGGAAGAATGGTTGGATCGAATTCTGAAAGGATGAATGAAGGAGGAAAGGAAGGTAATGTGACACGAAAGATGGAAAGACACAAGAAGGAAAGTTTGGAGGGAAGGGAGGGTGGAGGGAAGGACGTGCTATGGAGTGGTAGAAGGAAGTGGGATGGAAGCAGGAGTGGAGAATGGGAAAGAACAAGAAAGACAGATGGTAGGGAGGAGTGAAGGAGGAAATAAAGTTAGAGTATGGATTAAAGTGAATAATGAGGAAAGCAAGGAGAGGAGCTGGGAATAAGGGATTATGAGGAGGAAAGATGAAAGCAAGGAAGAAGAAGCGAATGAAGGTGTAGGTGTTTTGGAGAGAAAAAAGCGTGAAGGAAGGAGGGAAGGAAGACGTGCAAATGAAGGGAAGTATTTGAAGATGGAATTGAAGTTTGTTTTCGGAGAATAAGTACAAAATATGCTTCAAGAGCTGTAAAAGGGCTCCATCAATCCACTAAAGACAAAGGCAGAGCACCGTTGACCACGCTAAATGCCAGCGAAAGATAGACAGGCTCCT
The DNA here is from genome assembly GCF_902713615.1 of Scyliorhinus canicula. Classification (NCBI taxonomy): domain Eukaryota; kingdom Metazoa; phylum Chordata; class Chondrichthyes; order Carcharhiniformes; family Scyliorhinidae; genus Scyliorhinus; species Scyliorhinus canicula. The sequence continues at coordinate 9,064,945 of NC_052175.1, read as the reverse complement.
TTCGTTACATTCAGTCCGGAATGGGTTAATGTGTGCCTTCGGGACAGATGAGACAGATGAGGAAGAGATGGCAGATTGGGAAGAGTTAACTGAAAGCGCGCAAATGTAGGCTATAGGAACGGAAAGCCAAAAGCAGCCGCCACGCCAGCCAAAAGGAAAGGCACCGGGAGCACCGGCCGCACCAACCCTCACAGCTGTCCCGATACCCATGAATCCGGTCACCACGGAATGAAGTATAAGGGATCAGGTAGGTCCAGATATCACCTACACCACCCCACTTTCCGTAACTCAGTTAAGGGAAGCTTTCAGTAAAATTACTCCATTTCAGCCCACCGCAGACACGCACAGCTTATTTGAGGTGCTGCGCCAACAAAGGTCATGTCCGGATTAGGTGACAGGGATGAAGTTAAATTGATAGTAATGAGCCTCAGACAGTTGGTAAGGTCAGCTTTGCCAGAACCCCAAAACGATGGAGGAGAAACCTGAGAGAAAATGAAGGCCGCAATATTAGATGTATCGGATACAACAAAGGGGAACCTGTAGAGGGTCTAAACAATTGTAGGCAAAAGAGAGGGTAACATCCGACCGCCTTTGCTGGTCGCCAATGGATACATTTCAAGGCATTATACGGAAACTTCCATGAGGAAGACGCTACTAAATGGTCCCATACCATAGTTTCACATGCTACCGAAACAGGTAAAAATTCTTGCGCGAAGTATGACCCGGCAGATATCACACATAATGAGATTTGTGTACATAGTATGATGTGGGAGCTGGCTGATCCCATTGTAAACGGCAGTGACCACATCTGCAGCAACTGTTGGTTGCTGGAAGAACTCCGGATCGGAATTGATGATCTGGAGTCTGAGCTTCAAACTCTGCGGCACATCCGGGAGGGGGAGAGTTACCTGGACGTTTTGCTTCAGGAGGCAGTCACACCCGGTAGATTAAGTAATTCAAATTCAGTAAGTGTTCAGGAAAAACAGGGTGCGATTGGAAGTGAGGCAGGTAGGGGGATTCGTTCAGGAGTGCAGAAGCCTCATCCCTTGACCTTGTCCAACAGATATGAGATTCTTGCTCCCTGTGCAGATGAGGAAAAGGGCTGTGGACAGGATAAGCCAGCTGACCATGGTACCATGGTGCAAAAGGCCATTCAAGAGGGGGGAGCAAGAAGACAAGTAGTTGTTATAAGGGATTCTACAATTAGAGGGACAGATAGTATCCTTTGCAAGCCGGATATGGAGTCCCGCATGGTGTGTTGCCTACCCGGTGCCAGTGTGCGGGAGATCTCCGACAGGCTTGAAAGGATACTGGAGCTGGAGGGGGAGGATCCAGTTGTTGTGGTCCACGTTGGAACTAACAACATAGGCAAGTCTAGGGTGGAGGGCCTGTTTGAGGATTATCAAGCACTTGGAAGGAAATTGAAGAACAGGTCCTCGAGGGTCATAATCTCCGGATTACTGCCCGATCCACGTGCTAATTGGCATAGGGATAAGAAAGTTAGGAAAGTGAACACGTGGCTAAGGGATTGGTGTGAGAAAGAGGGATTCCATTTCATGGGGCATTGGCACCAGTTTTGGAACCGGGGGTATCTGTACCTTTGGGACGGTCTCCACCTGAACTGATCTGGAACCAGTGTTCTAGCGAAAAGGATAAATAGGGTGGTCAGTGGGACTTTAAACTTCTGAGTCGGGGCGAAGGGAAAGGGAAAGCGACAGGGAGTAGGGAGTTAAATGGAAGGATAAGCAGCAGGTTAGCATGTGTGCAGGTGGGTTTAAGTTCAAGGCAGACTAGGAATGAAGCAAAAAGGAAGGATAACGTAGGACAGCTCATGATGTCCAATTTCTCTAATAATGATAAGAAAGTCAGCATTAAGGCACTTTACCTGAATGCTCGTAGCATTCGTAACAAAGTTGATGAATTAACGGCACAAATCATCGCGAATGAATATGACTTGATATCCATTACGGAGACATGGTTGCAGGATGGTCACGACTGGGAGTTAAATATCCAGGCGTACCAGACGTTTCGGAGGGATAGACAGGTACGTAAGGGAGGTGGAGTAGCACTAATAATCAAGGACGACATCAGGGTGGCATTGAGGGATGATATAGGTTCTATGGAGAATGAGGTTGAATCCATTTGGGTAAAAATTAGAAATTCTAAGAAGAAAAAGACACTGATAGGCGTAGTCTATAGGCCACCAAATAAGAGCACCACACTGGGACGGGCAGTAAATGAAGAGATAACTAATGCCTGTGAAAAGGGCACAGCAGTTACCATGGGCGATTTTAATCTGCCTGTAGATTGGTCAAATCAGCTCGGTCAGGGTAGCCTTGAAGAGGAGTTCGCTGAATGTATGTGGGGTAGTTTTCTGGAACAATATGTAATGGAACCGACGAGAGAGCAAGCTATCCTAGACCTGGTCCTGTGTAATGAGGCAGGAATAATTAATGACCTTATCGTTAGGGATCCTCTTGGTAGGAGTGATCGCAGCATGGTTGAATTAAGTATACAGATGGAGAGTGTGACGATAGAATCCAATACCAGGGTCCTCTGCTTGAACAAAGGGGACTACGATAGAATGAGGAAGGACGTCGCTAAAGTAGACTGCAAACAAATATTGTCTGGTCGGACAGCTTGAGAGCAGTGGAGTACTTTCAAAAAAATCTTTCATAGTGCTCAACAAAAGTATATTCCAGTGAGAAGGAATTGTAAGAAAAGAGGTAATCTACCATGGGTGTCTAAGGAGATACATGGGGCTGTCAAATTGAAAGAGAAGGCTTACAAACTAGCCAAGATCAGCGGGAAACTAGAAGATTGGGAAACGTTAAAGGTCAGCAGAAAACCACGAAAAGAGCCATAAAGAAAAGTAAGATAAAAGACAAAAAAAAACTGGCACAGAATATAAGGACAGATAGCAAAAGTTTTTATAACTATATAAAACTAAAAAGAGTGGCTAAAGTAAACATTGGTCCGTTAGAGGATGAGAGTAGTCATTTATTTATGGGACATGATGAAATGTCGGAGACATTGAACAAATATTTTGTATCGATCTTCACAGTGGAGGACACGAATAACATGCCAGCAATTGACCGTGAGAAGAAGGTAGGTGAGGACCTGGAAACCATTACTATCACGAAAGAGCAAGTGTTGGGCAAGCTAATGGAGCTCAGGATAGATAAGTCTCCTGGCCCTGATGGAATGCATCCCAGGGTACTGAAAGAGATGGCTGGATTAATAGCAGATGCACTGGCGGCAATTTTCCAAAATTCGCTGAACACTGGGGCAGTACCAGAGGATTGGAAAACAGCAAATGTGACGCCACTGTTTAAAAAGGGAAGTAGACAAAAGATGGGGAATTATAGACCGGTTAGCTTAACCTCTGTCGTGGGGAAGATGCTTGATTCTATTATCAAGAAAGAGATAGGAGGGCACCTCGATAGAAATTGTCCCATTGAACGGACGCAGCGTGGATTCATGAAGGGCAGGTCATTCTTGACGAATCTCTTGGAATTCTATGAAGACATTTCGAGCAAGGTAGACAAAGGGGACCCAGTGTATGTGGTGTACCTAGATTTCCAAAATGCCTTTGACAAGGTACCGCACAAAAGGATGCTGCATAAGATAAGGATGCATGGTGTTGAGGGTAGAGTACCAGCATGGATAGAGGATTGGTTGTCTAACAGGAAACAAAGAGTGGGAATAAATGAGTGCTATTCAGGCTGGAAATCAGTGACGAGTGGTGTGCCTCAGGGATCGATGTTGGGACCACAATTATTTACAATATTAGTAGACGATTTGGAGTTGGGAACTACGTGTAAGGTATTCAAGTTTGCAGATGACACGAAGGTGTGTGTTGCAGAGCAAAGTGTACTGAGGACTGTAAAACCTTACAGAGGAACATTGACACATTGAGTGAGTGGGCAAAGGAGTAGAATGTCAATAAGTGTGAAGTCGTGCATTTTGGTAGGAGTAACAATAGAACGGATTATTACTTAAATGGTAAAAAGCTGCGGCATGCTGCTAAGGGACCTGGGTGTACTTGTGCATGAGTAACAGAAGGTTGGTCTGCAGGTGCAACAAGTAATTAGGAAGGCAAATTAAATGTTGTCCTTTGTTGCGAAGGGGATTGAGTTTAAAAGTAGAGAGGTAATGTTGCAGTTGTGCAGTCTGCTGGTGAGGCCACACCTGGAGTACTGTGTGCAGTTTTCGTCTACACACTTGAGAAAGGATGTGCTAGCACTAGAGGGGGTGCAGAGGATGTTCTCTAGGCTGATTCCGGAGTTGAGGGGGTTACAGTATGAGGATAGGATGAGTAGATTGGGATTATATTCACTGGAATTCAGAAGGTTGAGGGGATCTAATAGAAACATATAAAATTTTGAAGGGAATGGATAAGATAGAAGTAGAAAGGATGTTTCCACTTGTAGGTGAAAGTAGGACAAGAGGGCATAGCCTCAAGATTAGGGGGAGCAGATTTAGGACTGAATCAAGGAGGAACTTCTTCACTCAGACTGTGGTTAAAGTATGGAATTCCCAACCGAAAGTAGTAGTAGACGCTACTTCATTGAATATATTTAAAGATAGGGTAGCTTTTTTTTTGAAAAATAAAGGAATTACGGGATATGGCGAGAATGCGGGTAAGTGGTTCTGAGACCATGAATAGATCAGCCATGATCTTATGGAATGGCGGAGCAGGCTCGAAGGGCCGGACGATCTACTTCTGCTCCTACTTCTTATGCTCTTATGTTCTCATAGACGTCTAGAGGGCAAGGGAACAGTCACTTCAGGATCAGATGGACCAGAACCAGTAGAAACCACAATGTTCCCAGTCAGAACTAGCCAGGAACACGCATGGATAAATGAGGGCAGAAGTGAGGAGCATTTCCCCCGAGAACACCACCCCAGAGCACAATCCCCAGCCCACACACAACGAGGTCCATGTTTCACTTGTGAACAAGTAGGACATTTTGCCCGCTACTACAGACAAAAGCTCCCACACCACCAACGACCTCAACAGCCCAGCCCCCACCCAGAAACAATAGGCCAGAACACGATCGCCAAACGCGTGAAAGCTAGAAGGCAACACTCGCATAACGTAAACGATATTAACCGACCACACCCCTATCCAACTGTTGTTAGACGGCAAACTAAAGGGTGGTTCAGTGAGCCAGATCAGAGCAGCTCGCTGGAAACTCTTATTACAAGACAGGGATATTTCTGTGAAACGCACCAAGACCCACATGTTCTTAGCAGACAATTTACAATATGCAGGGACCCCACACGAATGCCAGATAATTGCAGCCACACACCCCACAGGACCCTTTGCTCCCAAATCGTTACAGCCACGTGTAGCTGGTAAGACACAAAGTTCCCAAGACACAGGGGACACAGTAATTATCTCTGTAGATGGCTCCTCCACTGTTGAGGATGGAGTAAGATGAACAGGATGCGGGATTTACATGGAGGACTCACAGCAACGCCCACTAGAAGAGGTTTCTTTACAATTACCCGGCCTCTTGGGTTTGCGGGCAGCCGAACTGCCAGCCAGAGCGATGTAATTGAACACCCACACTCATTTCCAACGCCTGGGGACATAAACACCGACAGCGTGTATGTCTGCATCAGTCCAATTGAATTTGTTCCCCTATGGGAATCTCGAGGTTTTGTATCGGCCGACGGAAAACCCCTACCATCTACCCCTATCCTGAAACATATTCTTAAGAAAGCCACCGGCCACACACACGGGATCTTTAAAGAAAATAGCCATCACCACACGTCACCCCCCAAACCCTCCCCCCCCCCCCACCCCCGGGAATCGCAAGGTCGACGCCATAGCTAAAGCTGGATCAAGCACTGATCACTTCTGGCAATCCCCCGAGTGTGAACAGATACATTCAATCCTGGTCTCCCTAACCAATATTGAGGTTTTACTTCAGGCACAGAAAGCAAATGACTTCCTTAAACAGATACTGAACGCCACAACCCCAGCCCCGATGATAAATGGAAGGACACACTCACAATACAGGTCGGAATAGTGTTCAAGGACGGGACTTATGTGGTCCCCACCCAAGACAGAAACCAGTTAAATTACGACTTCCATGACGGACACCGACATCAGGGAATGGACACAACCATTGCCCTTTTACGACTCTTGTGCTGGAGGCCCGAATTAAAAAGCGATGTCACACATTATGTAGAAAATTGCCTTAGTTGAGCCCAGAACAATCATGAACATTATGCAACGAAGGGACAATTAGTTAACACCCGACCTGTGGAAGGCCCCTGGAAAAATCTGAAAATTGAATACATTGGTCCCCTCTCGCCACCCTGCAGAAATGGTTTCAAGTACGTGCTAGTCGTCATCGACCCATTCACAAAATAGTTCGAAGCATTCCCCACACGTTCAAACACGGTAAAGGCCACCAAAATAAATGACCCAACAGATCATTACATGCTGGGGTCTTCCACGCAGCCTTGATTCGGATCAAGGTACCAACTTCACCAGCAGAGTATTGCAAAATGTTAAGACCATTTTCGGTATCAATCAAAAAATCCACATAGCCGATAACTCCAGTCCAGCTGCATAGTAGAACGCTTGAACCACACTTTAACAAACGACCATCAGGAAGACGGTCCGGCAGAACAGTTCCACTTGGGACACGGTACTACCCTTTGCTCTCATGAATATCAAGAACTCAGTTTTCCGTTCCACAGGTTTCACCCCCCACAGCCTTATGGCAGGAAGACCCGAGTAAGGCACTGGACATTTATTAGGGCTCAGTTTGGCCAATCCCGCAGTAACTGCCCCCACCCACGAAAAAGCGGTCCAAGAGGTCACAGAAAACATTAAAGCGGCACAAATAACTGCTGCTGTCCGACAAGGCGCTAGGAAAAAGCAGAGTGAAGCTAACTTTCACAAAAAGGGTCACGCATAGAGTAAAAGTCGGCCAGCAAGTTATAAATTTGTTGTACAACCCCAGCTCGTTCCCAGCCCCTCTATTCACAGGCGCCTACTCCATTTCTGACAATGTATGCCCCTCTCTTTACAAGCTCAAACTCTACGCAACACAACGTAGCCACGCCCACCACTTAGCCTTGGTAATGGGAGAGGATGTCACTCTGCCCACTGCCGATTCAGCCCGATGCCCGCTCCAACCCTACACCTCTCAGGACGACACTGTCCCCTCGACTCTGCCAATACTCAAAAGGTTCAACCTTGAACTTTCTTCTGATGAGAGCCTCCCGGATTTGACTACCATCCCTAGCGACCTCCCCACCATCAGCTACTCTAGCCCCCGGAACGATGACTTGGATTTTCTTGTACGACCGTCTCCGCCCAACGACTCTTCCTACGCCCGCTCCCGACAACGTTGCTTCCACTTGCAATACACCAGTTCCCGGTTACACATCGCTACAAGATAACCCCGATACTCCCTTTTGGCACCGTGACAATTCCTGCAGGTTGTTAAGACATGACGAATCAGACGATCCAAAGGCTTACCTGGGTACCACCCGGAATCTGCAGACACGAGTCTGGCAACCAGAGATGGTGATGATTTAGGCGATGAGCTCCTTCTGGGATATGATTTAATGTAACTAATGCACGCAAACATTTCAGGTGTCCTGATGATGAGAAACGTACACTGTCTAAGAATTAAGGTGTCCAAATTTCTGATGGTGCCTGCCCATCTTCTAATTTTTAACCTCCTCTTCTCTCCAACACATGGTTTAAATCTATTACGGCCCGATAATCAGTTATGCAGTCGTAATTGATCCTGTGGTTCAACCGTCCGACACACTGTACTGACCAATGGCAGTTGAAGGCACGACAATATGACTGCAAATACGTTCCGTCCATCCCGGTCACTCAGGTATGGAGACACTGCACTGATCCCCGCTCTACCTGAGGTCCCCAAAGTTAACTGGTCAATCACGCTCGGGTAGTGGTGTAACGACCCCCGCCCTACCCGGGGATCCCACCCATTGCTCTCCTGCAGTGGCCCACACGCAGCCCACGTTCAACATCATGCTCTCTGGAATGGTTTACTACACCCTTTTACAGCTTTGGGCAGGTCTTGATTCTTCCTCTCCACCCCGACTCTAAACCCTTATTTCGGCCACTGTTCTTCCCGACCCCTTCGGGTCACCTCCAAATGCTATTTACAAGTAATAACACAACTGTTGCTGATCACTGTTCCTACCTCTAAGCCCCTCGGACGACACTCTATAAAACTGGCCGCCCTGAAATTCGGCTGCTAAGCAAAGCCTCAACATCCTTGGTTGCTGGTAAAAATGGAGAATGGTCGAAGAAAGCATCTGCCCACTCATCGCATCGACCACAAAAGCTGTGAGACACTTAAATACTTGAATTGAGGCATTTGGAATAGTACCTCTTAATTTTTAAAAACAAAATGGGGGAGTCATACATGGTGAGAATCATAAAGGGACATTGAAACAGAGTGAGAGAGACAAACACACAGAGGTATTTACCAACGATTCTGACATGAAACTATGCTTGATTCCCTGGGATTACACCGCAGGATGAACCCAGCTCCCATGATCGCCATCTGGATAAAAGCCACATTACCGCACTCCAAGCACAAGATACCAAAGACTTTCCACAGCCCAGCGGTCTGTGATTCCATTCCCCAAATACAGGGGCATGTGAGAGTGGCACCCTATGGGTGCGGAAGAACAGAAGCTACATATTTCGGTGCAATAACCAACGGACAATTTACAGAAAGTCCAATGGGTCCACATCAGAATCTTACATTAGAACAATCGGAACAGAAGACTGGAGGAAACGTACTAATGAATGGCGCCCCGAAAATAGATGTTTAAATAAAATTGCAGGGAACACACTAAAGGTAATTTGAAAATACACACAATTATGACCTAAGCCAGCCCGAGCGACATCAACCCACAGACCACTTGCAGTCAGGATACGACACAACAACTGTTATAGATAGGGACCGAAACTCCAACCAGGTGGGAAAGCATTGTAAAATGGAACCCACTCTCATACATAACAGAGACCCACCTCCTGATTGCAGTAATCTATAGTGTAGCCCTCACATTCAAACTCTGTAAATTGAACATAGAACATAGAACAGTACAGCACAGAACAGGCCCTTCGGCCCTCGATGTTGTGCCGAGCAATGATCACCCTACTCAAACCCACGTATCAACCCTATACCCGTAACCCAACAAACCCCCCCCCCCCTTAACCTTACTTTTTAGGACACTACGGGCAATTTAGCATGGCCAATCCACCTAACCCGCACATCTTTGGACTGTGGGAGGAAACCGGAGCACCCGGAGGAAACCCACGCACACACGGGGAGGACGTGCAGACTCCACACAGACAGTGATCCAGCGGGGAATCGAACCTGGGACCCTGGAGCTGTGAAGCATTTATGCTAACCACCATGCTACCGTGCTGCCCTGGAAGGCAAAATCCTCCCGGCCCCCTGTATACACATTTCGAGCCTCCCTCTTTGGAATCCAATTGAACTCTACTCAGAATGTACAACGTACAATACTGCGATAACCGCTGCTAAGTCGACCTTTTATACCTCTGTCCCCATGAAATGTGATAAGACGAAAAAATGTGGTTCTGCTCTTCAGGTTTTGTTGATTTTGTGTTATAGATAAGTTGTTCAGGCAAAACCAGTAGCATGGGTGTAGTTTAGAATGTTTAGTTAGAAACCAATTTGTTTTATATGTTAATTTAAGTAAAATGTTTTATATGGATCCGATTTTAGGAATGAAATAGCTATCAGTAGTGAATTGTTTTACTGAATGTATGTAATATTAATGAATTAGGTAAACGTGTCTAATACATTTAGGACAGAGTAGAGTAGGACCTGAACTGACAGACCAGTGCCGGCTTGAGAAGGTAGACTGCGGGATCAAGTATGTGATCCACCACGCTTCAAGTTCAGGATGAAGAGGACTGAAGGTAGCCATACAAAATGGTCACCTGCAAAGGATTATGGGAATTATGGTCAATTTGGAACACAGACAGGTATACAGCCTTTGTATATATCGCAAAGAAACCAGACTTGGCTGAAACTTCTGTCCAATAAGAGTCGATCACCATTCTCCACAGGACAATAGAGTTTAAATCAAGGAGTTACAACAGTGGCAGACTAACAGGCGCCACCCCCTTATTTGGAAAGGCCTACGTGCCTGGGACAATGATAGCTATGTCCCGCCCAGCTATCTAAACATCCGCCCCCTAATTAGTTGAGATCGATGAGGGTGATCGAAAACCCTATCTATCCATTGGACCAGGAGTAAGGACCACTCAAAACGGTGCGAAAGAAACGAAAGATCAAAAGCCCTGCGCACTAGAGATCTGTCTCTTTTGGGACCGGCCTGTGAGTGACCAACTGCAGCAAAACAACCAAGTTCAAGAACCCGCGACCAACCCTGAAGGATCAGCCCAGCTGAGACGAACCCAACCATTCCCAAACCGATCACGTGGACCCGTATCAAGGCCTTATCTCGCACAGTGCTGGTCACTCGAAGATCAGTCAAGATCATCTTCGTCGTTAGGTGTAGCTTAGTACGGAGCCGTGTGTGTTATTGCACAGAGATACAAGTCATGTGTTATTTATAAAATGTGTCTTTAAGCTAACATATTGGTTGCGTGGTCATTTGGTCGCTGTAAGAAACACCTTGTGGTTTACCCGAAAGTCAAGAAACAGCTTGTGGTGCACCCCATTGCCGACCAGTGGTGTTTGTGTGATTTTCCAATGGATGATCAGCTGGGTCTGTGATTGCCCCATAACCGACAGCTGTTACTGATTGATTTCCCCGTTTTTGTTTCAGGTGGCTCTGTGTAATTCCCACCCATAGCCAATCAGCTGGGTCAGACGATTCGTCCCAACATCCGGTAAGCTGTTTGGGAGGCACGGTGGCACAGCGGTTAGCACTGCTGCCTCACAGCTCCAGGAAGCAGTTTTCAATTCCGCTGACTGTGTGGAGTTTGCACATTCTCCCGTGTCTGCGCCGGTTTCCTCCGGGTGCTCAGGTTTCCTCCCACTGTCCAAAAATGTGCAGGTCAGGTGGATTGACCCTTAGTGTCCTAAGGTTTAGGTGTGGTTACTGGTTTATGGCCATACAGTGGAGGTGTGTCTTTAAGTCGGTGCTTTGAAGGGCCGATGTCGACTCGAATGGTCAAATGGCCTCCTCCTACACTGTCTAGTTCTATAATTGTATGAGGAACTGGGTTGTGTGATTCCCCACACGCTGATGAACCGGGTCTCTGTGATTTCCGCCATAGTGGTTCAACTGGGTCTGCCTGGTTCCCCTAGTAGACGATCAGCTGGGTCTGTTTCTTTCCCCGCCACCTTGGGATTTCCCTAGTAGACGATCAGCTGAGTCTGTTTGCTCCTCATCCCCCCCCCCCCCGCCCGGGATCCCCCTAGTAGACAATGAGCTGGGTCTGTTGTTGCCACCCCGCCCGGGATTCCCCTAGTTGACGATAAGCCGGGTCTGTTTGTTTCCATCCCATAGTCAATCAGCAGTGCCTGTGTGATTTCCTCCTCAGCCGATGAGATACGGTACTGTGAATCCCCCGCAGCCAATTATCTCGGTCTGCGACATCTCCCAGCCCCAAAGCAAGTGATCTGGAATGTATGATTCATAGAATTTACAGGGCAGCAGGAGAACATTCAGACCATCGAGTCTGCATCGGCACTTGGAAAGAGCACCCTACGCAAGCCCATACCTCCACCCTACCCAATAACACAGTAACCCCACCCAACATTAAGGGGAATCTGGACCCTAAGGGCAATTTAGTATGGCCAATCCACCTAAACTGCACGTCTTTGGACTGTGGGAGGAAACCAGAACACCCGGAGGAAACCCACGCACACACGGGGAGAATGTGCAGACTCCACACAGACAGTGGCCCAAGCCGGGATTCCTCCCACAGAAGGTCAGATCGGCCTGAGAGATTCCCCCCGAGCCGGTCAGTTGGTTCTGTGTGATCTCCCATGATTGAGCAACAGGTTCCATGTGATTCCCGCCATGGAAGATGAGCGGTTCTGACATTACCCACATGGCCGATCAGCTGGGTCTGTGGTTCACCCATGGCCGATTATGTGGTCTGTGCGATTCACCCACCTCTTATCAGCTGTGTCTGTGTGATTTCCCCCAAATCCAAGAAGCTCAGTCTGTGTGATTCACCCATGGCTGATCAATTGGGTGTGCGTGATTGAACTATGGCTGATGGGCTGTGTGCTTGACTCCCGCGATACCTGATCACCTGCGTCTGTGATTCCTCTCCCATGGCCGTTCAGCTGGGTCAGTGCTTCCCGCATGGCTGATCAGCTGGGTCAGCGATTCCTCCATGGCCCATCACCTGGGTCTAAGTGATTCGTCCATGGTCGAACATCTCATCTGTGTGATTCACCCATGGCCGCTCAGCTGGGTCTGAGACATTCCACGCTCATGGCCGATCAACTGGGTATGTTATATTCCCCCATGGCCGATCAGCTCGATTGAGTAATTTTCGCATCGCTGTTTAGCGAGGAGTGTGTAAGTCCCCTTGGCCAATTGAGCTTGGTTTGTGTGACTACCCCACTGCTAATGGGCTGGATGTGAGTCATTACCCCGTGGTTGATCAGCTGGGTCTGTGTGCCTCCCCTGGAGCCCATCAGCTGAGGCTTTGTGACACTCCCATGGCCTATCAGCTGGGTGTGTGTGTGACTCATCCATAGACGATCAGCTGAGTATGTGTGACTCTCCCAATGGCCGATCAGCTGGGTGTGTGTCACTCCCCCATCCTCCCATAAGTCCGGAAATAATTTGGTCATTTGGACATTCTGAATACTACCTCACTGGACAGGATCAGGTGCCGGAATTGTAGACTAGGGGATGTTCACAGTATCTTCATTGCAGTGTAATGCAAGCCGTCTTCAGACACTAATATAGGTTATTAAATGAAATCATGGACTCCATCTACACTCCCCGCTGCAGGGGGAAAGCGGGCAGCATAATCAAGGATCCCTCGCACCCGGCTTACTCACTTTTCCAACTTCTTCCATCGGGCAGGCGATACAGAAGTCTGAGAACACGTACGAACAGACTCAAAAACAGCTTCTTCCCCACTGTCACCAGACTCCTAAATGACCCACTTATTGACTGACCTCATTAACACTTCACCTGTCTGCTTCAACCGATGCCAATGCTTATGTAGTTACATTGTATATCTTGTGTTGCCCTATTATGTATTCTCATATATTTTCTTGTATTTTCTTGAATTTTGTTTCATTCCCTTTTCTTCCATGTACTGAATGATCTGTTGAGTTGCTTGCAGAAAAATACTTTTCACTGTACCTCGGTACACGTGACAATAAACAAATTCAATCCAATCCAAATAAAACGATTCAGGAATCTTTACATTGGTGTAATTACCTTGGGAATTCTTCAGACTCCCTCGGCATGTATGATCAATTTTGAATCTATGTCGTCAATCTTACAATTCTATTGAAGCAGCTTAGATTGTAAATGTTCAGTGTAGCCAAATTAGTTACCGTTCCTATTGACAATTTTGAAACATATATTATGTTTCTAGTTTCTATTCTTATATTGCAAACTGACCATTGGAGACTTGAATATCATTAGAATTCCTGTCATAACCAATTTTCAAAGTTTCCTTTATATTGCACAGAATCAATTCAAGATACAAGATGTCAGGGTAGGGGCTGTTCACAGGGAGGGGGGATGTCAGGGTAGGGGCTGTTCACAGGGAGGATGAATGAATCAGTGAAGGGGCTTTTCACAGGGAGTGGAATTTGTCAGGGTACGGTCTGTTCACAAGCTGGGGTAATTAGTCCGGAGAGAGGTTGTTCACAAGGTGGGGGAAATCGTCAGTGTTAGGGCTGGTCACATGGAGGATTATTGAGGGTAGGGGCTGTACATGTAGAAAGAGAATTAGGTGTTGGCTGTTTCCAAACATTTTTTTATCAATTGTTGCCACGGGGGATGGCCTTCCATTTAATTTATCCTCTTTTTAACCAAAAGAGACTGTTGAATAAGAAAGTTGAGGCCGTACATTCCACCTCACCCCGGACTAGCAGAAATTGGGGTCCTGTTTGGGACCGTTACAATTTCGAGGACCTCTTCACAGGACCGCTGACAGTACATGGGCGAAAATGTAGAAACTGTATAAAATAAAAGGTACATCTATAAAACCAGCACGAACATAAAAATTGCTGTTGAACAGAGGGACATTTTGATTGAATATAGAATCCAACACAATGCAATCCCGTTTTTGATAAGGAAATAAAGTACAAGAACAACAACGTTATGTGGAAATTGAAAAGGTCTGGGCTGGAGTGTTGTGTTCTTTTCCGGGCACCGCAGTTCGGGAAGGATTTGAAGGTATTACATGGAGTTCAAAAATGATTCACCAGAATATTCCAGTACTGATGATCTTCAGTTATTTGGAGAGATTGGATGCATGCGATTGGTTTTCCTTGGAGAAGAGGAGTTTGAGAGGAGATTTGATGGAGGTATCCAGAATCATGAGTTATATGGAGGAGATGGGGAGAAAGGGTTTCCATTGGTGAAAAGATTGAGAATGAGAGTCTCTGGTTTGAATGAATGAGTAAATAAAGCAATGATGAGATAATAATAATCGCTTCCTGTCACAAGGAGTCTTCAATGAAGTTACTGTGAAAAGGCCCTCGTCACCACATTCCGGCGCGTGAACGGGGAGGCCGGTATGGGAATTCAACCTGCGCTGCTGGCATTGTTCTGCATTACAAGCCAGCTGCTTAACCCACTGTGCGAAACCAGCTCCTGATAAACGATGTATTTTTCACACAGTGAGTGGTGAGGACAATCCACTGCCTGAGTGTGTGCTGAAGATCGGTTCAGTTAAAGCATTCAATGGGAAATTAGACAATCTCGTGAAAGTGAATCCATTGCATAATGCCTTGGACGGGCGGCACATTCATCAGACTTCAGGAAATCTCTGTCTTTCTTATCAGTTGTGGCTTCAAAACAAAACCGATAATTGGACCACAATTCTCGTGAGAGGGCGGGCATTGTCTGGGCACGGCTGATTGGCAGAGGAACCGGCTGGGGCTCGATTACTGCGCCTGAGACAGTGAGCGAGAGGGTTCAGGCTTCCTGATAGATTGAGGCGTCGTGCAGATTGAGATCCCTGATTGGTTGAGCCTTTTGCGTCTCAGGGGATATAGCTCCCTGAGTGGTTGCCGCAGCTGTCATTGAGCGGGCGGAGTCTCTGTTTGGATGCGGCGGCTGCCAGTCAGCAGACGGAATCTCTGATTCGCTGCGGCGGTTGTCTGTCAGGGGGCGGAACGACGGTGGTAAAGTCCTTAGCACTGTGGCCTCCCTGCTCCAGAGTACCAGGTTCGGTTCGCGGCTTGGGACGATGTCTGTGCAGAGTCTGCACGTTCTCTCCGTGTTGCGTGGGTATCCTCCGGCTGCTCCGGTTTCCTCTCACAGTCCAAAGATGTGCACATCAGGCGGATTCGCTGTGCTAAATTCTTTCCTCGTGTCCGAAAGATTAGGGAGGATTACTGGGTTATGGGATAGGATGGTGTGGGTTTAATAAGGGTGCTCTTTCCAAAGGCCGGAGCCGACTCGATTGGCCGAATGGCCACGTTCTGCGCTGTCGGGATTCTATGACCTCCGATTGGCTGCAGGTGATCATTCAGCGGGCGGCTGTATGTCTGCCGGTGGTATCGCTGACTGGTTGCGGCAGCTGTCAATCATCGGCCGAAACCTCTGATTGGCAGATGGAGGTCTTAGCCTGAAGGTGGAGCTCACTGATTGGCTGCCGTGTCTGTGAGGCTGAAATTGAATGCCCAGATTTTCTGAGCATTCAATTAGTCAGTATTCCGAGCTCTGTGATTGGCTGTGGCACCTCAATGTCTGAAAGCTGAGCCCAAAGAGAGAATACTGGAAAATATCATCAGGTCTGGCAGCATCTGTAGAGTGTGAAAATAACTAATTTTTCGAGTTCGTTACTCTTTGTCAAAGTTAACAGACAGAAAAAGTAGGAAAGATTTGTACTATGAAGTGAGAATGAAAAATGAGTCATGGCCTCAGAAACTCAGGGCAACGGGGAGCTCATCGCCACTGAAAAGAAGGGTTAAGACTGCTTATGGCAGTCCCCAAAGAGAACAAATAGTGTGAAAGGCAAAACAGAAGCGAAATGAACATCAGAGGGTGAACTGTGACATATATAAATGTGGGGGGAGGGATAAGCAAAGAGGAGAAAAGTGAGAGGAAAGGTGGATACGATGGGGTTTTTAATATATATTAAGAAAGACAAGAAAGAAAGAAATGATAATTACGGACCGCGAGATCGTGAGTGCGAGATGTTCGAGCTGATTGTTGGCTTTCCGGTGCTGGCAGGCTGTACGTGTGCCCTCTGATTGGCTGAGGCGATTTTCAGCCGAGTGATGGAGTTGATGATTGGCTGAGGGGCTGTCAGTCAGTTTTCTTTATTGATTAATTTAATCAGTGATGTAACCGGATATGTCACCGCCATCTTGAACTGTTCCCTGAACCTGGACTGAGTTATCACATAAATAAATGTGTTTGTGCAGCAATTTAAATCCAACAGCATGAATCCAACTTCCTTAAAATTATATTGAGGAATGGTGAGGTCAATTATTCCTTGCAAATCAAGATAGAAAACGTTAATAACAAACACTGCCCAGAGGACAATAAACGTTCCGGAGATGCTGAAGAGTAAAATCATTGACTTCCTTCTGCTCTCCATCTCTGGGTCTCTGCGAAACTCTCCCTGATTCTGAGCCCTCAATGCCTTCCGGACTCGACTGGTGATTATAATGTGTCTCACTGTCAGAGCGTTGATTAACAGGATTAAACCGAATGGGATCAATGGCATTGAAATCTGAGCAAACAAGATAAATGAAACCCAGGTGGGGTCAGTGAAAAAACCGCTCTTTGGCCGACAACCCCACTGGACATTGTCAATTATCTGTATAGGTTCATACAGAAAGTACCAGGGGATGTTTTTTATACAGGATAGGAAACCAGTTGTTGACAGAATCACAGTTGCAATTTTCCCGGTGCAATATATAGTTTTCAGTTTCTGGCAGCGAATGGCGACAAATCGGTCAAAGCAGAAAGATATCGTGAACCAAACAGAACAGTCCGCGGCTGCAGACGCAAGAACATCTGCAACACTACACGCAGGGGTAAAGTCCAGGAAATTCTGGGAGAAATAATAGTAATTCATCCTATTCAGTATAAGTTTACTGATAATATACAGCAGATCCGCCACCGCCATGGCCACCAGGTATCGAGTGGTGCAAGTAGAGAGGCCACACTTCCCCCGACACAGAATCGCAATTCCCAGTAAATTAACTGTCAGAGAGAGAGAGAGAGAGACTGGAGAATATCCTGGAAATTACTGATTAAACATTCACCATGCCTGAACCGGGACAGGATTTTAGGATCAATAAAATGGTCAGTGGTTGACAGCGTTGGGAGATCAGCGGACACAGAAATTGACATTACAAAGATGGAAGTAACAAAAGTGACCCAAGTGCTTAAGGGAGAAAAGTGTGAATTGCAGCCCTTCGCGTTTGATGGTTATCGCAGGAAAGATGCCGAGTTAAAATGGCATGCAACAGGTCGGCTTGGGTCATGCTTGTGGTCTGAGTGAAAGTGTCCTCCAAATTGGACACCCATTCTGGGGTTAGTCTCCGCAGTGCAGATGAGACTATGTTGGGAGCAGTGAATACAGGAGACCAAGTTGAAGCAACACACGTGAAACACTGCTTCTCCAGAAAGCAGAGTTTGCTGCCCAGAATTGTGAAACGGGAGGAGATAAATTTCAGTTGTTATACCGTCTGCGATTGCAAGGGCAGTTGGAAGTGAAAGGGGTGATGGGTGTGATGGTGAAGTTGACAAGCCTGAACAGGTGGGAGCTTTACCAGAATAATGGAAAACATGTATGGCTGGTTTGAGAGAAGTGGTTTGGAACGTGAGGACCGGGGGGGACAGTATTTTGTTTCCGGAAGGGAGGAGGATGTGTTGGGGCAGAGGTGTGGGAAATTAACTCAACAAATCCGTAGCACTGTCAACCAAAGGAAGGTGGTGGTGGCAAATCCTGTTATGGAAAAGTCAGACATGACAGCATTTACAAATTTCCAAGATGGCATCATCATAACAGAGGAGGAGAAACTGGGATCCTCTTTGAGGAATAGTTCAGCAACACGACAATAATGGTACCACCCTGGTGAGCAGCTTAGATCACCGGGTCAGTGTTGGATATTAGAGAGCAATCCGGAGTACGTTCAGAGGGAGTCGGGAGAGGGTGGGTGAGAGGGGCAGAGAAATTGAGATGGCCGATGTCGCACTGACAGATCTCAATGAAAAAATCAAGAGCAGATCGGAGGCCAGAGGGTTGTGTCCGGTTGGACGGAGATTACTGGAGGCGGATAGATTTCAACCACAAATATTTGTACAATTGTCACTGAGAAACAACAGAGACAATATTATCAGTTCTCTAATCATCATCAGAATATTACAGAAGAATTGGAAGGCGACAGTCGGCTTCTGTTATTCTTGAATATAAAACAGAAAATAAATCAATTCCAGAAAATAGTCTCCCAACCTCCACACCAATTGTAAGAAAAAAAGAATTACAATTCAGAGGTAGAGAAAATCCAGTTCCACAGGGTATAATAAACAGTCAGCACAAAAATCAGGAAGAGGAGTTAAAGGCATTTGGTCTAATTTGTGGAATGTGGGAAGTGGAGTTCAACATGGATCAGCGCTGGGATCAACTCTGCTTCACCATTTACATGTGCAATATGGAATCGGAAAGCAGAATGATAATTACAGAATTTACGGACAAATCCAAATTGAGAGTTGCAGTGATTCCGTGGAAAAATACAACCGAATACAGTCACACATTCATCATCAATTTCAACTTGGAAAGTTGGTATTTCAATCGGAAATTAATTTCCCAGCAGCTCGGTGTCCGCTGCTGCATTTTGAACAGAACAATAAGTCTCCCAATCAGTCCATGGAAATGTAGCGTGAGGGGTTTCTGTGTTCAGATGTGCAGATTCACAAATGGTGTGAGACAGCCGCACACTTTAAAAACAACCATAAAAATGAACAAACATTGCAGTTCTTTTCAGATTAATAGAAATATATGACAAAACCTATTAGAATACTACACTGTTATGGATTTTATTAAATGTTAGAGTGGTGGTGCTATCTGTTTCCGTTGGAGCAGTTCAACAGAAAACAGATGTCGCGATATTCACGTCACACAATAAATATTAAACATAATCGAAACACAGCCGAATTCTCACTGTTTTCAATCTATTGCAACGGTAAAACAGAGAGAGTGAGAGAGAGAGATCCCTTGGATGGAGCGACCACTGACCAATTAAATATAGTGTTCCAAAATACAACAATTTATTTTAATCTACTTCCTGATCTCTACTTAGTACAATCCTGCACTGACAGACACTTCCAGTAATCCTTGCTCACTGCTGTCACATCGTTCGTTCTGTTCAGTGATCGACACCTGGTGTGATTTTTTTCTTACTCCCACTGAATATTCCCTCTGAGAGATTGCCTTCACTGAGATACTATCTAACATTATACAAGATTCTACCAAGAATGACTTCATTAATCAGAGATCCCGTGAGTTCCAAACGGGGTTTATTGTCAGTTGGTGAAAGGGATTCAAACCATTGCTTTGTTTAAAGATATTTAACTTTGCGTATTTACGTTGTTGATCAGGTCTCTGTATAACAGTGAGCACGAAATAAGCATTAAACATTGTCAGTCACACCTTAAAATCAGAGATCCGCTCACACGCGGATTTACACAGCTTCAAAGTTGAATAGTCACTTACCAGGAACACCAACAATAACAAGGACAAGGCACAATATTTTCCCTACCATGTCAATTGGAAGAACCATTTTAGTGGAGAGTAATGTATCACTTCGTGCTGCTGCCAGTATCTCTGCCTTATACTCCGAGGTTACATGTTTTCCAAACCTTTAATTTATACCCGGAGGAACCACCTGAGCGATGCTGAGATTGCAACATCGCTGAACATATTTTTCAAATATTTGAACAAACAGATTGCGACTTTAGGTTCAGAAAATATTAACCTTTTGAGTGATTGAAGACATAGCAACACTGGTCTGTCTTGATCGCATTGCTCACCTGGCAATAACAGAAAGGATGTTGTCCATTCAAAGACCATCAGGCCGATCAAAGCTCAGACTGTTTCAGTGGCATCCATCACTCGACTGTGACCATTCAGTGATTCACTTCCAATTGTCAGTGTGTTTCTCAGGATGGTGCAACTGGGGGCTGGAATGTCGCTTCCGCTTTAACTGTGACCACACATATATACTCACCCAAAACACACACAAGCACACACACACACACCCATATACATACCCACATGTACTCTTACATCCATATCTACACAGATACACACACATTGACGCCCACACCTAACCATAAACACACAATCACATTCACACCCATATGTGCGCACAGACGCATACCCATACACACCCACACACTCGCACATGAACACAAACACCCACACATACACTCAAACCCACACGCACATACACAGACTCACAACAGCTCTCCCACACCCACACACTCGCCCACCCACAAACACACCCATAAACGTACTCACACACTTTCCCTCCACGCACATACACTCCGAGAACCACACACAATCTATACATTTCCCGCAGGGGAAGGTACACTCCTTGATAAGTTTAAGCTGTTTCAAAGGTCCAACGTACAGAAATACAAACGAATATACCCAGAACCACATTTACATGTACATACACAAAAAACACGAACATAAACACTCAAACGGGCGCACGCTGAACGATACACTTATACAAATACACAAGCACGCGTACGCACACATCAAGAAAGACATACACATACAGTTGAAAATGCACACAAACAGCCACACAGACGCATATAAAGCAGTTTCTCGAGGAGGCGGATGAATTGCAGACTGAAGATGCCCAGAAGCTGTGAATTATCCCGATTGAGGATAAAGTTGCATATCGACATTTATTGCCCAGAACAAAATCTCACCTTTCGTTGTCTTTTCTACATTGGTGAAGGACACACCCTTTGTCCAATATTGATCTGGAGACCCAAGTTGAACAATGCAAGTACAGAGACCGCCGCTTCTCCAGATTTCCGTCGACGCCATGCGCTGACTTGTGATGTCATAGGGCCCGTTCACATCCATTGTATTGGCATCAATCGATCCCTCCGTGACCAGACCGGAAATATTCCAGAAAATAGCAATCTGGTTGGAAGAAACCCGACTGACCAAACACATTACGGGGACGGTTTCCTTCGAATGCACCTCACCAGACGGGACAAATACCAGCACAACTGTCTTATCGGTGGTACTGTCTGGATTAATGCCGGGTTTCACCCTCTCTTTGTTTATACCAATGGTAGCGAGACGTCATTCCCAGTTCGTAAATGTAGGGACAGTAAAACTGTGCCGTCTGACCTACTTCAGCAGTCACTGAGAAAGGGTTCTTAGACAGCGAGGGCTCGGAATACTGCAACCAGAAAGAATATTGTTATATTACTACTGATTATGATCTTTATCTATGTTTGTTCGATTTAATCTGCACTTTGTTTTCCCATTGCGTGAAAGAAAGAATTAGAAAATAACGTCACATCATCTATATAAATTCATTCAAATCATCACTCGGTCACATTTACACGTGTCTAAGCACCGATATTGATTCCAGATTAGTTTACCATCTGGCCTTCACACACCATAAAATATCAACACTTGAAAAATGAGTTTCAGAGATAATAATTCCTTGTCCAACTTGGATCGGTGAGTTTCCCCTGTTTTTGCTTTCACGGGTCCGTTTCTACGAGCGGGGTGACTTGCAGACTGACATAGGTCCTGTGAGTTGCTCCGCTTTCAGACACAGTGAAAATCTGACGACTTGCGCTGTGGTCGGCGTTACAACATCGTGGGTGCCATATCCTGTTGAAAGACCCGTGCATTCGCCATACTGTGGTCATCGCCTGTGCGTCACAGCGGCATAAGTCGTAAAATGTAGTTCGATAAGGCGGGTGCTGACTTGGTTCTGGTCGTGGGATGGGGAGGGGGGAAGGGGAGGGGCCTGGGGCAATAGGGTGGCGGTCGTTGTGGTTGGAAAACAATACTAATTGCATGGATATTAGAACATCAGTGACAAGGTACACATGCTCTTCACGTCACGAATTCCCGCTGATAAGTTGGTTGTGAACATCCACAGTCATCAGCGACATTGGGGAAAGGCGATTTGATTGCAGTTCAGGATGATGTCAAACTTCGGGGTGGAGGCGGGGGGGGGGGGGTTTGTTGCAGGCGAGTGTGTCCCCTTGCGTAGGCAATGCTTATCTTCCGAGCCTGTGTATGTTTAAGGTGCAGACCAGAGTAATGAATGTTATAGAATTCTACTGTATATGGTGCAAATAATTTTACAGGCCTGAAGGAAGTTACCCCCCACAGAGATTGGAAATAAAGGATAAACTGTCAGTGGATTGATGTCAGATTTACCGTGGAAGGCTGAGCGCGTTGCTGCAGTATTTCCTTTTTGCTTATAGTGCACAGTGTTAACCTTGTGAGGGGCTGAAGGAGCGGACGCGCCATTTGTTAACATTACAATGGATTCGCTAACTTCATTTAAATACGGGAAGTTCAGACAATCGACGACGGAGAGGCACATCAATAAGCTCATAGTAAATAAGGCTCATTATGCACCAACCTATTCTCCAAGTGGTTCTGTCCATTTAGGGTAGGAAACCGCCGATTTTACTATCGTTTTCCATTGAGTGGACAGACAGCTCTGTCAGTGAAGCTGTTTAGATACCAAACAACAAACAGGAAAACTACAGAAAACTTCTGGATCAGTGAATTTCCCATCTCAAGTGTAATGTGGTCAGATTCCGGGTTTGCGAAATGCGCTTCTCGACCTGCTGTGCACAGCTTCAGTCTGTGCTGTGAAGAAGCCACTTGCTGAGGCTGTCTGCGCACAGCCGCATCGGAGTTAATCCGCCTCTTTGCTGCCAAGCGACGTTCAGTGAACTCGCTTGTTTGCCATTCAAGCTCAAGCATTGTACAGAACAGGTCAGACACTCAGTAAGGAGGCTTACTCTGGCCTAATTTCACAACCCTTTCTGCAGACGGTGATTGTACCTGGCGTTTCAATTAACTGGGTTGGATCTCACTCTTGTCACCCAATAGCTCCTCACTATTCACCTGAAGATTAATTGACATGTCTTTCTGACCAGGCTGGCCGCGTGTTTGCCGGATTTTCATGCCCTGTATTTATAATTAGGCAGCATGGTAGCATTCTGGATAGCACAACTGCTTCACAGCTCCAGGGTCCCGGTTTCAATTCCCACTGGGTCACTGTCTGTGCGGAGTCTGCACGTTCTCCCCACGTGCGTAGGTTTCCTCCGGTTCCCTCCCACAGTCTAAAGATGTGCAGGTTAGGTGGATTGGCCATGACAAATTGCCCTTAGTGTCCAAAATTGACCCTAGTGTTGGGTGGGGTTACTGGGTTAAGGGGATCGGGTAGATGTGTGAACCTTGGGTGGGGTGCTCCAAGAGCCGGTGGAGGCTCGATGCGCCGAATGGCCTCCTTCTGCACTGCAAATTATATGTCTCATTGGGACACGTTTTTCTGCCCAGGCTGGCCGAGTGTGTACAGGATTCATCTGCCTTGTCTTTATAATAGGAACATGTATTTCCGAGCAGGCTGGCCGGGTGTTTGCAGGATTCCCCTGCCTTGTCTTTATAATTAGGTCATACTTCCCACTCGGCAATCCAAAACAAAGTATCATTTGACCGGGCAAAATTAATTGATTCGTCCAAATGTTAGCATATTGCATCCCTATCCGCTGTCGTACTACAACGGAGATGCTGGTTCTGCTGCCCATCCTCATTCGCTTTACGTGGAATGACCATAATAAATTGTCCCTTACTGCCAACATAGTTAGGTAGAGTTACCGTGATAAGGTGGAGGCGCGGGCTGAGGTAGGGTCGCTGCAGTCTCGTTGGTTTCATTTGGGAACTTTCAAAAGTTGGGGGAGCGTGTTTACAGGCAAGGCTCCAGCTGGTAAGTGGTAGTCTTTGAAAAGGGTGTTACCTAATGTGCACATTCCTCTTAGAGTTAACAGCAAACATGTTACAATTAGAGAACCCTGTATAACTCGAGATATTGAGACCATGATCAAAATGAAGAAGGAATCATATGATATGCACAGGCAGCTGGGATCAAGTGGATCACTTGAAGATGATAGGGCTTGTCGGAGTCGAGTTAAAAGTGAAATGAGGAGGGCAAAAATAGGCAGATAAGGCAAAGGAAAATCCAAATAGCGTTTTCAGATACATAAACGGCTAATGAGTGACTAGCGAGAGGGAAACGCCTCGGAGCGATAAACAGGGTCATCCATGCGCGGATTCTGTATGAATGGGTGAGGTTCTAAATTAATGCTTCTCGTCAGTATGTACTATTAGGAAATGCACCCATATTAGGGAAATTGGGGAAATAAAATGTGATGCTTTGAGGAGGTGCACAGATTACAGAGAAGGATGTGCTGGAGGTATCAAAGCGGATCAAGGTAGATAAAAACCTTGGACCTGAGGAAATTTACCCCTCAACGTTCTGGGAGGCGAGGGAGGAAATTCCTGCTCCCTAGCTAAGATACTTGAATCATCGACAGCCACAGCGGTGCCTGACGATTGGGAGGTTGCAAAAGCTGTGCTCATGTTTAAGAGTGGCTGTATGTATAAGCCTGGGAACTAACGACCGGCGAACCTGACGTCTGTCGTGGTATGTAGTAAGAAGGTATTCTGAAGGATAGGATCTGCAGGCATTTAGACAGGGAAGGGGAAATTAGGGAAGGACAAAGTCATGTCTCATGAATGTTATTGAGTTTTTAAACGGGTAACCAAGAAGGTAAATGACGGCAGTGCGATCGACGTTGTCTACATAAACTTTAGCAAGGCCATTGACAATGTACCCCATGGCAGATTGGTGTAAAAGGTTCAATATCCCAGAATCTTGTGTGAGGCAGCCAATTAGATAGAAAGGTGTAATGGCGACCGAAGTCAAATGGTGGTTTTGGAGGGTTGTTTTTCAAATTGAAGGCCTGCGGTTTTCCGCACTGATCGGTGGTGGCTCTACTGATATGTATAAATTAAATATATATATATATACACATAATTTGGATGAGAATGTAGGAGGCATGGTTAGTAGGTTTGCAAATAACACCAGGATTGGTGGCATAGTGGATATTGAACAAAATACTATAAGATTTTAGCAGGTACTTGACCAATTGGGCCAGTGGGCCGATGAATGGCAGATGTAGCTTATTTTGGATAAATGTGAGGTGATGCATTTTCGTTGATCAAATCAGGGCAAGACCTAATCAGTTAAAAGTAGGGAGTTCGATAGAGTCACACAATTAAGAGATCGAGGAGTATAGTTCAGAGCTCCTTAAAGAAGGAGTCACAGTGAACTGGGTGGTGAAGAAGGAATTCAGCATGCTAGGTTTTATTGGTCAGAATATTGAACACATGAGTTGGGGCGTTTTGATGAAGTTGTACAAAACATTGGTAAGACCATACATGGAATATTGTTAACAATTGTGGTCAGCCTATTATTGGATGTATATTGTGAAACTAGAAAGAGTACAGGCGAGATTTACGAGAATGGTACCAGGACTTGATGGCCTGAGTTAAAAGGAGCGGCTGGAGTGTAGATGGCTTCGGGGTGAACTTACAGAAGTCCATAAAATAATGAAGAGCGTAGACAAAGTAAATGGTCGACATATTTTTCTAAAGGTAGAGGAGTCCAGAAAGAGGGCAAAATATTAAGATGATAGAGGAGAGATATAAAAGAGACAAGAAGGGACATTCCTTCGCACAGAGAACATTTCTTCGCATCTGTAACAGGCTGCCAGAGTCTATGACAGAGGCGAGTACGATATTGTCTTTTAAAAAGCAGTTCGACAGTTACATTGGCAGGGTGGATGCAGATGGATATGGGCCAAATGCGGGAAAATGGGACTAGCTCAGTGATAGAGACTGGGCGGCATGGGCAAGCTGGTCCGAGGGGCCTGTTTCCATGGTTTAAACATTAAAAAAAGGAAGATGAGGTTTAAAAAAAGCGCATGATCAGGCATCCGGAATGGAAACGCGGGGTCAGGTATATTACGCACCCACCTGAGACCCTAGCAGTATCTTGGACAAGACTGCAGTAGTCAAATACCAACCAAGGCTTCTAGTATCTACTGAACCAGAGACCGATGATAGAATGGACCTGGATTGAAACATTCATCACAGACAGCAGGAAAGGAAACTCGCAATCAGAATTCAGCTAATGAAACAAGGGAACAGGAAGCAAGTGAGAAATTCCGGGATCATGCATAATTTAAGCAAGTCCTAGATCAGGAATCATGGAAGGAAGCTCGGGGTCCGGTATCAGTAAAGGAACGTTGGGATTAGGCATCAGGGAAAGAATGCCGGGATCAGGAATCATGTAATGAAGCACGGGGTCAAGCATCAATCAATGAAGGAATCCCGGGATTAGGAACCAGGTAACAAATCCGGGTTCAAGTATCAGGTAAGGAACACTGGATCAAGCCTCATTTAATTAGTCTCGGGATCAGGTATCAGGAAAGCTAGTCTGGGATCAGAAGTCTTGAAATGAAGTTCGAGATGAGGGATCAGGTGAGGAAACCGATGATCAAGGTGCACTGAAGGAGGCCTGCGAAGATGGATTCGTAACGATTCCGGGAACACACATCAATTAAGGGAGGCTGGGATCAATCATAAGTTAAGGAAACCCGGGGTCAGACATCAGCCAAGGACCGAGTATCATGCTGGAGTGCATAGGCAGAAGTTCGAAGTGGTCGAGCGAGGAAACGATGGTCGAAACACTTGTCGAAACACTTGTCAACAGGAAGAAGGAGGCTTATGTAAAGATGAGACGTGAAGGTTCAGTTAGGGCACTTAAGAGTTACAAGTTAACTCGGAAGGATCTAAAGAGAGAGCTAAGAAGAGCCACGAGGGGACATGAGAAGTCTTTGGCAGGTAGGATCAAAGATAACTCTAAAGCTTTCTATAGATATGTCAGGAATAAAAGAATGTGGGTCGGGGAGGGCTGGAACTACTGATGAGTCTAAACTCAAAACTGTGAGCTTCACTTGCTCTCGCTCATCCAGGCCGTACATAGTAGCCTGTTGCTTCACTTTTGCGAAAAATTGGTTGGGGTCTGCGGTGGGGAGAAACGGGGTGATTTTCTCGCACGCGTCCCTGAGTTGTGTTACAGTTAAGGGGGTGGTGTAGGTGCTGTCGGGTGCGCCTTCTGTGGTTGCCTTTCTTTGGGTGGTGACTGGGTTCATAGGCGTGGGTGCTATCTGATCTGTGGGGGGTTGGGGCGCTTTCCCTTTCTGTTGAGCTGCTGGCACACATGTTCCCTGAACATAGCGCTGCGCTGTCTCGCTCAATTCTTGCCAATATGGGGCATTTTCCTCATCTAACTGTTCCAAAGGCGCTTTGGAACCCATTCTGTACAGAAAGCAGAGATTGCAGCTGCGCAATCTGCTTCCTACATTTAGCGGTCTACTGGTGCTTTATCTTTGCTCAGTGGTGGCAGCATGGAGTGCCCATAAAGCTGCTTTTAGGTCGCTACACTGCTTTTCCAGTGTCTCTACCTGCTTTCCTGACTCATCTCTTATCAGGACTGCACGCTGCACATCTTGATAGGCTATTTCATATTGAACTTGGGAACTGCTCAGATGGGCTAGGCAAGACTGATGTGCCCTCTTGGCATCATCCACCTCTCTATCCTTCTCTGGCAGCTTCCTTCTTAACTCTAGGTTTTCCTTTTCGAAGTCCCTGACATCCACTTTGCTCATCCTATTCCTTTCCTCTAATTCTGCTCGGAGCGTCCGAATGACCTCCTCTGTGCCTCGCAATTGTGCCAAGCAGGACACAATTGCCATCGGCTTGCGTGCTTTACTTAAATTAGTTTTGTGAATTTGCGAAAGGTTCTCCCACCAAGTATGTCCTGTACTCCCGGGGCCTGTCTCCTCATTCACATAAAACTCACGCAAAGGGGCCATCCTTTCCCTTTGAGATATTTTCTGAGTTCCAGCTCCAGGACACAGGCCTACTCTGCTGCTGCTGGTCGCTTCGACCACCAACTGCTTTGGGTTCATGAGGCGTTCCATTGCCTGCATGGCCATTTCCTCTCTCTCTCTTTAATTTGGAACAGGGGATGATCAGGTAATGCTTTTAATTGCGGGTACGGGGTACGGCTTTCGCTATGTTCCGATTATAAAACTCCCGACAGTTTGACGCAACAAAAATCTTTCGGTTTAACCTTACAACCCTGTTAGCTACGCAAGCAAAAACACACTTCCGAATTATCGTTATTGATTTGAACTCCTTGAACACTTGTGGTTTTTCCTTTTCCCAATTGGATTTCCAATTCATATTTCTGGGTTCTCTCGGAATGGGGGGCCACTTCTAATCGAGCCCCGGCAGAGTCTGCCACTAAATGTTGCTACTTCTGTGTGAGTGTGCTGAACACTCAATTTGGCTCTGTTTCTTGTCTAAGCTCTGGAGTCGCCAGGTGTCGTTAAGACACCGCCACACGCTTCAAGGTGAAGTTCAAAGCAATAAACCGGATACCAATTAGTAAGTCCAAACAACTAGAGTTTATTATAATACAATTATAATAACTACCCATGCACACGCTAAAATGATTAAAGTTATTCCTACCGCTAAACAACTAATACTTATCTCGAAGGAACTGCAGGGTCAGGGAACAATGCCTCTTGCTCTGCTCTGGCCTGCAGACTTCAGATTGGTATCAATTGAAAAGGGGGTCAGGAGTGCCTATCTCTGGTAGCGGTCGTTGGGAGGCACTTACTTGTTGGTGGCTGCTGTCCGAAGGCTGATCGGGAGACAGGAGCCAGGAGACAGGAGACTGAACTGAGACTGGGACCTTTCTTTTATAGGTCCCAGGGTATCCGCGCCCCTTTGGGCGGACTCCCTTTCCTGCTTGGAATCGATTGGGTCTCTTCCCAATCGATTATGTTTGAACCCCCCCCCCCCCCCCCAATCATCGGGCAGTTCCTCGGTCACTGGAGCGGTTCTTGTGACTTATTGTTTTGGGCTCCTCTGGCGCCAAAGGGTCTGGCTTTCCATAGAATGTATCGATCTGTGTTTAACTTGTTTCCATTGTATCTGGGTATCGCCCGGTATCGCCTCATTAGTATGTTAGCTGGTTTCTTTTCACAGTGCTGTCTGGTTTCTGCAACAGTCAAAACTGGTTTCTGCAGTCGTCCCAATATACAATCGCTTTGTAAGCTGCTTGATTTACAACATGTCCATTTTCCCTCCATTCCTTGCAGTGTTCCATTTTGTGTTGGGCAGTGGCCACCCCATGTGGCTACACTATCTGCTGCTGCAAGTGAGATGTGGTGTGAATGGTTGTTCTTTGTGACATAAGCCTTAAGCTGGTTTATGTAGAACCACGCAGACTTGCCATTGGGATAGGTGATTTTATATATGGAGGGACTGACTATCGGAATTGAAGTTTGGTCTTGCAAATTTGGGTAGAGGAATGAACTGGGGTTGTGTAGGGATAGAATGACCTGCTGCCCTACTACAAATTATGTGGCGTGTACTGCCTTGTCAAAGCAAACATTGATTTGCTTCTTGCGTGTCCCAAGCCTACAGCTGCTGCAAGCTGGTATGCTTTTACATTCTCTATAATCCGATGAACTGCTTTCTCATGGGTGAGGGCGGTGACTGTGGGGCTGGCCAAATCCAGTCCTAACAAATATTTTGTCCCTTTCATCGGTCGTCCGGTCATGAGGGTGTGTGTGTGGGGGGGGGGGGGGGGGATCCTGTCCACGTGGTTACAGTGTTTCTTATGAACATCATTGCAAAGGGGAGAACTGTGCCCCAGGTGCTATTGTGTTGTTGCGTCTTTTTCCTGAGGGTTGCTTTTAAAGTCGTGTTCATTCTCTCTACTATTCAGCTTGATTGGGGATGGTATGCAATGTGGAATTTCTGTTTGATTCCGAAAATTGTGAGGACGTTTTTCATCACTCGTCCTGTACAATGTGAGCTTGATCTGACTCTATATTTTGGGGAAGTCCCCATCTTGGAAAGATGTGCTGAGTTAGGATCTTGGCTGTTGCTTAAGCTGTGTTCGTTCTGAATGGAAAAGCTTCCACCCATTTTGTGAAGGTGTCGATGACCACCAACACATACTTAAAACCATTCTTGCAGCGGGGTAGGGGTCCGATATAATCACTCTGCAAATTCGTCCAGGGGCGGGTGCGATTCAGCTGACTTTTCCATGCATATCTGTCCATATTGTTCTGGGCGCAGATTGAACAGTTTTTAATGTAGTGCGTTACGTTGGATTTCAAATCGGGCCACCATCAGAGCGGTCTGAGGTGGGCGAGTGTTGCTTCTATGCCTGGATGTCCATGGTTCTCATGCAATTAATAAATAATCTGGTTTCTGTCCTGACTGGGGATCACATAAATACCTTCTTTTAAAATTAAGCCGTCATGTGTTGTCAACGTGTTTTTGTATTTATCGTCGAGGGCTGGGAAGTTGCCTCTTAAAACTTCCCTGAACTGTGCGTCTTCTTTTTGGACCTCTGCTAAAACCTGAACGTTGGTCAGTGAGACATAATCCGCTAATACTGAGGCGCTCTCGGGAGGATTCCAAAGGTGACCCTGTCTGGAATCTGCCTTTGCTAGGGTATCTGCCTTAACGTTACCAGGAAGGAAGAACGATGGGCGCTCCGGACTTTAATAATGCCATATTTCCAATCTTTAGCTGTCTTTTGGGTGTGCTGGAGTAATGGTGCTGAGGGTAGGGGCTTTCCGTCTGCGGAGGTCTAACCTCTAGATTCCCACAGAGGTAGGAATTCTGTCAAACTGTTTCAGACATATAAACTGTCGGAATATATGTCGGCTGAGGTCGGGAACGAGTCGAGGTGTTCTACAATATACCCTACGGCGGCTAGTGCTGCTGCCTGTGAGTCTAAATGTAACGGCAATTTGAAAGATATTTCTTCTAACGCGTGTCCCGACACGTCCTCTACATATATACCGCAACCGGAAATCCTATTTCCGTTCAAGACTGTGGAGGAGCCATCCACATAAATCCTAAGGGGCGCACCTCTGTCTGTGGGCTGGGGTCCCTGCGGTGTAGTACGTGGTTTCGTGGGAGCTGACTTTGTGTTGTTGAGTTGTGGTTATTATTTCACACTCATGTGGGGTGCCTGCATCGTGTAATTTGTCTGCGATGGAAGTGCGTGATTTTGTCTTCTTCGCTGTAATGTCCCGCCCCTGTAAGAGAAGGTTCCATCGGGCTGCGCGAATTTGGCTGACTGTGCCGTCCTTTAATGTACCATCAATTAGGAGTTGGGTTGGCGTGTGCTCAGTTGAATTGGTGATGGTGTTAAGTCCTGTTATGCAGCCAAAGTATTGAACTGCCCAAAAAACTGCGAGCAGGTGCCTTTCGCAGGCAGAAAAGCTTTGCTCAACCTGATCAAGTACTCGTGAGGTGTATGCAACCTCACGGGGACTAAACGATCAAATGGACAGTGAAAGGTTGGTGGAGTGGGCAGATGGATGGCAGATGACGCTAAATGCAGAGAAGTGAGAGGTGACGGATTTTGGTCGAAGGACATGGATGGGCAACATGCAATAAGGGGAAGAATTTTAAAATGCGTGGAGGAAGGGAAGTAGCTGGGTGTATATTTACATCAATCAGTGAAGGTGGAAGGACAGGTGGAGAGAGCAGTTAATAAATAATATAGCATTCTGGGCTTCATCAATAGTAGACGAGAGTACCAGATCAATGAAGTTATGCTGAACGGACAGAAAATTGTGCAGGGTTAGATGGAGAGTGACACTCAAACTGCACTGTTATCATTAAACATTCCAAGGGCAGTTACAGGCCGGAGTTCGATACAGAGTAAAGCTCCCTCTTCACTATCCCCAGCTAACACTCCCGGGGCAGTTTCAGGACGGAGTGAGATACAGAGTAAAGCTCCCTCTACACTGTCCACATCAAACACTCCCAGGGAAGTTACAGGACGGGGTTAGTCAGCACGGTAGCATTTTGGATAGCACAAATGCTTCACAGCTCCAGGGTCCCAGGTTCGATTCCGGCTTGGGTCACTGTCTGTGTGGAGCCTGCACATCCTCCCCGTGTGTGCGTGGGTTTCCTCCGGGTGCTCCGGTTTCCTCCCACAGTCCAAATATGTGCACGTTAGGTGGATTGGCCATGATAAATTGCCCATAGTGTCCAAAATTGCCCTTAGTATTGGGTGGGGTTACTGGATTATGGGGATAGGGTGGAGGTGTTGACCTTGGGTAAGGTGCTCTTTCCAAGAGCCGGTGCAGGCTCGATGGGCCGAGTGGCCTCCTTCTGCACTGTAAATTCTATGATAGATACAGAGTAAATTTCCTTCGACACTGTCCCAAGCTGTTTCGGGTTACGCCAATGGTTCTTTGTGATTCGGATACAATGTAATTAAGATAATAAGGACAGACGTTCTTCAACTCCACTTTATTGAAAAAAGTAATATGATATCAGAATATGAGACAAGAATAATATAAGTTAAGATTACAACATAAGAATCTCTCGCCCATCAGGTCGTCGGGGACCCCGGTTTAGGCGGCGGCTTCGAGATTCAGCTCCTGGCACCTGCCGCGACTCAAGTCCGAGGTAAAGTCCAATGAACGAGCAGAAATGCCTATTATGTATGCAGTGAAGTAAAGAAGTCTGGGAGAGAAAAGCGCCTGGGAAAGTCAGCAAGATGTATGAGAACGCCTGAGTCTGAAGATCTGGAACTTTATGTCCCAGCCAACATGCTGGCCTTGAAATGCTGCCAAGTATCCTCACAGAGGAAAGAATGGACCAATCCTGTACATTCCACCCCCAGGATAGTTGGCACCATTCGCAGTTTCTCTCTGTTTAAGAACACATTTCAACATAGAAATAGATGCTTCTGAAAAATAGGTTACAAGCATTTGGTGTTAGTAGAAATGAAAGTCAGCGGTAAAGACTTAATAGTAAGAGCCTCTCACATCCTGCAAAGTTATTCGTCTTTCAGGGTCTCTTGACATCCTTATATATATACTTTAGGTTGTCTCAAAAACAAGATATATATATAGCAAAATAAGTACAAAGTAACGATTTGTTAACGAAACTAAAATAAATATTATTTCAACTTGTGAGTAACGTATCATACAGTTCCAGTTTTCACAGAGTGAGATATTACTCTTCTACCCCTTTAATCATTATTATTATTGGTCACTTTCTTTCTCCAGCCCTTATGTGCTGTGATCTGGTCCGGGAGAAAATTTGCTTCTTTGTTTTCGTTTTTGATTCCAGTTCTATTCCATAATCTATTGTAACATGAATGTGATCTCACCATTATTCGATTAATAGGGCAGCACGGTAGCACAGTGATTAGCACAGTTGCTTCACAGCTCCAGGGTCCCAGGTTCGATTCCTGGCTTATGTCACTGCCCGTGCGGAGTCTGCACGTTCTCCCTGTGTCTGTGTGGGATTTCATTGCGCGCTCCGGTTTCCTCCCACAGCCCAAAGATGTGCAGATCAGGAGCATTGGCCACGCTCAATTGATAAACTTCCTCTTGGTAATGAATGTGTCCTTGTCTCTGCTTTTATTGAAGAGAACAAGGTTTGAAACTCGGCCACGACTCAAGGCATCGAGACCATACGTGGAGCGAGAAGCAGCAACTTTGAGGTATTTTGACAAGTTCACCAAAGCGTCACGAGTGTGTGGTCTGGTATAAGGGGCAGTGCGTGCGTGTGTACTGTCCGAAAATGGTCGGTGTGGTTAGTGGGTTACGGAGATAGGGTGGTGGTGTGGGGTGTTCTTTCGAAGTGTCGGTGCAGACTCGATGGGCCGAATGGCCTCCTTCTGCACTGTAAATTCTATGTATTCCCCTTTCTCTCGGACACTCCCCTGTTGAAAATTGTCTCACTCAATTATCATTGAAAATATCATCATGCATGGACTGAAAGAATTCTCCAGTTCTCCAAATTCTATGGATCGATCTTGTAGATATTCCTCACGAGGTTCACTTTCTTCCAATCCCTTACGTGTTCATCTTCAAATAATTTACTTTGTCACTTCAATTGTCCTCGTTTCGACAGCGATCAGTGTGTTTGATTCTATCCCAATTATTTTAAAGTCAGTTCCTCTATGGAATATGTGTCAACCCCTTGGTCACTTAATGATGTTGTTTTACTCTGTTGGCCTCACTGATTATTTTCGGCCATTTTCGGTCAAGTGGTGCGTGTGCATGGGGCCTGCTCTCCAATGCATAATGGCAAGCCGGCATACTGGTAACTTCACACGTCATTAATCTACACACACACGCGATGCCCTCAATGACATACAGCACACTCGTCACGCTTTGGTTATCCTATCAAAATATCTCAAAGTTGCTGCTTGTCGCTCCACGTATGGTCTCGATGTCTTGGCTGGTGGCCGAGTATCAAACTTTGTTCTCTTCAATGAAAGGATAGCAAAGGACACAATCATTACCAAGAGAACGTTTATCAACTTTCCAGCCACCTCGAGACATCCACCCTCGTCTTAATGGCGGATTGAAACATTCCATTGAATTGCACCGAAAATTCCAATTCCTATTTCCTATGTTGATGCCGTGCCCCAATTGTATACCATCAATTACTTAATCCTATTCCCACCATGAGCCCTGGAAAAATATTGCAGTCCAATAAAATATCGTAATGTTTAAAACATAAATCAATCATTTACATTTGATTCCAGCTAGTAACATTGTCATTACTTGTTCTTTCTCTTAAGATACATCTTTTGTAACGTAACATTTGGAATTGCATTTTCTTTCTACATCCGATAATTGTCTCAAATTTATACAACAGTGTTGTTCGCTTTCAATTTTCTTTTAGTAATTTCCAGTCTTCTCATCTTAGATCAAAGAACAAAGAAAATTACAGCACAGGAACAGACCCTTCGGCCCTCCCAGCCTGCGCCGATCCAGATCCTTTATCTAAACCTGTCGCCTATTTTCCAAGGATCTACTTCCCTCTGTTCCCCGCCCGTTCATATATCTGCCTAGATGCATCTTAAATTATGCTATCATGCCCGCCTCTACCACCTCCACTGTCAGGCGTTCCAGGCACCCACCACCCTCTGCGTCAAAATCCTCCCACGCACATCTCCCTTAAACTTTTCCCCTCTCACCTTGAAATCGTGACCCCTTGTAACTGAAACCCCCACTCTTGGAAAAAGCTTGTTGTTATCCACCCTGTCCATACCTCTCATAATTTTGTAGAACTCAATCAGGTCCCCCCTCAGCCTCCGTCTTTCCAACGAAAACAATCCAAATCTACTCAACCTTTCTTTATAGCTAGCACCCTCCATACCAGGCAACATCCTGGTGAACATCCTCTGCACACTCTCTAAAGCATCCACATCCTTCTGATAATGTAGCAACCAGAACTCCACGCGGTATTCCAGATGTGGCCTAACAAAAGTCATGTAACATGTCCTGCTGACTCTTGTACTCAATACCCCGGCCGATGAAGACAAGCATGCTGTATGCCTTCCTCACCACTCTATCGTCCTGCGTTGCCACCTTCAAGGTACAATGGACCTGAACTCCCAGATCTCTCTGTACATCAATTTTCCCCAGGACTCTTCCAATGACCGCAAAGTGCGCTCTTGAATTAGATCTTCCAAAATGCATCACTTCGCATTTGCCTGGATTGAAATACAGCTGCCATTTCTCTGCCCAACTCTCCAATCTATCTATATTTTGCCGTATTCTCTGACAGTCCTCCTCGCTATCTGCAACTACCAATCTTAGTAGCATCTGCAAACTTGCTAGAGTAGTCAAGAAGGCATGCAGCATACTTGCCTTCATTGGACGGGGTATTGAGTACAAGAGTCGGCAGGTCATGTTACACTTGCACCTATACATTCCTCAAGATCTTGTATGTATAGCACAAACAACAGTGATCCGAGCACGGATCCCTGCGGAACACCACTAGTCACCTTTCTCCATTTTGAGACACCCTTCCACCACTACTCTTTGCCTCCTGTTGCCCAGCCAGTTCTTTATCTATCGAGCTAGTACACCCTGAATCCCATAAGACTTTTTCCATCGACCTACCATTAGAAACTTTATCAAACGCCATACGGATGTCCATGTATATGACATCTACAGCGCTTCCCTCATCAATTAACTTTGTCACTTCCTCAAATAATTATATTAGGTTTGTAAGACATGACCTTCCCTGCACAAAACCATGCTACCTATCACTGATAAGTCTATTTTCTTCTAAATATGAATAGATCCTATCCCTCAGTATTTTCTCCCACAGGTTGCCTACAATCGACGTCAAACTCACAGGTCTATAATTCCCTGGATTATCCCTGCTACCCTTCGTAAACAAATGGACAACAGTAGCAATTCTCCAGTCCTCCGGGACCTCACCCGTGCTCAAGGATACTGCAAAGATATCTGTTAAGGCCCCAGCTATTTCGTCCCTCGCTTCCCTCAGTAATCTGGGATAGATCCCATCCGGACCTGGGGACCTGCCCACGTTAATGCCTTTTAGTATACCCAAAACTCCCCTTTACTTATGCCGACTTGATCTAGAGTATTTAAATATCCATCCCCAGCCTCAACATCCGTCATGTCCCTCTCTTTGGTGAATACCGATGCAAAGTACTCATTAAGAATCTCACCCATTTCTTCTTACCACGCATAAATTCCCTCTTTTGTCTTTGAGTGGGCCAGTCCTTTCTCTATTTACCATCTAGCTCTGATATCCGAATAAAAGGCTTTGGGATTGTCCATAACCCTGTTAGCCAAAGATATTTCATGACCCCTTTTTACCCTCTTTATTGCTCGTTTGAGATTTGGCCGACTTTCCCGATATACCTCCAAAGCTTCATCAGTTTCATGTCGCCTCGATCTTATGTATGCTTCCTTTTTTCATCCAAGCTAGTCTCACAATTCTACCCGTCATCCATGGTTCCCTGTCTCTCTTCTTTTCTCAGTTGTGTTCGGAATGATTATTTTTTGTACCTGACAACAAGTTTTTACACAAGTTCAATACAACACAGGATTGGCTATAATTAGTTTAGATATTTGAAACTCCAATCAATCCTGTTAAATTGAAATTATCGCAGACTTGCATGTGTGAATTTGTAGCCGGATTAAATTCCACATGTTGATCGCAAATTTCCTGGAATCATGCATTTGGCCAAACAATCATGACTACAGGTTATACCAACTGTTTGCCTTAAGTCATTAAACAAGGATCTCAAAGATCACAATTTCGACAGAAAACGTCAAGACCTGAAGCAGTGAATTTAATTCACACACAAGCAGCAAAACATATAAGCCTGAACGAAAGCATAACTCGACAACATCGTATAGCCATCTGTTCGTAAAGTTCAAACAGTTAATTATCTCTGTTTTTAACTGCCATCACTGAGTTCCAAAAAAAAAAAAATAACACTTAAACATTATATCGAATAATTGGTGCACAGGTTTCTGGGCAATTTAAAAATCAATCAACTGTCTGCTGACATAGTTAATTTCTGTGCACCAATTTTACCTTCCTTTGAAGGAATCTGAACATTTCATTTGTAACGTGTTTTGAAGACTCCAAATTGAATCACTGCCAAACTACACCCTGACCTTGACCAGACTTCACAAGCTGATTCATTGTGTCAAGATCTGTTTGCGCAGTATTTTCAATTCCATGACACTTTTAATATCTTTCAAGGTGTTTTCACTAATTTCTACTCTTAAATAACATTTCTAACTTCCCGGCTCGCCGGACATCGATCATGGCGGAAAGCAAGCTCGGGTGTCATTGTCACAGATCTGCAAGTCTATCACCTCACGATTGCCGATCCGTTCCTACCTGAGCCGCTTTCGCGGCCTCAGCTATAGTTTGCTTTTATTGTTCTACTTACAATGTCAGCGCTTCACTCTCGGGCACCAACCTGGTCAACAAATTAGCGATTGACAGGCCTCAGGTTCGGGCTCCTTAGGTGTCTGTCACTTTCTCATCAACATCGCCGCTGAATCCTGTTGACGGTGCCAAATATGTATTGGGCTGCTTGTGCTTCGGACACAATGTAATTCAGAGAACACGAATAGACGTTCGCCTACTCCAGTTTATTGATAACAGTATTATGATAGAAGAATATAATATAAGAATATTATAAGATAGGAATCCAACACAACAATCTCTCGCCCTTCAGCTCGTCGGGGCCCCCGGTGTCCACAGCAGCTTCGAGATTCAGCTCCTGGCACCTGTCGCGACTGAGATCCGAGGTGAAGTCCAACGACGAGTCGCAATTCCTCTTATGTATGCTGTGAAATAAATAAGTCTAGGAGAGATAAGCGTCTGGGAAAGTCAGCAAGATGTATGAGAACGCCCGAGGCTGAAGACCTGAAACTTTATGTCCCAGACAACATGCTGACTCTGGAAGGCTGCAAATATCTTCACATTTGACAGAATTAAGAAGAGAGAGAGAGAGGGAGAGTGAGGGAAAGACAGAGAGGGAAAGACAGAGAGAGAGTGAGGCACAGAGAGAGAGATAGCGAGCTGGAAAGGTTTACATAAACGAGGGATAAATAAATGGAGAAGGAATCTATTAATCGAGGTTTACCGTATGAAAACAAGCGCTTCGGCCCAACTTGCCCATGATGTCCAGGTTTTACCACTCAGCTAGTCCCAATTTTCCGCAGATCACCCATATCCCTCTATACCCAGCTTTGCCATAAAACTCTCAGTGTCTTTTAAAAGACAGCATTGTACCGCCACTACGTCTGCCGCTGGCAGCTGGCTCCAGACACTCACTGCCCTCTTTCTGAAAGAATTGCCCTCTGGGCCGATTTGCATATATCACCCCCTCACATTAAATCTAAACCTTCTAGTTTTACAACCATACCATTCGGAAAATATTTTGACTATCCACCTTATCTATGTCCCTCATTATTTTATAGACCTCTATAAGATCAGCCCTCAGTCTCCCAACGGTAAGATTCTTGATAGTGTGGATGAGCAGAGAGATCTCGTCGTCCATGTCCAGAGATCCCTGAAAGCTGCCACTCAGGTTGAGAGAGTTGTTCAGAAGGCTTTAAATTAAGGGGAGATAGATACAGGACAAATATCAGAGGTAGGTTCTTTACTCAGAGAGTAATAAGGGCGTGGAATGCACTGCCAGCAATAGTAGTGGACTCGCCAGCACTAAGGGCATTCAAATGGTCATTGGATAGACATATGGATGATAAGGGAATAGTGTAGATGGGCTTTAGAGTGGTTTCACAGGTCGGCGCGACATCGAGGGCAGAAGGGCCTGTACTGCGTTGTCATGCTCTAAGCATATGGTCCAGGAAAAAAAAGTTCCAGTCTATCCAGTTTCTCCTTAGAACTTAAGCCATCAAGTTCCGGTAGCATGCTAGTAAATATTTTCTGCGCTCGTTCAAGTTTAATAATATCCTTTCTATCAAAGGGTGACCAGAACTGTACTCAGTATTCCAAGTATTGGCTCACTAATGTCTTGTGCAACTTCAGAAATCCTCCCAACTCCTGTATTCAACGTTCTGATCAATAAAACTAAACATGCCGAATGCCTTCATCACCAACCTGTCCACCAGTAACACCACTTACAAGGAGCTATGAACCTTTCCCGCTCTATCTATTTGTTCTATAACTCTCTCCAAATTTCTACCATTAACTGAGCCTGCCCTGCCCTTATTCCATCTCCAAAAAGGCATCACCTCACATTTATCTGAATTATCTCCATCTGCCATTCATTGGCCCACTGGCCCAACTGATCAACATACCGTTGCAATCCTAGATAACCTTCTTCACTACTCAATGTGCCACCAATATTGATGCCATCTGTAAACGTCCTAACCGTGCCTCCTAGATTATGATCGAAACCATTAATATAAATAAAACATAACACTTGACCCATCACTGATCACTGAGGCACAGCGCTGGTCACAGGCCTCTGGTTTCAAAAACAGCCCATTACAAACACCCTTTGTCTTCTGTCGCCCAGCCAATTGTGTGTCCAATTGGCAACATCACCCGGTTTCACGTGAGATTTACCATCATGCAATAACCTAAGACGCGGTACGTTGTCGAAGGCCTTGCTAAAGTCGATGTATACAACGTCAAATGCACTTTCCTCATCCATCTCCTTGGTTACCCCTTCAAAAACTCAATAAAATTCGTGTGACATGATTTTCCACTTATGACGGCAAGCTGACTGTCCCTAATCAGTCCTTGCTGCTCTTGATGCCTGTGGATCCTCTGTCAGACTACCTTCTCACAATTTACCCACCGCAGAAGTTAGGCTCACCGGTTTTAGCTCCCCGGCTTTTCCCTGACCAAAGGCACAACATTTGCTCCCCTCCAATCTTCAGGCACTTCATCTGTGGCTGTTGGTGATTCAAATATCTCTGCTGGGGGCAGCACAGTTGCACAGTGGTTAGCATTGCTGCCGACGGCACTGAGAACCCGGGTTCAAATCCTGGCCCTGGGTCGCTGTCTGTGTGGAGTTTGCACTTTATCCCTGTGTCCGCGTGGGTTTAACCCCGACAACCCAAAGATGTGTGCAAGTTAGGCGGATTGGCCACGCTAAATTGACTCTTAATTGGAAAAAAATAATTGGGTACTCTAAATTAAAAAATATATATATCTCTGCTGGAGGAACCGCAATTTCCTCTAAGCTTCCCGCAACTTCCTGCAATACATGTCATTAGTTCCCGGGAATTTACCCAGCGTGAAGCGCTTTTAAGACTTCTACGGTTAAGTAAGGTTAAGGGGGTTGTTGGGTTACGGGTATAGGGTGGATATGTGGGTTTGAGTAGGGTGATCATTGCTCGGCACAACATCAAGGGCTGAAGGGCCTGTTCTGTGCTGTACTGTTCTATGTTCTATGTAACACCTCCTTTGCTGTAATAT
The DNA here is from genome assembly GCF_902713615.1 of Scyliorhinus canicula. Taxonomy (NCBI): domain Eukaryota; kingdom Metazoa; phylum Chordata; class Chondrichthyes; order Carcharhiniformes; family Scyliorhinidae; genus Scyliorhinus; species Scyliorhinus canicula. The sequence goes on along the minus strand of NC_052175.1, from coordinate 9,023,808 downwards.
GTACACTCCTGAAGACGTCACTATTTATTTGCCCAAGTTCCCTAACATCCTTGACTTTCTTAATAGTAAATACCGATGAGAAATATTCAATTCGGTTCTGGTCCATCTCTTGTGGGTCCACACATAGATCCTTGTAGATCCTTAAGAGGCCCTGCACTCTCCCATGTTACTCTTTTCCCCTTTATGTATTTGAAGAAGCTCTTTGGATTCTCCTTTGAATTATCAAAAATTACTCATTTTTGCCAATCATTATTTTTGGGGAAAAAGTTCATTTTCTCGGTGAGATAAGCATTGAGAGTACCATTCCGCTTTCTTGCAGACCGGGTTGCATCCAAATTTGGTATGTTTTGCCAACCATTCATTTTGGAAAAAAAGTGATTTGGCGAATTCAGCATGTTGAGTAATATGCCGTTTGTTTTCAGAGCGGCTTCCATCTAAGTTTACTATTTTTTTGGCAAACGTTCATTTTTGAAAAAAGGTGATTTTCTCGGCGAGTTCAGCATTTGAGTAATTTGAGCGGCTTGCATCAAAATTAATTATTGTTTGCCAAACATTCATTTTGGGAAAAAATGATTTTCTCGGGAAGTTAAGAATTTTGCGTAATATGCCTTTTGGTTTCAGAGCGGATTGCATCTAAATTTACTATATTTTTTGGCAAACGTTCATTTTGGAAAAAAAGTGTTTTTCTCGGCGAGTTAAAAATTTTGAGTAATTTGCCTTTTGGTTTCAGAGCGGCTTCCATCAAAATTGACCATTTGTTGCCAAACATTCATTTTGGGAAAGAAAACTGATTTCTCGGCGAGTAAAGCATTTTGAGTAATTGGAGCGGCTTGTATCAAAATTAACTATTGTTTACCCAACAATCAGTTTGGAAAAAAGTGATTAGGCGAATTCAGCATATCTACCAAACGCAATCTCATATTACCTGTTTGCCGTCCCGATTTCTCTCTTAACACTTCTCCGCCAACTTCAATAACCTTCAAAATATCCACTTGATCCCGGCTTCCTATGCATATCATATGCCTCCTTCTTTTTGATCAGGCCTCAATCCCGAGTAATCCGGGATTTCCTACTTCTCCCAACCTTGCCCTACAGTCGAAAAGGAATGTGCTGTCACTGGTCCAGGGTCTCTGGTTAACACACATTTGAAAGCCTCCCACTCACCAGCCGTCCCTTTGCGTGCCAACAGATTCCCTCAGTCAACTTTTTGAAAGTCCCTGTCTAAGATCATCAAAATTGGCCTTGTCCCAATTTAAGATTTTAACTTTTTGGCCAGACCAATTATTCACTACAGCGACCATAAAACTAATGTAATTATGGCCACACGTCCCAAAGTGATTCCTCACTAACGCGTCTGCCTCCTGTCCTTTCTTATTACCCAAGAGGAGGTCAAGTTTTGTCCCCTCTCCAGTCAGGCCCTCCACATACTGACTATATGGGGGTCGGTAGTCCAATCCAATCAAAGTGATTTCTCTCTTTTTATTTTTCAGTTCTACCCATATTGACTCAGTGGGTGAACTCAGGGTGATCCCCACTCAACAGTTAGCACAGTTGATTGACAGCTGCAGGTTTGATTCTCGGCTTGGGGCTCTGTCTGCAGGTAATGGGCGGAAGATAATGGGATCAGATAATGAGGGCAGATAACAGTGAAAGATAATGGAGGCAGGTAATGGGGGGGAAATAATGGGGGCAGATAATAAGGGCGGATGACAGTGGAAGATAATGGAGGCAGGTAATGGGAGCATATAATGAGGCAGGTAAAGAGGGCAGATAACTGGGAGCACATAATGGGGAAGATAATGGGGAAGATAATGGGGCAGATAATGGGGAAGATAATCGGGCAGATAATGTGTGGGCAGGTAATGGGGCATATGAAGGGACAGGAAGAAAATTTGGGGCAGTTGAAATATAAAATTGGGGTGATATGCAATTGGGGCTGGGATGTTTAGTACAGCGGTTAGCACAGTTGCTTGGCAGCTCCAGGATCGATTCTCGGCTTGGGTCACTGTCCGTGCAGAGTCTGCACGTTCTCCCCGTGTCTGTGTTGGTTCCCTCCGCTTTCCTTCCACGGTCCAAAGATGTGCACGTTCGGTGGATTGGTCATGATCAATTTACCTTAGTGTCTAAAAAGGTTAATTACTGGGTTACGGGGATCGGCTGGAAGTGTGGGCTGATATGGAGTGATCTTTCCCAGGGTCAATGCAGACCGCATGGCTTCCTTCTGCTTTGTAATTTCAATGATTCTATGAGCCTGCGGGGGTGCGGTTTGCAGAGAGAGTAAGAAAGAGAAAGATAAATATATTGTTTATAGTGAGAGGGGGAGTTTGGAAAGACAGAGAGAGGGGTTAGATAGGCAGAGAGAAACGGTGGTTAGATAGACAGAGGGAGAGAGGTTAAAAAGTCAGAGACAAAGGTTAGAAAGACAGAGGTTAGAACGAGAAAGAGAGAGAGAGAGGGTGAATTGTTAGAAACACAGAGAGATGGAAATTAGAAAAACAGAGAGAGAGAGAGAAAGATTAGGGTTGGAAATACAAAGAGGGATAGAGGGTGAGAGAAAGAGCGAGAAATAGAGAGCGAGAGGGAGAGATTAGAAGGTCAAAGAGAGAGAGAGAGGTCAATGAGACAGAGAGAGCGAGATTGGTTAGAAAGCCAGAGAGAGAGGGCGAGAGATGTTAGAAAGACAGCGAGAGGCGGGAAAAGCAGAGAGAAGATAGAAAGAATATAAAGAGAGTTAGATAGAATTTAGAGTGAGAGAGGATCCAAAGAGAGTTAGAGAAAATTTAAAGAGAGTGCAGAGTATTTAAAAAGAGTTGAAGAGAACTTCAAGAGAGTTCAAGAATTTAAAGTGAGTTGGAGAGAATTTCACGAGGGTTAGGGAGAATTCAAAGATTTAGAGATAATTTAATGAGAGTGAGAGAGAATTTAAAGACAGGTTAGAGAAGTTAAAGAGAGTTAGAGAGAATTTAAAGAGAGGGAGAATTTCAAGAGGGTTAGAGAGAATTCAAAGAGAGGTAGAGAGAATTTAGAGGTTTGGAGAGATATGGAAGAGCGTTAGAGATAATTTAGAGAGTGAGAGAATTTAAAGAGAGTTAGAAAGAATTTAAAGAGAGTTGGAGAGAACTGAAAGAGTGTTAGCGTGAATTGAAAGAGAATTAGAGAGAATTTAAAGACACTGAACGAGAATTGCCGGCTCCCCGATTGCTCAGGCAGCTATGGGAGTTCAAGCGGAGTCTCTGATTAGTTGGCGAATCTGGCAGACAGCAGCGGAGGCTCTGATTAGCTGAAAGGCTGTCGAGATGCAGGTAGATCCTCTGACTGGCCGCGGCAGCTGTCAACTGTCAAACTGAAATCGGAGTATCTGATTGGTTGCAGCAGTTGTCACTCCAAAAGCGGAGCCTCTGTTTGGTAGAACGTTCCGTCAGTCAGTGCCCTGTTTGGCTCAACCGCTGTGAGTCAGAGGTACGTCGTCCTGATTAGCTTTCCGGTGGTGCAAGGCAGTATCAGCATCCTTTGATTGGCTGAGGTGTCTTTCAACCTGCTGATGGAGCTGCTGATTGGCTGAGGGGCTGTCAGTCAGTTTATTCTATTCATTAATTCAATAAATGATATAACCGGATACTTCACAGCGATCTCGAACTGCTCCCTGAACCTGGACTGAGTTATCACATGAATAAATGTGTTTGTGCAGCAATTCAAATCCACCAGCATCACTCCGACTTCTTGTAAAATATATTGAGAATCAGTGAGGTCAATTATTCCTCCCAAATCAAAATAGAAAACTTTAATAACAAACACTGTCCAGAGGAGAATGAAGGTTCCGGAGACGCTGAAGAGTAAAATCATTGACCTCCTTCTGCTCTCCATCTCTGGGTCTTTGCGATTGTCTCCCGGACTCTGTGCCCTCAGTGTGTGCCGGACTCGACTGGTGAGTAAAATGTGTCTGACTGTCAGAGCGTTGATCAACAGGATTAAACCGAAAGGGATCAATGGGACTGAAACCTGAGCTAACTTTATAAATGAAACCCACAAGCGGTCGGTGTAAAAGCTGCTCTTTGGTTGACAACCCCATTGGACATTGTCGATTACCTCAATAGGTTCATATTGAAAATACCAGGGGATGTTTTTTTATACAGGATAGGAGGCCGCTTGTTGACAGACCCACAACCGAAGTTTTCCCGGTGCAATATTTAGGTTTCAGTTTCTGGCAGCCAATGGCCACAAATCGATCAAACGAGAAAGTGAGAGTGAACCAGACAGAACAATCCGAAGCTGCAGAGATCAGGACATCTTCAACACTACACACGGGGGTGAGGTCCAGGAAATTCCTGGATAAATAATAAATATTCATCCTTGAAAGAATGGATGCAGTGATAATAGACAGCAGATCCGCCACCGCCATGGCCACCAGGTAGCGAGTGGTGCAGGTGGAGAGGCCACACTTCCCCCGACACAGAATCACAATTCCCAGTAAGTTAACTGTCAGAGAGAGAAGGGAGAAGAGCCTGGAAATGACAGGTTCAATATTGTTTGTGTCTGAACTGGCACAGAAGTTTAGCATCAATAAAATTGTCAGTGGGGTGGGGGGATCGTTGCGAAATCAGTTGACACAGAGATTAACATTGCAAAGATGGAAGGAACAAAAGTAACATAACTGCTAAAGATGGTGGAAGGGAGAAAAGTGTGAATAGACCCCGACAGTTTGATGGCATTGGTCGGAAAGATGCTGAGTTAAATTACCGCAACAGGGAGGTCATGCTTGTGGGCAGAGTGAAAGTGTTCTAAAAAAGGTCACCCATTCTGCCTTTAGGTTCCGCGGCGCAGAGGAGACTGTCGGGAGCATAGAACATAGAACATAGAACACGACAGCGCAGTACGGGCCCTTCGGCCCTCAATGTTGCGCCGACCTGTGAAACCATCTGAAGCCTATCTGACCTACACTATTTCATTTTCATCCATATGTCTATCCAGTGACCACTTAAATGCCCTTAAAGTTGGCGAGTCTACTACTGTTGCAGGCAGGGCGTTCCACAACCCTACTACTCTCTGAGTAAAAAAACTGCCTCTGACATCTGTCCTATACCTATCACCCCTCAATTTAAAGCTATATCCCCTCGTGTTGGTCATCACCATCCGAGAAAAAAGACTCTCACTGTCCACCCTATCTAACCCTCTGACTATCTTATATGTCTCTATTAAGGCACCTCTCAGCCTTCTCCTCTCTAGCGAAAACAACCTCAAGTCCCTGAGCCTTTCCTCGTAAGACCTTCCCTCCATACCAGGCAACATCCAAGTAAATCTCCTCTGAACCCTTTCCAAAGCTTCCACATTCTTCCTATAATGTGGTGACCAGAACTGCACGCAGTACTCCAGGTGCGGCCGCACCAGAGTTATGTACAGCTGCAGCATGACCTTGTGGCTCCGAAACTCAATCCCCCTGCTGATAAAGGCTAGCACACCATATGCCTTCTTAACAGCCCAATTAACCTGGGTGGCAACGTTCAGGGATTTATGTACCTGGATGCAGAGATCTCTCTGTTCATCTCCACTACCAAGAATCTTGCCATTAGCCCAGTACTCTGCATTCCTGTTACTCCTTCCAAAGTGAACTACCTCACACTTTTCCGCATTAAACTCCATCTGCCACCTCTCAGCCCAGCTCTGCAGCTTATCTATGTCCCTCTGTATCCTATAACATAATTCAGCACTATCCACAACTCCACCGACCTTAGTGTCATCTTCAAATTTACTAACCCATTATTCTACACCCTCTTCCAGGTCATTTATAAAAATGACAAACAGCAGTGGCCCCAAAACAGATCCTTGCGGTACACCACTAGTAACTGAACTCCAGGATGAACATTTGCCATCAACCACCACCCTCTGTCTTCTTTCAGCTGCACAATTACTGATCCAAACCGCTAAATCACCTTCAATCCCATACTTCCTTATTTTCTGCAATAGCCTACCGTGGGGAACCTTATCAAACGCCTTACTGAAATCCATATACACCATATCAACCGTTTTACCCTCATCCACCTGTTTGGCCACCTTCTCAAAAAACTCAATAAGGTTTGTGAGGCATGACCTACCCTTCACAAAACCGTGTTGACTATCGCTCATCAACTTGTTCTTTTCAAGATGATTATAAATCATATCTCTTATAACCTTTTCCAACATTTTACCAACAACCGAAGTAAGGCTCACAGGTCTATAATTACTAGGGTTGTCTCTACTCCCCTTCTTGAACAAGGGGACAACATTTGCTATCCTCCAGTCTTCCGGCACTATTCCTGTCGACAAAGACGACATAAAGATCAAGGACAAAGGCTCTGCAATCTCCTCCCTGGCTTCCCAGAGAATCCTAGGATAAATCCCATCTGGCCCAGGGGACTTATCTATTTAGATATTTTCCAAAATTGCTAACACCTCCTCCTTTTGAACCTCAATTCCATCTAGCCTGGTCGACTGAACCTGAGTGTTCTCCTCGACAACATTGTCTTTCTCCAGTGTAATCACTGACGAAAAATATCCATTTAACGCTTCCCCTATCTCCTCTGATTCCACACACAACTTTCCACTACTATCCTTGATTGGCCCTAATCTTACTCTAGTCATTCTTTTGTTCCTGATATACCTATAGAAAGCCTTAGGGTGTTCCTTGATTCTATCCGCCAACGACTTTTCGTGTCCTCTCCTCGCTCTTCTTACCTCTCCCTTTAGGTCCTTCCTGGCTAACTTGTAACTCTCATGTGCCCTAACTGAGCCGTCATGTCTCATCCTAACATAAGCCTTCTTCTTCCTCTTGACAAGTGCTTCAACTTCCTCAGTAAACCACGGTTCTCTTGCTCGACTACTTCCTCCCTGCCTGACAGGTACATACTTATCAAGGACACGCAGTAGCTGTTTCTTGAAAAAGCTCCACATTTCGATTGTACCCATCCCCTGCAGTTTCCTTCCCCATCCTATACATACTAAATCTTGCCGAATGGCATCATAATTGCCTTTCCCCAGCTATAATTCTTGCCTTGCGGTATTTACCTATCCCTGCCCATTGCTAAAGTAAACATAACCGAGTTGTGATCACTGTCACCAAAGTGCTCACCTACATCTAAATCTAACACCTGGCCGGGTTCATTACCCAGTACGAAATCCAATGTGGCCTCGCCCCTTGGTGGCCTGTCTACATACTGTGTCAGAAAACCCTCCTGCACACACTGTACAAAAACTGACCCATCTATTGTACTCGAAATATAGTATTTCCAGTCAATATTTGGAAAGTTAAAGTCCCCCATAATAACTACCCTGTTACTCTCGCTCCTGTCGAGAATCATCTTTGCAATCCTTTCCTCTACATCTCTGGAACTATTCGGAGGTCTATAGACAACTCCCAACAGGGTGACCTCTCCTCTCCTGTTCCTAACCTCGGCCCATACTACCTCAGTAGACAAGTCCTCAAAAGTCCTTTCTACCGCCGTAATACTTTCCTTGATTAACAATGCCACACACCCCACCCCCTCTTTTACCATCTTCTCTGTTCTTACAGAAACATCTAAATCCTGGAAACTGCAACAACAAGAGGGTGAGTAAGACATAGTGTAAGTGAGACACAAGGTGTTAGAGAAGAAAGGTGAGGTAGGGAGTTAGAGCGTGACAGCATTTTCGGGAGGGAGAGATATTAAGAGAGTTAGGAACTGTTGGAGAGGCAGTGAGTGCGAGAGAATGGGAGTATTTGTGAGAATTAGAGATTGGCGGAGGGTGAGAGCCTGTGTGAGAGCGTGTGTGAGAGTTTGTATGAGAGGCTGTGTATGAGAGTCTGTGAGAGCCGGGGTGTGAAACGCAGAGAATGAGAATGTGTGGTAGCCGGAGTGTGAGAGCATGTGTGAGAGCCAGAGAGTCAGAGTTTCTGGGATAGAAAGATTGTGAGAGTATGTGCGAGAGTCGCAGTGTGAAGCCGGAGTTCAGAGTGTGTGTGAAAGCATCTGTGAGAACGTCTGTGAAAACGTGTATGAATCACGGAGTGTGACATCATGCTTGAGAGTGTGAGAGCGTGTCTGAGAAGTGGTGTGTGGGAGCCGGTGTGCGAGCGTATTTGAGCGTATTTGTGAGGGCCGATGCACGAGAGTGTGTGTGAGAGCCGGAGGGTGAGAGCGTATGTAATAGCGTGAGTGACAGCGTGTACGAGAGCGTGTGTAAGAGCATCTGTGGAAAGTGTGTGTGTGAAAGCCTGTGTGTGAGATCATGAGTGAGAGTGCATCTGAGAGATGTTTCATGAGAACCGTCTGTGAGAGCATGTGTGAGAGCCAATGTGTAAGATTGTGTGTGATAACATGTGTGAGAGCGTGTGAGAGCTGATGGGAGACATCGTGTGTGAGACGTATGTGAGCGCATGCGTGTGCTGAAGTGTGAGTACCCGAGTGTGAGAGCCAGAGTGTGAAGAGGGTCTGTGAGCATGCGAGAGAGCATGTATGTGACCAGGAAATTGACAGACATAGTATGAGTATTGCACGACACAAATGTTTGTGGAATTGCAGATGTTGATGAGGACTGTCAGAGGGTACAGCAGGATTTAGATTGTTTACAGGTTAGGGCCGACAAATGGCAGATGGAGTTTTTTTCCGACAAATGTGAGGTAATGTATTTTGGAAGGTCTGATACAGGTCGGGAATAGACAGTGAATGGAAGAATCTGAAAAGTCTTGACAGTCAGAAAGATTTAGGTGTACAGGTCCACAGGTCACTGAAAGGGGTGGAAAATCTCGTCAAGAAGGATTTCGGCGTGGGCAGCAATGTGGTGCAGTGTGTTAGCCCTGCTGCCTCAAGGCGCCTAGGTCACAGGTGCGAGCTCGGCTCTGGGTCACTGTCCGTCTGAAGTTTGCACATTTTTCCCGTGTTTACATGGGTTTCGCCCCCACAAACCAAATGTGTGCAGGTTAGATGGATTGGCCACATTAAATTGCCACTTAATTGGAACAAATGAAACGGGTACTCTAAATTTATAAAACAAAAAAGAAGGCATGCTTGCCTTCATTTGACGGGGCTTTGAGTATAAAGATTGACAAATCATGTTACAGCTGTATAGAACCTTAGTTAGTCCATATTTGGTATTGAATTCTGGTCGGCACACTACCAGAAGTATGTGGAGGCTTTGGAGAGGGTGCAGAAGAGATTTACCAGGATGTTGCAAGGCATGGAGGGCATTAGCTGTGAGGAGAGGTTGAATACCCTCTGTTTGTCCTCACTGGAATGACGGAGGTTGAGGGGCGACCTGATAGAGATCTACAAAATATGAGGACCAGAGACAGAGTGGACAATCAGACATTTTCCCGGGTACAGGGGTCAATTAATGGGAGTATAGGTTTAAGGTGCGAGGGGCAGGGTTAAGTGGTGATATACCTGGCAAAGTTTTTACACAGAGGGTAGTGGGTGCCTGGAACCCGCTACAAGAGGAGGTGGTGGAAGCAGCGGCGATACTGACGTTTAAGGGGCGTCTTGACAAATACATGAATAGGATGAGAATAGAGGAATACGGACCGCGGAAGTGCAGAAGATTTTAGTTTAAAAGGGCATCAAGTGCGGCGCAAGCTTGGAGGGCCGAAGGGCCTGTATCTGTGCTGTCCTTATCTTTGTTCTTTGTTCCTTGTTGCCAGCTGCTTTCTCAGGACCAAACCGCTCTCTCCGCTCCTTTCCTGGTTCTAGACTCCTCTCCCTGCTTCATTCCCGGGACTAGATTCCTTTCCCCGCTCATTTCCCGGGACCAGACTCCTCCACGCGCTCCTTTACCGGGACCAGACTCCTCTACGCGCTCCTTTCCCGGGACCAGACACCTCCATGCGCTCCTTTCCCGGGACCAGACTCCTCTCCCCGCTCCTTTCCCAGGACCACACTCCTCTCCCCGCTCCTTTCCCGGGACCAGACTCCTCTACCCGCTCCTTTCCCCAGACTGCACACCCCGGCCTTACTCTTCCCATCGATTCTTTCGGGAGACCACACCCCGCTCCTTTCCTGGAATCAGACTCCTCTACCCGCTCCTTTCCCCAGAATCCTCTCCCCGCTGCTTCCCCAGGGCCAGACTCCTTTCCCGCTCCTTTACCTGGACCAAAGTCCTCCACCCGCTCATTTCCTCAGACTCGTCTCCCCGCTCCTTTCCCTGGATCAGACTCCTCTCCCCGCTGCTTTCCACAGATTCCTCTCCCCGGTCCTTTCCCGGGATCAGACTCCTCTCCCTGTTCCTTTCCCCAGATTCCTCTCCCCGCTCGTTTCCCGAGTCAAGACTCCTCTCCCCGCTCCTTTCCTGCCACCAGTCTCCTCTCCCCGCTCCTTTCCCCAGACTCCTCCCCGCTCCATTGCCGGAAACAGACTCCTCTCCCCGCTCCTCTCCGGAGACCAGACTCAGTGGGGGAGACCTTGCCGCTGGGGCCTTCCCCGGTGCATCCAAAACGGTACACTTGCTTTGAAGGGGAACGGCCACGAGGGACTCCTGCACTGTATGACAGTACGTTCTCTTTCCTCTGACTGGAACCAAGCTGCCCTTGTCCTGTACCTTTGGTGTGGTTACCTCCCTGTAAGTCTTCTCTATAACCTTCTCTGCCTCCCGGATGATCTGAGGTTCATCCAGCTCCAGCCCCAGTTCCCTTCCCTGATCTCTGAGATGCTGGAGTTGGGTGCACTTCCCGCAGGTTTAGTCAATGGGGACACCGATGGTATCCCTCACCACCCACATCCTACATGAGGAGCATGCAACTGCCCTAGCCTCCATCCTCTCTTACCTTACAGAATATAGCTGCACTTTGGAGCACCTGGAACTCTGTGCTTCGACTCTGCTCCCAGTCACTAGAGTCTCTCTAAACTCCGGGCACCCTTCATGCTCTTTGAGGAAATGTAGGAAACGAACTGAAAGGAACACCTTACTCCCTTCTCACCAAACTCCCTCAGTTACCAAACTCTCACTACAGCACTCAAATGCACCAAATTCAGCGCTCACTGCAAACAAAGTCTGCACTGTATCTGCCTCATATTTATACGGTGAAACTAGCCTTTGAAAACTGGCCGAATCCAATTTACTTATTAACAGGCTCCAGCTGCATGTAGCTAGAAGTAGAAACTTTTAAAATAAAAAGCTGACAGAAAATTCACCTTCTTCTATACAAACAACTTGTAGGCGAATGCTCCAGTCACGTTTCCCGATCCCGAACCTTACCTGCCACACCTTCTGCCCCCCCCCCCCCCCCGCCCGCCCACACAGCCCTGCTTCTGTAGTGGGAGTGGGACTACCTGAGGCCTGGGTCTGTAGGCCTCCTCCTGGGTTGAAGGCACTGATTCCTGCCTCTGTCCTCCCACCCCTCAGCCTGAAGGGGGAGTGGTACCATCCGGCGCTGCTGATCCTGCCTTCTGTCCTCCCACCCTTCTGCCTAATGTGGGAGTGAGACCATCCAGGGCAGCAGGCCCAGCCTTCTGTCCTTCCAACCCACCCTGCCTGAGGTGGGAGAGGGACCACCTGGGGCCTGGTGCTGTAACCCCCTCCTGGGGTGAAGTCCCTGTGTCCAGCCTTCTGTCCCACCCCTCTGTCTGTGGGGGTGGAACCACCTGAGTCCTAGTGCTGCAGGACCCCTCTTGGGGTGAAAGCCCTGTTGTCTGCCTCTGTCCTCCCACGATGTGGGAGTGGGAACATCCAGCGGCCTTTTTACTGCAGGCCCCCTCCCGGGATGAAGGCCCTGCTGCCTGCCTCTGTCCTCCCACTGAGGAAATGAACAGAAAGGCATAATGGGTAGTTAGGTCAAGTTAGAGTAACATTTTACTGCAGTAGAATAAGGAACTGGGATTCAGGGCAGGAAGTGGGGGATGGGCAGTCACGGAGACCATTTCTTTGTTGCCAAGGGTACTGGGAAAATGGGCCTCAGGCCTGGTTGTGGAATGTTGGGAAAGCCTATGGGAGCTTTGGATTTGTACTGTTGCCTTTTTTGGTTGGAACCTGATGCAACGTGAATGTATCTGTACAGAAATGCTTAATCCCTGTTGTTCACTCTGGCTGTTGGAGCACCAGGCGACGGTTGTGTCCTGCTCTGCAGATGGAGTGTGTCACCCAGCTAGCTGGTTGAAATAAACAATAATTGATACCTGCAAATCCTTGTCAAATTTTATTGAGCCCAGACTGGCAGCAAAAGAATCAGGATTAATATTTCGTGCCGAAAACCCGGGTTTCTCCAGACGGTCACCGTCCAGCTGAGAACTCAGAATTAGACTGATGTTGGACAGGGAAGGTGGAAATGGGCCCGCAATGTGAGTAGCTGGAAAATGACCACATTGATTTCCCCCTTTCTCATGGTCTGATCAGTTTGTTGACTCGCATCTGGTACGGAAAGATCGTCTCGACGAAATCAGTGGTCAGTCTGGGGATTAGAAAAATGTATTTCAGTCGATGTAGGTACGGCTGAGGGTTAAAACGTGACTGAGGGAATACCGGGTAATGATTCAGTTGGTAACTGAGATAATATTGCCTGGTAATTAGTTGCATGTGGGTTCAAAATTAAATTAGTTATATTAAATTACACTTTAATTCGGTTAAGGTCTTTAACGGGTTGATGGGATGTTGCAGAAACAGTTCAGTAAAGACCGCTGATGAAATGTTTGCGGACTGTTCAATTCCGTTCAATTATAATTGGCCAAGTTAAACATTTATTGTTTGGAGAGATGTTTTTTCAGTGAAACAAGGGATTGCGAGATGAATGGCCACTAGGGGGAAACCGGAGATTTGTGAAGTTTCGAATCGTGTCGGAGATCTCTCAGCAAAAAATCTGTTTTAGTTCTTTACAAAATTCAAACTTGTATTGTTCGGTTGGTTGAGATGAATGATAATATAATGATTTGAATTTCTTTTGTTCGAATGGAGATTTCCAATGAATCAATTAATCTGTTTAATAAGAATTTGTGAACATTCTCTGGTATTCCTAGTTATTTTAAATGTTGTGTTTTGCAAAACGAAGTTGCACATCAATTAGGAGTTATTAGAGTGAGATTTAAAACGGGGTAAGTATTTGAAAGTTCTTAAGAAAATCAGTAATAATGATTAACGTTGTGGGAGTTAATTAGAACATAATTATCAGGGATTAAACAAAAAGCGAAATCAAAATGTATAAATTGGGATTTGTAAATGATTAGTTGCAACTCGGCATTGTCTTGGCTGCTAAAATATTAATTAAGGAATAAGTGAACAATGGAATCTAAATTGAAATGTGAAGACTAGGCACTCGGTGTCCGTCATGTGCTCCTTTGTTTGTTCGGTGTGTTCCAAATTTGTAGAGTTTTCAGTATTTTCTATGGAAACTCACTACATCTCAAATTTACTGATCGGGGTTTATCATACAGCAAAGGCTACGGATTTTCCCCCTTTTTTTGGACTACATTGCAGATGGAGCTTTAAGGAATAAAGGTATGGGACTGGAGCCTAGATTAGGACCATTACTCGCAGTATCAGGAAAGGAGAATTTGATGGCATGGAGAGATTAATTTAAAAAAAAAGAAAACATTAAGATATAAACGCAAATTGATAACTAGAGAAGAGAAGGAAAGCAAAACTGGTGATACCTTTGGCACTAAAAATTACGTATACTGTAAATTGTATTAATGAAAGAATTATATTGGTCCGGACAATGGGAAGGGAACATTGAATGAACATTGCCCTGTCTTTGGACTGAATGTAAACTTGTTTTGGATGTGACACGACTTGTGCCATAAAGGTAAAATCATGCTGTGCGGAGGTGGTAGGAGAAGATTGAAGGAGAGAGAGGAGGAATAGCGAGAGGAAGGAACGGGTAAAAAGGGGGGCAAGATGTGAATGCAGGTTATCATGAGGTACATTAACTTCACTTAGGACCCAGAACGAAAGGAACCTGGGCAACATGAGGTACGACTGTTTGCTGGTAGAGATGAAAATGAATATAACATGTATGTTCTCCACTTATACTGATCCAAAGTGTCGCATAACCCTGACATCAGGTCAATGCGTCCGTTACAACGCCACTTGTGTCCCGCTGAAGGCAGGCCTTCAGCTTTGTCGCTGGTCGAATGCCTCTCATATCACTGGGGACTAGGGCTCTCCGCATTGCAAGGAAGCCCGAAAGGGCACCCCATAGCTGGATAAACTGGGCCACTGGGGGATTCCTGACCCAACCGATAAACTGATTGTGATGGTAGCCTGTATACGGATCAAGGATTCTACTTCCTTTTTAATGGCACGGCGACCAGAACTACCACCCCCCACCCCCCTGCGTGCGGGCGGGCTCAGCAGAATTCTGCGTGGGGAATCCTGAGCACAGCTCGGGATTGGACCAATAAGTTCTCATGAAATGATAAAAGGAGGGAATGAGGAAATGAACAGAAAGGCATAATGGATAGTTTGGTCAAGTTAGAGTAACATTTTACTGCAGTAGAATTAGGAACTGGGATTCAGGGCAGGAAGAGGGGAATGGGCAGTCACTGAGACCAGTTCTTTGTTGCCAAGGATACTGGGAAAAGTGGCCTCAGACCTGGTTGAGGAATGTGGGGAAAGCCTATGGGAGCTTTGCATTTGTACTGTTGCCTTATTTGCTTGGAACCTGATGCAACTTGATATGTATTTGTACAAAAATGCTTATCCCTGTTGTTCACTCTGGCTTTTGGAGAACCAGGAAACGGTTGTGTCCTGCTCTGCAGATGGAGAGAGTCACCCGAACAAGCTGGCTGAAATAAACAATAATTGATACCTGCAAATCAGTCTCAAATATTATTGAGACCAGACTGGCAGCAAAATAATCACGATTAACACCACGCCTCTGCTTGAGGTGGGAGTGGGACCGTCCAGGGCTGCAGGCCCAGCATTCTGTCCTCCCACCCCTCTTCCACAGGTGGGGGGAACCACCTGAGGCCTGGTGCTGCACCCCCTTCCTGTGGTGAAGACCCTGTCCAGCCTTCAATCTTCCCACCGCTCGGCAACAGGTGGGAGAGGGACCACCTGACGCCTGGTGCTGCACCCCCTTCCTGTGGTGAAGACCCTGCTACCAGCCTTCAATCCTCCTTCCCCTCTGCCTGAGGTGGGAGAGGGACCACCTGAGGCTGCGGCAAAATACGTTATTTCGGGCCACTGAAGGCCTGAATAGCCCGCCTTTCTACCAGCTGTGGTGGGGGTGGGGCAGATTTTGCCATTACCTTGGGCCCCTTCAGGGCTGATGGACGCTGCCCCACTGTTCTGCACCATTCTGGCACCTGTGCTGAGGGCGTCACTTCCTTACCTCCTTCACCTTTTATTGGGTATGGCGAGCACCTCTGGGGCATCCTGCTCTCTGCCAGGGGCAGGGTAGCCAAGCACTTATGCGAGGGCTGCAGCCTCTGGGCCTTTCGCTGTCTCCGCGGCCCCCACGCCCTTTCTGGTACTAACGCGACAACTGGGGGTGGTGCTATGCCCACCCCACCATGACCATCGAGGCATGCACCCGTGCGATGACCAGGTTTTTCGGCCTGTCGGCCATCGTAGCCACCTCCCGGATGTCCGGCAAGACCGTGTTTTTCCTGTGGGCCGAGCAGGCGGTCCACCGGGCCCTGGAAAGGGGGCTCACGGTGGCCTGGACACACGTGGCGGTGGACTCGATGGAGGCCACTGCTGAGCGTGTCATCCTTTCTAACGTCCCGAACTATCTCCCCACCGAGCTCCTCCTCCCCCATCTCAACCTATTGGTGGAGGTCAGCTCTGGGTTGCCACCCCTGAAGCTCGGCTTTCAGGGTCCCTCCCTCTGTTATGAAAACTCCTTCCGCCGTCAAGTTTTCAGCCGCCTGTCCCGGGAGGAAATCACAGAGCGAGGTTTCCTGGCCTCCCACCAAGGGGAGAACCAGAGTGTTCTGGTCAGCGGATGGCATGTGGTGCCATGCCTGCAGAGGGCTGGGGCATCACCGCAGTATCTCTACGCACGCGCATATTCCCACCAATCTCAGTGTGTCACTCTTTTACATAGAACATAGAACAGTACAGCACAGAACAGGCCCTTCAGCCCTCAATGTTGTGCCGAGCCATGATCACCCTACTCAAACCCACGTATCCACCCTATACCCGTAACCCAACAACCCCCCCCCCCCCCTAACCTTACTTTTATTAGGACACTACGGGCAATTTAGCATGGCCAATCCACCTAACCCGCACATCTTTGGACTGTGGGAGGAAACCGGAGCACCCGGAGGAAACCCACGCACACAGGGGGAGGACGTGCAGACTCCACACAGACAGTGACCCAGCCGGGAATCGAACCTGGGATCCTGGAGCTGTGAAGCATTTATGCTAACCACCATGCTACCCTGCTGCCCCGCCATGCTACCCTGCTGCCCCTAAATTTTCTGCTCATAAATTCATTCTCTCTGGAAATAATTTGAAACCTATTCCACCATCCATTGACTGAAAGGAGGGAGGAACCAGTTTACAAAATCAACATCAAAAGTGAACTGGAAGAATAAAAATCGTAATAACGAAGCCAAAAAGGTTGTGGTGCGTTAGGAAATTCCTGGGACAAGCTGTCTAGCTGATAGGTGATGCATGGCTCTTTCATTTGAAGATGTCACAAATTAATCTAAGGAGAGACCAGAACGTTTTATAGGGCCAGATACGCGTGTGAGGCAGAGGAAGCCATGTATTATTTCAAAATACTGAGTGAAGGTCTTCTTGTATCGTAAATACTCCCATCGACGGTCGCCCCCAACACTCACATATAAATAGGCACGTACATACATCCATAATTTATTTTCGTGGATAATTCCATCCGCAGACCGCAGACTCTGGGAACTTGGTGATCATCTGCAGCACATTCTTTCCATTCAACCCTTAAAGACGTAGATCAGCAACCCACCGCTCCTTTTTTCTACTGCTTTGGGGAACAACACGCTCTTCGTCCAATTTTTGTTTGGAGGCCCCAGTTGAACGATACAAGTACAGACAGCGCCGTTACTCCACATATCCATCGACACCATGATCTGACTGGTGATGCTCTAGGTCCCGTCCTCCTCCAGTGTACCGGGGTCGCTCGATCCCTCGGTTACTAGGCCGGAAATATTCCAGAAAATAACAATCCGGTTCGAAGAAAGTCCACTGACCAATCACACCAAGGGGACGGTTTCCCTGGAATTCCCCTCCCCCTGTGGCACAAATATCAGCACCGCCGTCTTGTTGGTGGAACCGTCTGGACACAGATTGGGACATAATCAACGATTTATTTACACAAATGATAATGCTGTGCATGATCAGAATTTCTGGAGCGGTGCATAGCTAGCTATATGAACACAGTAGTAGGAACCCGAATCATTCGCCTGGACATTGCGGATTTCCAGAATCAGTATATTTTTGCTGTGGCCTTTTTTAGAAATGAACTTACAATCCGCCCCGTTACAGGATGAAATGCCGATTGCTTTCGGGGCATCCCCCACCCCTTGTTTATACCAGCCATAGCTAGACACCATTTCCACTTCGTAAATGTAACGACAGGTTAATTCCACCACCTGCCCGACTTCAGCGGTCATTGCGAAGGTGATGTGAGACAGAGTGGACTCGGAATCTGTAACCAGAGAGATTATTGTTATATTATCAATGATTATTGAGAGATTGAAAACATCCGCTTTGAAACGCTTCGCCTGGAATTTAAGAACAATCTCAGTGTTGTTTTTAATCATTCTTGTTGAGGTTTATTCACGAGTTGCCTTTTCCTCTCTCAGCAACAAAAAACCTGACGTCAGTTCAATTGTTTACACCTGAGCAATGCGTAAAATTCGCAGTTTGGTAAACCCGCTTATCACTAATTAAAATAGATTCTAATTAAATGTCCCCCCCGCCCAGTTACTCACCAGAAACCCGCAGCAATACTTGGGAAATGAGTGTCAAGGATAAAAATTCGTTGAGCATCGTGGCTCGCTGAGTTTTCCTTGATTCCTGCAGGAAGCGTGGCCTCAGGCTGACTGTATGCTCAGTCCCGGGGACTGACAGCCCATTCTGTTGTGGTGGAGAGTATAAGGAGCTGCTCTGGGGGACAGTGTGACACTGTCTGTGTTGGGTGTCACGGTGAATGTGAGATTTTGATGTCAGGGTTCATGCGTAACAGCAGGTTGAGAGTGAAAATCGGCGAATCCTTCCGAACTAACCAATGGCAGTTTTTGAACACGGAAGATTTCCAGTCTTCATGAAGAGTGGCGCCTCCCGAGCTACGAGCCTCTGTGCACAGTCCTGCGATCTGTTCAGGGAATTACTTATCCTGGGAAAAGGCGAAGGTCTGCGGTATGCACCATCAGGTGGGGGCAGTGAATTGGAATTGAGGTATGGGGTGGGGGAGCAAATATTCACAGTTAGTGTTACAAACAAGATCATCTGTACATAAGTAACTCAGCAGAATTACCATGGTGTTCCTCTGCCGCACACAGTGAACTTAAGCAATTGGGGATCATCAAGAAAGGTTTTGGTTTAGAATTATTCACTGAGCGAACGGAGCAACCAAATGATTCATCAGCGTCAGCGACAGCCCAGAAACCGGGGCCTCTCTTTTCCGGGCCTGTATTTAGATCCTGAACAGAGATAACACTTCGATGCTCTGATGTTGGGTGAGGGACTTCATTGGAAACAGGGAATGTACTCGGAGACAGTTAACCTAACCTGCCATATATTCGTGAAGTCGGGAATAAAGCTGGTCCCATTACCAGTGAGAGCTCCAGCTCTCCCAACAGAGCCGCTTTACGATTTAACTGGAAAGATTCCTGAGAGGAAATTCAGCGCATGGGGAGCAGAGAAAATCATTTTACCGTTTGGTTTCAGAGCAGCTTGATCTAAATTAACTGGTTATGCCAACCATTCATTTTGGAAAAAAAGTGATTTTCTCTGCGAGTTAAGCATTTCGAGTAATTTACCGTTTGGTTTCAGAGTTGCGTCCATCTAAATTAACTATTTTTTGTCAATCATTCATGTTGGAAAAACGTAATTTTCACGGTGAGTTGAGCATTTTGAGAACGTTGCCGTTGTTTTTCAGAACGGCTGGCATGAAAGTTTACTAATTTTTTGCCAAACATAGAACATAGAATAGTACAGCACAGAACAGGCTCTTCTGCCCTCGATGTTTTGCCGAGCCATGATCACCCTACTCAAACCCACGTATCCACCCTATACCCGTAACACAACAACCCCCCCCCCCCCCTTAACCTTACTTTTTTTTAGGACACTACGGGCAATTCAGCATGGCCAATCCACCTAACCCGCATATCTTTGGACTGTGGGAAACCGGAGCACCCGGAGGAAACCGACGCACACACGGGGAGGACGTGCAGACTCCGCACAGACAGTGACCCAGCCGGGAATCGAACCTGGGACCCTGGAACGGTGAACCATTTATGCTAACCACCATGCTACCGTGCTGCCCCATACTTTTTGGAAAAACCGTGTTTATCTGGACGAGTTATGCATTTTAAGTGATTTACCGTTTATTTTCAGAGCAGCTTGATCTAAACTTTGCCGTTGCTTTTCAGAGCGGTTTGGATGAATCTTGTTGTAATTGTGAGTAATGTGGGTTATTTAATAGTATTTAAATAACGGGCAACGGAGATCAATGTGTGGACATTCTCACTTTCATTAATTAATCACCACTGTGAGTGAAGCTAATTGTACAGCAGCCTACACCTGTTAAGTTTAATAACACCCCCCCCCCCCCAAAAAGTGGTAAAACCTTCTCTCTGCAGTTGAACACTGAGTTTCAATGTTTGAACACTGCAGCCCTCTCGCTACGTGTAGTCTCAACTGCAAAAACCACTCGGAGCTTTTGGCTCGAATACCATGTTCTACTTCAAGCAGAAAGTGATGACAATCTGGGCCTCCGGTTTCCGCCTCTCAATGCTCTTTGCACAGCTCGGAATTAACCCTGAGCGAGGCATTTTTCACACAGAGAGAACAGCCGCGGTCACAGACAAAGGACCTCTGCTGCCAAAGCACCGCTCTCAGCTGAAAGCTCTACTTACTCATATTTGCAGCTTTCAAGGTCACACACTTCTGTAGAACTGTTCAGACAGTCAATGAGACACAACCTTGTCTGCTCCTTTCATGAACAATTCACGACCAGTCTCTTCGCTTTGAGCTGCTGTAAGACCCTCTTGTCCCCAGCTTACATTCCTCATCATTCCCCTGAAGATTGTGACATGGGTTCCTGAGGGGCCTTTGAGAGAATTTACAGTCCGGATTTTCCTGCTTTATTAATATTTGGCTCACGTTTCCAACAAGGTAATCCCATAAAATATTTTCCTAGTGGCAGTTTTTGTCTCTATTCGTTTTCTCCATTTTAACTTTTTCCCATAACCGCCCCGATTTTTAATCACTTTTAAATATTAATTACAACAATGCTATAAGCACTGACTTCCTGGGATCGCACTGTGTAATATCTACACACCTCCAATGCAGCAAACACTTCTGAAGCGGATGGCAAGGACAGAGGTTATGTTACATACCACACGCCTAAATTGTCCTCCTAACCGCACACCACCCTGCCTTGGGGAATTTATCCTGTACATTTACTGTCCCTGGATTAATGTCCGGGGACAACTCGCCTGAATGAGCTGCTGGTTTATCAAAACATCACAACAGACGCTGCAGCGGTCAGGAAGGCATGTCCTGATCATCTCCTGAGGAATGGCAATACATGCTGCCCTGGCCAGAGATGCTCATATCCCGTGATCGAATGAATGTGCAATAGCAGACTATTGATTTCATTGAAAGACACATGGAGGCGCCTGGTACAATTTTCACCCACGACCCCTCACTTTGTCTTCCCTGTCAAGGGGTTTCCATTGAAAGACCCATGTATTAAAGGGAGTGCCTTGTTTCAGAGTTTAATCGGGGGGGGGGGGGTACAGTAATTAGATCCGGGTGCAATTCCGGCCTTGGGTGTCTGTCCATGTTGACAAAGAAAAATAAACCCAATTCAAAATGTTTCTTTGAGACACAACTTGGAAATACTGTGAAGTGTGAAGAGGAGATACATATTCTTCAAGAGGACAGTGACAGTTTGATGGAACGGACAGAAAAGTGGAAGGGGCATATTACCGACAGACAAGTCCGAAGTAATTCAATTTGCTGGGAAAAACACAGGAAAATCCCATCTAAATGACGGATTCAATTCCAAAAGTAGTTCATAGAAATAATTACCTGATTGCTTAAGGACAATCATCATAGGAGGTGGTAGAGCTGGTTCAGGTAGTGCTGAATAAAGGATGGTAACTTGGCTGGCATTTATTTTCCGACCGGAAGAGATACAAAAAATCTGAAGAGAGATGGACAGACGTCGGCAGTACGCTTGAGAGACAGAGAGACAAGAATGGAAAGGAAGAGAAAAGTATCTCTTTTTCACCATCTATATCTCCCTCCACGAGCTCTCTATCGTTCTCCTCTCCCTCTCGTCTCCCTTCACCACAGCACAAAAACTCTCTCTCACTCTCTCTATCTATCTATCTCCCATCCCAACAGTTGAGAGGGAGAGAGAGAGAGAGAGGGTCACACTCAAGAATTCAACATTCACAAACACAGCAAACTGAATTGAAATGTGTTTTGTATTTCTGTGAATGTGTTCTGTGAATTGTATTTCACCCTCACATTTAACTGTCAAACAAAAGCACATGACTTATTCCACAATTACACCTATTTCAATTTAAAGGACTTTAATCCCAGGCCATCGAGATTACTTTACAGTCAATTGATTCATTTTTAAAGTGACCCACTGTTGTTAATTTAGGGAATGCTACAGGCAAACTGTGCACAAGGAAATCCCAAAAGTGGTGACACTTTCAAAATTGATTTCCGAGTTTCTAAATTTTACTCCATCAGGTAGAAAGGTGGTGACACAGAGGGAGGAATGCGAGGAATTTACTGTCAATTTTCCTCATCTCTGCTAAGTTAACTGATGTCCGTTTTACATTAGGTGTCAACGTTAGCTTAACTGTCCATTGACTATGGCCTTGAAATTCAGCCTGAAGGACAGCGTGGTGGCGCCGTGGGTAGCACTGCTGTCTCACGGCACTGAGGTCCCAGGTTGGATCCCTGCTCTGGGTCACTGTCCGTGTGGAGTTTGCACGTTCTCCCCGTGTTTGCGTTGGTTTCGCCCAAACAACACAAATATGTGCAAGGTAGGTGGGTTGGCCCTTAATTGGAAAAAAATTGGGTTTTCTAAATGTATTAAATACATGTAATTCAGCCTGACATTTCTAGTTTCATCAGCCTGTGGATTATGTACATGAGGAGGTTTTGATGACCCTGAAAGGTTACATTTTCAGAATACTGACCGACAAACATCCTGTCACGACCCGCGGCAGAGATGGGTGCTCCAAAGATGTGCAGGACAGGTGGGGTTACAGCGATTGAGTGGGCCTAGGTGGGGTGTTCTTTCGGAGGGTCAGTGTACACTCGATGGGCCGAATGACCCCCCTTCTGCACTGTAGGGGCAGCACGGTAGCATGGTGGTTAGCATAAATGCTTCACAGCTCCAGGGTCCCAGGTTCGATTCTCGGCTGGGTCACTGTCTGTGTGGAGTCTGCACGTCCTCCCCGTGTGTGCGTGGGTTTCCTCCGGGTGCTCCGGTTTCCTCCCACAGTCCAAAGATGTGGTCAGGTGGATTGGCCATGCTAAATTGCCCGTAGTGTCCTAAAATGTAAGGTTAAATGGGGGTTGATGGGTTACGGGTTTAGGGTGTATACGTGGGTTTGAGTAGGGTGATCATTGCTCGGCACAACATGGAGGGCCTGTTCTGTGCTGTACTGTTCTATATGTCTGAAATATACCAGAGATTGTTATCCCTCCTCACTTGCAATTATTGGGACTCACCCCGATTGGACCGTTGGCCGGACCGGGTTCCTGATGGAGTTCGACACCATGCCTGGAAATTTGGAATCGTCCATAATCAATGGAAAAGAACAAAACAGATGTAGCACTTTCCCAGTTCATAATTCTGCAACGAACAGAGCTTGCCCAGTCGCCACAATGCCAGGGCACACCCTTCCCAGCTTATGTCATTCGTCGGGCACCCTCTTCCAGGAATACTCCATCGTTATATTCCGATCATCCCCAGATCACAATATTCACAGGAATATTCTCTCCCAGTTTGGAAACAATCCCTGAATTTTTTTTTCTCAGCAATATACCGTCTCCCACTTTGGACATTCCTCAGGGTTAATTTGTCAGAAATAAACACCCGAGATTCGGACGTATTGCATTTGACTGAAAAAGTGGGATATTATAAAAATAAGGGAGGTAAGATGGAAGATAAATTTCCCAGGCTAAATTTGTTGGACATAATGTTGCGTCCTGCGGACTGTAACAACCGAATTGAAAGATTAGATTTTGCTACTCCAGCTTGCATTGGGCTTCATTGGGTCCTTGCAGCGGGCCAAGGACAGACGTGTGGTTATGAGATCAAGGTGCTGAGTTAAAATGGCCGCAGCAGGAAGGCTGGGGTAATGTCTGTGGGCTGTGTGAAGGTGTTCCGCAAATCATTCACCCAGTCTGCGTTTTGTCTCCCCAAGGTAAAGGACACGGCATTAAGAGCCGCAAATACAAGAGAACGTATGGATACGTGGGTTTGAGTAGGGTGATCATGGCTCGGCACAACATTGAGGGTCGAAGGGCCTGTTCTGTGCTGTACTGTTCTATGTTCTATGTTCTAGAACAAATTGAAGGAAGCAGGAGTGAAACGCTGCTTCACCAAAAAGGAGAGTTTACTGCCGAGAATCATGAGATGGCAGGAGGAGAAGGGGATAGTTGTTACACCATCTGCGATTGCAATGGAAGGTGTCGTGGGACGGGGAAAGTGTGTTTTGTGTGATGAAGGAGTGGGGAAGGGAGGTAGGCAGGAAGTGGGTAATTATAGGCCAGTGAGCTTAACGTCGGTCGCAGGGAAGATGCTGGAATCTATTATCAAGGAAGAATTAGCGAGGCATCTAGATGGAAATTGTCCCATTGGGCAGACGCAGCATAGGTTCATAAAGGGCAGGTCGTGCCTAACTAATTTAGTGCAATTCTTTTAAGACATTACCAGTGCGGTAGATAACGGGCGGCCAAAGGATGTGGTATATCTGGATTTTAAGAAAGCTTTTGACAAGATGCCACGCAAAAGGTTGTTGCATGAGATAAACATGCATGGCATTAAGGGTAAAGTAGTTGCATGGATAGACGATTGGTTAATTAATAGGAAGCAACGAATAGAGATTAATTTGTGTTTCTCTGGTTGGCAATCAGTACCTATTGGTGTCCCTCAGGGATCAGTGTTGGGCCTACAATTGCTCACAATTTACAAACATGATTTGGAGTCGGGGGCCAAGTGCAATGTGTCGAGGTTTGCAGACGACACTAAGATGAGTCGTAAAGCAAAAAGTGCAGATGATACCGGAATTCTGCAGAGGGACTTGGATAGGTTAAGTGAATGGGTTAGGGTCTGGCAGATGGAATACAATGGAGCAAAATGTGAGATTATCCATTTTGGTAGGAATAACAGCAAAAGGGATTAGTATTTAAGTCGTAAAATATTAAAACATACCGCTGTGCATAGAGAACCTGAGTGTGCAAGTACATGAGTCGCAACAAGTTGGTTTACAGATGCAACGTGTGATTAAGAAGGCAAATGTAGTTTTGTCCTTCATTGCTAGAGGAATGGAGTTTAAGACTAGTTAGGTTTTGCTGCAATTGTGTAAGGTGTTAGTGAGGCCACACCTGGAGTATTGTGTTCAGTTTTGGTCTCCTTATCTGAGGAAGGGCGTACTAGCGATGGAGGGCATGCAGAGGAGATTCACTAGGTTAATCCGAGAGTTGAGGAGGTTGGATTACGAGGAGACGTTGTGTGGACTGGGACTGTACTCGTCAGAATTCAGAAGGCTGCAGGGGGATCTTCTGGAAAGATATAAAATTATGAAGTGAATAGATAGCATAGGTGCTGGTAGTTTATTTCCACTGGGGGTGAAGCAGATCGAGGGAGCATCACCTCAAAAGAAGGGGAAGTATATTTACGACTGAGTTTAGGAGGAACTTCTTCTCCCAAAGAGTTGTGAATCTGTGGAATTCCTTGCCCAGTGAAGCAGTTGAGGCTCCTTCATTAAATGTCTTTAAGGTAAAGATAGATAGTTTTTTTGAAGAATAAAGGGATTAAGGGTTATTGTGTTCGGGCCAGAAAGTTGAGCTGAGTCTACAAAAGATCAGCCATGATCTCATTAAATGGAGGAGCAGGCTCGAGGGGCCAGATGGCCGACTCCTGCTCGTAGCTCTTATGTCTTTATGTTCTTAAGGCGCGCATATCCAGACATAGGAGCAGCTTATTCCGTACAGCTACTAAACTCCTCAATGACTCTCCCACGAACTGATCTGTTCCATGTAAGAACATTATTCACGTCGCCCTATGCTGCTCTCGCTCATGTATTTGCTTCGTTGGGACCATTGTTTCGAGCTTTAGCCGGTCACTACTTTTGATGGACATTTGATAATGTACTCCATCGATTATTCTTCTGATGTGTTGATGCCGGAATTTGACTGGGGTGGGCACAGTGAGAAGTCATACAGCACCAGGTTAAAGTCCAGCAGGTTTGTTACGAGATGTATTAATCTTTTGTCTACGGAAGAACAGTGGTTAGCACGGTTGCTTCATTGGCCCAGTGTCCCGAGTTTGATTCCCGGCTTGGGTCACTGTGCAGAATCTGCACCTTCTCCCGATGTCTGCATCGGTTACCTCCAGGTGCTCCGGCCAAGATATCATTGAATGGTTGAGCAGGCTCGAGGGGCCAGATGGCCTACTCCTGCTCCTTGTTCTGATGTTCTTATATTCTTTCATCCCACAGTCCGAAGATGTGCAGTTTCGGTGGATTGGACATGGTAAATTGCACATACTGTCCAAACACGTGGGTGGAGTTACTGGTTTACGGGAACGGGTGTAGGTGTGCCCTAAAGAGGGTGATCTTTCCAAGGTCGGTGCTCTCGATGGGACGAATGGATTAATTCTGCACTGAAAATCTATGATTACATGATTCTAGCAGTCAGGTTAAAAAAATGTTTTGCTGTACATCGGTACATGTGACAATAAATATGAATCAATAACTAATTTCTCCCCCCCCTCGCCTTTCATCAGGAACATAGAATCATTGAATTTTCAGTGCAGGAGGAGGTCATTCGGCCCATCGAGTCTGCACCGGGTCTTGGAAAGAGCACCCTACCCAAGGTCAACACCTCCATCCTATCCCCATAACCCAGTAACCCCACCCAACAGTAAAGGCAATTTTGGACACTAAGGGCAATTTATCATGGCCAATCCACCTAACCTGCACATCTTTGGACTGTGGGAGGAAACCGGAGCACCCGGAGGAAACCCACGCACACACGGGGAAGATGTGCAGACTCCACACAGACAGTGACCCAAGCCAGAATCGAACCTGGGACCCTGCAGCTGTGAAGCAATTGCGCTACCCACAATGCTACCGTGCTGCCATTGAAAATCGCTTATTTTCACGAGTACGCTTCAATGAAGTTACTGCGAAAAGCCACTAGTTGCCACATTCCGGCGCCTGTCCGGGGAGGCTGGTACGGGATTCGAACCGTGCTGCTGGCCAGCTTGGTCTGCTTTAAAAGCCAGCGATTTAGCTGAGTGAGCTAAACCACCCCCTTACGTGTCGGTGAAAACTGTGTCCCACCCCCCCCCACCCCCATTTATCATGGACACTGGCGGTGAACTCTGTCCCTCAGCTCCCCCCACCTTTTATAACGAACATTGTCGGTGAACTCTGTCCCTCACCCCGCCCCCTTTATCAGAGACACTGTCGGTGAACTCTGTCGCTCATCACCCCTCCCACGTTCATCAGGGACATTTTAGGTCCAGTCTGTCCTTCAACAGATCTGCCAAAGAGAGAATCCTGCCCGGCTGCATCACAGTTTTGTGTGGCAACTGCTCGGCCCAAGATCGCAAGAAATTGCAAAGTGTGGTGAACTCAGCCAAACGCATCTTGCAAGCTTGCCTCCTGCACATTGTTTATGTCTGCACCTCCCGCTTCCTCAGGAAGGCAGACAGCATTGATGGAGGCCCCTCACACCTAGACTTTGCCTTCTTCTTTTTGTTCATTCGGTTTGTTCTCACTGGAATGACGGGGGTTGAGGGGCGAACAGATGGAGGTCTACAAAATTATGAGGGGCATAGACAGAGTGGATACATGGAGGGCCGAAAGGCCTATTCCTCTGCTGTACCTTTTTTCGTTCTTTCTTTGATCTTTGTTCTAGACCTTTTAATCAGGCAGAATATACAGAGATCAGAAGATCCACACATCCAAACACAGGAGCAGCTTCTTTCCCACAGCGGCAAGACTCCTCAACGACGCTCCATCGGACTTTCCAAGAGCCGGTGCAGACTTGATGGGCCGAATGGCCTCCTTCTGCACTGTAAATTCTACGACTGATCTTTTACCTGTAAGAACACTGTCCATGACTCCCTATGCTGCTCTTGCGCATGTATTTGCTTAGATTGGCCCTTTGTTCCACACTGTAACGATCACTATTTTTTGATGTACATTTGTCAATGTGCTCTGTCGATTATTCTTTTGTCCACGGACTCACAGTGCTTAGCACATCTGCTTGACGATCCATGGTCCCGGGTTTGATTCCGGGCTTGGGCCACTGTCTGTGCAGATACTACACGTTCTCCCCGTGTCTGTGCGGGTTTCCTCCGGGTGCTCCGGTTTATTCCCACAGTCCAAAGATGTGCAGATGAGGTGGAGTGGCCAGAATAAATTGTCCTTAGTGTCCAGAAACGTTTGGTGGGGTTACTGGGTAACGGGGATCGGGATGGGTGTGTCGGCTTAAGTAGGGTACGCTTCCCAAGGGCAGGTGCACTCGATGGGCTGAATGCACTGTACATCTATAATACCTGAATCGATGATTCCAACAGTCAGGTAGAAAAATGCGTTTTGCTGTACACCGGCACATGTGACAATACACACAAATCAATCCATCGTTTCTCTCCCCTCGCCGTATATCAGGGACACTGTCGATGAACTCTGCCCGTCAATCCGCCCCCCCCCCCCCATCCCTCCGTTTATAAG
The DNA here is from genome assembly GCF_902713615.1 of Scyliorhinus canicula. Taxonomy (NCBI): domain Eukaryota; kingdom Metazoa; phylum Chordata; class Chondrichthyes; order Carcharhiniformes; family Scyliorhinidae; genus Scyliorhinus; species Scyliorhinus canicula. Next base: position 8,995,723 of record NC_052175.1, on the reverse strand, counting down.
GGACACTACCTGTGAACTCTGTCCCTCACACCCACCGCTCCGTATGTCAGGGACACTGCCGGTGAGTTGTGTCCCTCACCCACCCCTCCCAACACCGTTTATCAGGGAGTTTATTTTTTCTGAAAAGGGACATTTATCTAATTCACATATTTGGCTCTTTGAATATTTTTAACTGCTTTGCAATATTACTTTTGTCAGTGGATTTATTTCTCTTGAGATATTTTCCAGGCTTTGTTCTCTTGTGGCTTTTCCTCCTCCTCCTACCGGACGCCAGGGGCCGCTACAGCTCTCAGTGCTGTCCGACGTTCCTCTCGGTGTCACCTCTTGGCCCCTCACCCCCAGCCCGGCCGCTACTTGTTGGCTGGGACATCCGGTCCCCAAGAAGAAGGTATGGGCGGTGCATCGCGGCCAGGCCCATCCCCTTCCTCCAACAACCGTTAGACGTCTTACAGCACCCGCTTAAAGCCCAACATGTTTGTTTCGAATCACCAGCTTTCGGAGCACAGATCCTTCCGTAGGAGAATAAAGAGGTGGATGAATCTTTTCTCCACGGAAGCACAGTGTTAGCACAGTTGCGTCAGAGCTCCAGGGTTCGTGGTTCGATTCCCGGCTGGGTCACTGTCTGTATGGATTCTGTATGGATTCGATTCCCGGCTGGGTCACTGTCTGTATGGATTCTGCACGTTGTCCCCGTGACTGTGTGGGTTTCCTCGTCATGCTCCGGTTTCCTCTCACGCTCCAAAGATGTGCTGGCGATGCTAAATTGCCCTTAGTGTCCGAAAACCTTGTGTGCGGTTACTGAGTTACGAGTACCGGGTGCAGGTGTGGGCTTAAGTAGGGTGCTCATTCCAACGGCCGGTGCAGACTCGATGGGCCGAATGGCCTCCTTCTGCACTGTCAGTCTATGATTACATGTTTCTATGATTCGGGTAGAAAAAAACGTTTTGTTATACATTTGTACGTGTGGCAGTAAATATTAATATATCAATCATGTCTACCCCCTCGCTGTTCATCAGTGACACTGTCGGTGAACTTTGCCCCTCAACCCCCACCGCCGCGCTACCCCGATTTATCTGGGAGACCGTCAGCAAACTCTGTTCCTCACCCCCACCCCTCGCTTTTCTCGGACGTCGGTGAATTCTGTCCCTCACACCCCCAGCCGTTTATCAGGGACACTGTCGCTGAACTCTGTCCCTCATACCCACCCCCTCCCTGAGGTTTATCAGGGATACTGCGGGTGAACTCTGTCCCTCATCGCTGCATCTCCCCCTCCCCGTTATTAGGGACACAGACTGTGAAATCCTTCCCACATCCACCCTCCACCGGCGCTCATCGGCGAACCTGTCGGTGAACTGGTCGCCTCATTCCGCCGCCCGTCCCCGCCGCTTATCAGGGACACTGTCGGCGAGCTCTGTCCCTCATGCCGTCCCCGAAAACACGTTGATCAGGGTCACTGTCGCTGAACGCTGTCCCTCAATTCCCAGCATCGATTATCAGTGAAACAGTCGGTCAACGCTGCCCCTCATCCCCCCACCACACACACCATTTATCGAGGCTTTTTCTTTTTCTGAAAAGGAAAGTTTTCTCCAATTCACACATTTGGCAATTTTAATATTTTAGCTACATTATAATAATATCTGTGTCAGTGGATTTCTTTCTTTTGAGATATTATCCAGTCTTTAGTCCCTGTGTGCCTGTTCCTCCTCTTCCTCTTGGACGCCAGGGGCCGCTACAGATCGTGGTGCAGTCCCTAATGTTTCTGTCGGTGTCACCCCTTGGCCATGCAACCCCAACCCGGCCGCTGCTTGTTGGCTGGAACATCCGGGCTACTGAAGAGGAAGTGCGGGCGTGGTCTCACGGCCTGCCCCTCCCCCTCACTCCACCAACCGTTAATTTTAATGATGTGGAGATGCCAGCGGTGGACTGGGGTGGCTCAGTATTAAGTCTTAAAAGTCCAAATGGTTTATTGGGAATCACTAACTTTCGGGGCCTTGCTCCTTCATCAGGTGAATCACCGAAAGGTCGTGATTCCAAATTAACCTGTTGGACTTGAACCTGCTGTTGTAAGACTTCGTAACGTTAATTTTAAATAAAGAGGAAGCAGCGACTCTTCAGAAAAGGCGTCAAAGTGACTGAAATTCTAAAAATAACAATCTACGGCCCGAAGGCCAATTTAAAACAACAAAATAAACAAAAAGTCATGTTTATCTATGAACGGAGGTCCGGCCGCACAGGCGAGGACGCTTCGACCGTACGGTCCACAGCTAATTGGTGCTGGTATAGATCACTAGGCTAAATCGCTGGCTTTTAAAGCAGACCAAGCAGGCCAACAGCACGGTTCGATTCCCGTACCAGCCTTCCCCGACAGGCGCTGGAATGTGGCGACTAAGGTTTTTCACAGTAACTTCATTGAAGTCTACTCGTGACAATAAGCGATTTTTATTTTCATTTCATTTCACTGTCTCCCCGGCAAGCCATGCTGGCCGCCTACCGTCTCCCCTGGCAATGCAAGATGGCCAATTGCATGCTTAGTGATGTACAGTTTCAGCGGCCAATGGGAGAAGAGGGATAACGTGTTGGTGCATTTCCTCTCCACTGAGGGAGTTCGGTGAGGAGGGAGCAAGGTGCTCCTTTCATTTAATTTCCGCAAAGTGGGAGAAGTGAGGCAGGAGTTTAGAGTGCAGCTGACTGGAAGCAGAGTCGGAGGGCGGAGGTCCAGTTGCTCTACAGGGCAGCTATACTCTTTAAAAAAAAGAGGGGATGGAGGCTAGGGCAGTTGCATGCTCCTCCTGTAGGATGTGGGTGGTGAGGGATACCACCGGTGTCCCTGCTGACTATACCTGCGGGAAGTGCACCCAACTCCAGCTCCTCAAAGGCCGTGTTAGGGAACTGGAGCTGGAGCTGGATGCAATTCGGATCATCCGGGCGGCAGAGGGGGTGATCGATCAGAGGTACAGGGAGGTAGCCACACCCAAGGAACTGGTCAAGAGTAGCTGGGTTACAGTCAGGGGGGAGAAAACTAACAGGAATACAGTGTAGAGATCCCTCGTGGCCGTTCCCCTTCAAAACAAGTATACTGAATTGGATGCTGTTGGGGGAGGGGGGGGGTGACCTAGCGGCCAAGTCTCTGCCACTGAGTCTGGTTCTGGGGATCAGAAGGGAAGGGGGGATAATAGAAAAACAATCGTAATAGGAGATTCAATGTTTAGGGGCCTAGATAGGATATTATGTGGTCGCCAGCGAGACTCCCGGAAGGTATGTTGCCCCCCGGGTGCCAGGGCCAGGGATGTCTCGGATCAAGTCTTCAGGATCCTGAAGGGGGGGGGGGGTGAGCAGCCATAAGTCGTGGTGCACATTGGTACCATCGAGTTAGAGAGGAAAAGGAATGTGGAGGCAATAAACAAGTTTATGGATTTAGGCTGGAAGTTAAAGGACAGGACAGACAGAGATGTCATCTCTGATTTGTTGCCGGTGCCACGTGATAGCGAGGCAAGGAATTGGGAGATAGTGCAGTTGAACACGTGGCTGCAGGAATCGTGTAGGAGGGAGGGCTTCTGTGGAAGGTGGGACCTGTAAAAGCAGTACGGGTTGCATTTGAACCAGAGGGGCACCAATATCCTGGGAGGGAGATTTTCTAGTAGTCTTCGGGAGGGTTTAAACTAATTTGGCAGGGGAATTGGAACCGGATTTGTAGTCCAGTAACTAAGGAAGCCGATATTCAGGACGCCAAAGCGTGTAGTGACGGACTGCGGAAGGTAACACTGACGAAGGAGAGTACTTGCAGGCAAGGAGATGTGTTGAAGTGTGTATACTTCAACGCAAGAACCATCAGCAATAAGGTGGGTGAACGTAAGGCATGGATCGGTACTTGGGACTACGATGTGGTGGCCATCACGGAAACGTGGATAGAAGAGGAGCGGAAATGGTTGTTGGAGGTCCCTGGTTATACATGTTTCAAAAAGATAAAGGATGGTAAAGGAGGTGTGGGAGGGGTGGCATTGTTATTTAGAGATCGTGTAACAGCTGCAGAAAGGCAGTTCGAGGAGGATCTGCCAACTGAGGTAGTGCGGGTTGAAGTGAGAAAGAGGAAACGAGCAGTCACCTTGTTGGTAGTTTTCTATAGGCCCCCCAAGAGCAGCGGAGATGTGGAGGAACAGATTGGGAAACAGATTTTGGAAAGGTGCAGAAGTCACAGGGTAGTAGTCATGGGTGACTTCAACTTCCCAAATATTGAGTGGAAACTCTTTAGATCAAATAGTTTGTAAGGGGTGGTGTTTGTGCACTGTGTCCATGAAGCTTTTCTAACACAGCATGTAGATTGTCCGACCAGAGGGGAGGCCATATTGGATTTGCTCCTTAGGAATGAACCAGGGCAAGAGATAGATTTGTTAGCGGGGGAGCATTTTGGAGGTAGTGACCACAATTCTGTGACTTCCACTTTAGTAATGGAGAGGGATAGGTGTGTGCAACAGGGCAAGGTTTACAATTGGGGGAAGTGTAAATACATTGCTGTCAGACAAGAATTGATGTGCAGAAGTTGGGAACATAGGCTGTCAGGGAAGGACACAAGTGAAATGTTGAACTTGTTGAAGGAACAGGTACTGCGTGCCTTTGATATGTATGGCCCTGTCAGGCAGGGAAGAGATGGTCGAGTGAGGGAACCATGGTTGACAAGAGAGGTTGAATGTCTTGTTCACAGGAAGAAGGAGACTTATGTAAGGCTGAGGAAACAAGGTTCAGATAGGGCGTTGAAGGGATACAAGATAGCCAGGAGGGAACTGAAGAAAGGGATTAGGAGAGCTAAGAGAGGACATGAAAAATATTTGGCGGTTAGGATCAAGGAAAACCCCAAGGCTTTTTCACATATGTGAGAAATAGGAGAATGACTAGAGCGAGGGTGGGTCCGATCAAGGACCGCAGCGGGAGATTGTGTAGTCTGAAGAGATAGCAGAGGTCTTGAACGAGTACATTTCTTCAGTATTTATAAACGAGAGGGGGCATGTGGTTGGAGAGGACACTGTTGAACAGACTGGTAATCTCGAGGAGTTACTTGTTAGGAAGGAAGATGTGTTGGCCGTCTTAAAAAACGTGAAGATAGACAAGGATCCCGGGCCTGACGTGATATATCCAAGGATTCTATGGGAAGCAAGAAATGAAATTTCAGAGCCGTTGGCAATGATCTTTTCGTCCTCACTGTCAACAGGGGTGGTACCAAGGGACTGAAGAGTGGCGAATGTCGTGGCCCTGTTCAAAAAGGGAATAGGGATGACCCTGGGAATTACAGGCCAGTTAGTCTTACTTCGTTGGGAGGCAAAGTAATGGAAAGGGTACTGAGGGATAGGATTTCTGAGCATCTGGAAAGACACTGCTTGATTAGGGATAATCAGCTCGGATTTGTGAGGGGTAGGGCTTGCCCTACAATTCTTATTGACTTCTTTGAGGAGGTGACCAAGCATGTGGATGAAGGTAAAGCAGTGGATGTAGTGTATATGGATTTTAGTAAGGCATTTGATACGGGACCCCATTGTAGGCTTATGCTGAAATTAAGGAAGTATGGGATAGTGGGGAATTTGGCCAGCTGGATAACGAACTGGCTAACCGACAGTAGTCAGAGAGTGGTGGTGGATGGGAAATATTCAGCCTGGAGCCCTGTTACCAGTGGCGTACGCAGGGATCAGTTCTGGGTCCTCTGATGTTTGTGATTTTCATTAATGACTTGGATGAGTGAGCTGAAGGGTGGGTCAGTAAATTTGCAGATGATACGAAGATTGTGGGAGTTGTGGATAGCGAGGAGCGCTGTTGTCGGCTGCAAAGATACATAGTTTGGATGCAGAGCTGGTCTGAGAAGCGGCAGATGGAGTTTAACCCTGACAAGTGTGAGGTTGTACAAATATCAATGCGGAATACAGGGTTAACGGTAGTGTTCTTGGCAATGTAGAGGAGCAGAACGACCTTGGGGTCTATGTTCATAAATCTTTGAAAGTTGCCACTCAAGTGGATAGAGCTGTGAAGAAGGCCTATAGTGTGCTAACGTTCATTAGCAGAGGGATTGAATTTAAGAGCCGTGAGGTGATGATGCAGCTGTACAAAACCTTAGTAAGGCCACATTAGGAATATTGTGTGCAGTTCTGGTCACCTCATTTTAGGAAGGATGTGGAAGCTTTGGAAAACGTGCAAAGGAGATTTACCAGGATGTTGCCTGGAATGGAGAGTAGGTCTTACGAGGAAAGGTTGTGGGTGCCAGGCCTTTTCTCATTAGAACGGAGAAGGATGAGGGGCGACTAGATAGTGGTTTATAAGATGATGAGGGGAATAGGTAGAGTAGAGTCAGAGACTTTTCCCACGGGTGGAACAAACCATTACAAGGGAACATAAGTTTAAAGTGAATGGTGGAAGATATAGGGGAGATGTCAGAGGTAGGTTCTTTACCCAGAGAGTAGTGGGGGCATGGAATGAATTGCCTGTGGAAGTAGTTGAGTCGGAAACGTTAGGGACCTTCAAGCGGCTATTGGATAGGTACATGGGTTATGGTAGAATAATGGAGTGTAGATTAATTTGTTCTTACGTTCAGCACGGTAGCATTGTGGATAGCACAATTGCTTCACAGCTCCAGGGTCCCAGGTTCGATTTCGGCTTGGGTCACTGTCTGTGTGGAGTCTACACATCCTTTCCATGTGTGCGAGGGTTTAGTCCGGGTGCTCCGGTTTCCTCCCTCAGTCCAAAGATGTGCAGGTTCGGTGGATTGGCCATGATAAATTGCCCTTAGTGTCCAAAATTCTATGATTATCCCTAAACAAAAGTTCGGCACAACATGGTGGGCCGAAGGGCCTGTTCTGTGCTCTATTTCACAGTAAAGGAACACATTTTACCTCAAGGTTATTCAAAGAAGTTAAGGATCGCTGAGTAATAAAACAAATTAAATCAACTGCGAACGATCCAGAATCGCAGGGAGGGTGAGAAAGGTGGCATCACACATTGAAGACAATTCTGTGGGATTATATTCACGATTATCCAGAGGATTGGGATGAAGGAATTCCATTTGTCCTGTTTGCAATCAGGGATGCACCTCATTAGTCAACCAAATGCAGAACTTTTGAAATAATGTTTGGACATGATGTAAGGGGGGAAATGCTGGAAAATCTCAGCAAGTCTGGCAGCAAGTGTAGGGAGAGAAAAGAGCTAACGTTTCGAGTCCGATGACTCTTTGTCAAAGCTTTGACAAAGACTCATCGGACTCGAAACGTTAGCTCTTTTCTCTCCCTGCACATGCTGCCAGACTTGCTGAGATTTTCCAGCATTTTCCATTTCGAAACAGATTCCAGCATCCGCAGTAATTTGCTTTTATCATGATGTAAGAGGACCGCTTAAATTGATTGAGAAAAAAATTGGTGAGTGAGCAGTCGGAACTTACATTGTTGGATTTCGTGTCAACGTTTAGGGAACAATTAAATATAGCAGGATAATTGGCTGGACAACATTTAATTGTTGCACAAAATGTGATGAAACGGTAGCCAAAGAAAGCAAAAGTTCGTAGTTTTGCCCGTGGAGTTAAAGTTTTAGTGTTGTAACCAATGGTTGATGAACCTTTAAAGGTAAGGTTTTGTGGACCTAATCAGATTGGCAGAAGGTTAAGTGAGGTGAATAACGTGGAAAAAACGCCAGATAGAAGGAAAACTAACCGAGTGTGTCATGTGAACATGCCGAAAAGGTATTCTGAAAGGGAAGGAGAGCAAAAGGATGAGATTCTATTTATTTTAACTCAAGGTGAAGAACCGAATCCAGATGACTGTGAGATTGACATTCCTCAAATTCAATTGGAAATCGGGGATGTTCTTTAAAAAATGGATACATTGTTGAGTTACCTTCCAGAGGAAAAACAACTGACCTGAAAGAGTTATTGATATCGTATGGGGAAGTTGTCGAAAGTTGGGAAGGACGAAAATGGCTGTACATAATGTCAATGTGGGAAATGCTGTTCCAAATAAACAGTATTCATATATACTTAACCCTTTAAAATTGGGGCAGGTTAACAGAGAGATTGAGAGTATGCTTAAATATGGCATAATTCAAGTGTGTTACAGCCAACCAAGCTCACCCTTCGTGATGGTACCGAATCCAGACGGTACCCAACGTTTGTGTGAGGACTTTAGAAAGGTTAATACAGTTACGAGAACGGACTCTTATCCTATCCCACGTTTGGTGGATTGCATTGAGAAGGTGGGACAATCAGCTTTTATTTCCAAACGGGATTTACTTAAATGTTACTGACAGGTATCTTTATCCTAAAGGGCGAAGCAGATTTCAGCTTTTGTGACTCCAGGTGGTACAGACCAATTCAAAGTTATGCCATTTGGCATTAAAAACGGCCCAGCCACATTTTATCGGTTAACTAACAAAATTGTTACAGGATTACCCAATTGTGCGGTGTCCATCGACGATCTGGTAGTTTTCAGTCAGCCATGGAAAGAACATTTAAAGCATCAGGTGGAGGTATTCGATTGACTTCAGGAGGCGGGATTGCTGGTAAACCTAGCCAGAAGTGAATTTGGAAAAGTCCAAGACACTTTCCTTTGCCACTAAATCGGACAGTGTGGCATTGTCCCACGGGTTGCGAAAACAACATTTATTGGCGAGTTTCCAGTGCCCTCGACACAAAGGGAAATAATGCGATTTCTTGGCATGAGTGGATTCTACCGGAAATTTGTGCCGAACTTTAGCAGTGTGGTTGCTCGATTGACGGACTTGCTGAAGAAACGCAGCAGATTTTAGTGGGCAGCGAAGTGTCAAAAGGCATTTGGCTGACATAAGGCTGTGTCAACCAATGTTCCTGTAAAGGGGCTCTGATCGGATTGAACGAAAGTATCTGACTTTAAAGAAAAATGCCAGGGAGTAGAGAAGTGGATGGATCGTACAGGTTTCTCTTGTTCAAAGAGAATGTAAATCAAGAGCGATTCAATTTGTCTGATGTAGAACTAAATTGGATTATGTCATTATAAATGTTTGCATGTTTGGTTTTATTTAAAAAGTACATTCAGTGTCAATATTTCTTGACGGAAAGTGAAAAGGTGAAAAATAAAACCATCTTGAAGTTGATGGTTTATTTATGTTTTCTTGCGTGGAGTTGTCAAGTGCATGTACCTTTCAGCCTCCACATCCTTCTGGCAGTGTGGCGACCTGAATTGAACACTATCTTCCAAATGTGGCCTAACTAAGGATTGATACAGCTGCAACATCACTTGCCAAGTTTTATACTCAATGTCCCGGCCAATGAAGACAAGCATGCCGTATGCCTTCTTGACTAACTTCTCCACCTCTGTTGCCCCTTTCAGTGACCTGTGGACCTGTACACCTAGATGTCTCTTACTTTCAATGCTCTTGAGGGTTCTACCATTCACTATATATTCCCTACCGGCATTAGACATTCCAAAATGCTTTACCTCAGACTTGTCCGGATTAATCTCCATCTGCCATCTCGCCGCCCAATCTCCAAACGAACTAAATCCTGCTGTGTCCTCGGACAATCATCGCTATCCGTAATTCCACCAAACTTTGTGTCGTCTGCAAACTTATTAATCAGACCAGTTACATTTTCCTCCAAATCATTTCAATATACTACGAACAGCAAAGGTCCCAGCACTGATCCCTGCGGAACACCACGAGTCACAGCCCTCCAATTAGAAAAGCACCCTTCCATTGTTTCTTCTGCCCACTTTGAACTAGACAGTTCTGTATCCACCTTGTCAGCTCACCCCTGATCCCGTGGGACTTCAACTTTTGTACCAGTCTACCTTAAGGCACCTTGTCAAAGGCTTTACTGAAGTCCATATAGACAATATCGACTGCCCTAACTGAATCAATGATGTTTGTGACCTCTTCGAAGAGTTCTATCAAGCTAGTGAGACACGACCTCACCTTCAAAAAACCAGGGTGCCTCTCCCTAGTATGTCCAGTTGCTTTCAAATGGGAGTAGATCCTGTCTTCAAGAATTCTCTCTGGTAATTCCTCTACCGGCCTGTAGTTCCCTGGATTATCCTTCTTAAACAAAGGAACAACATTGGCTATTCTCCAGTCCTCTGGGACATCACCTGAAGACAGTGAGGATCAAAATACGTTTGTCAAGGCCTAAGCAATTTTCTGTCAAGCCTCCTTCAGTATTCAGGGATAGATCCCATCAGGCCCTGGGGACGTATCTACCTTAATATTTTTCAAGACGCCCAACACCTCGTCGTTTTGGATCTCAATATGACCTAGGCTATCTACACACCCTTCTCCAGACTCAACATCCACCAATTCCTTCTCTTTGGTGAATACTGATGCAAAGTATTCATTTAGTACCTCGCCCATTTCCTTTGGCTCCACACATAGATCCCCTGGCCAATCGTTCAGTGGGATAACACTTCCCCGGCTACCCTCTTGCTTTTTATGTACGTGCAAAAAGCATTGGGATTTTACTTAACCCTTTTTGGCAATGACTTTTCGTGATCCCTTCTCGCCCTCCTGACTCCTTGCTTAAGTTCCTTCCTACTTTCCGTATATTCCACACGGGCTTCGCCTGTTCCCGGCCTTGTAGCCCTGACAAATTACTCCTTTTTCTTTTTGACGAGGCCTAAATATCTCTCGTTATCCAAAGTTCCTGAAATTTAACGTATTTATCCTTCTTCCTCACAGGAACATGCCGGTCCTAAATTCCTTTCAAGTAACACTTGAAAGCCTCCTACATGTCGGATGTTGATTTACACTGGAACATCCGCCCTCAATCTAGGTTCTTCAGTTCCCGCCTAATATTTTTATAATTAGCCTTCCCCCAATTTAGCACATTCACCATAGGAGCACTCTATCCTTGTCCACCAGCACTTTACAACTTACGGAATTGTGATCACTGTTCCCGAAATGCCTCCCTACTCAAACTTCTACCATCTGGCAGGGCTCATTCCCCAATACTAGGTCCAGTACAGCCCCTTCCCTAGTTGGACTGCCTACATATTGTTTTAAGAAGCCCTCCTGGACGTTCCTTACTAACTAGGCCTCGTCTGAGCCCGAAGCACTGTGATTCCCAGTCAACATTGGGGAAGTTGAAGTCTCCCATCAGAACAACCCTGTTGTTTTTACTGTTTTCCAAAATCTGTCTACCTGTCTGCTCCTCTATCTCCCGCTGGCTGTTGATAAGCCTGTAGTAAACCCCCAACATTGTGACTGCACGCTTCCTATTCCTGATGTCAACCCATATAACCTCACTGCCCTCTGAGGTGTCCTCCCGTAGTGCAGCTGTGATATTTTCCCTAACCAGAAGCTGAACTCCGCCACCCCTTTTACAGCCCCCTCTATCCAGCCTGAAACATCTAAATCCTGGAACATTTAGCTCCCAATCCTGTCCATCCCTCAAGCAGATCTCTGTAATGGCAACAACATCAAAGTTCCAAGTACTAATCCAAAGCTTTAAGTTCATCTGCCTCCCGGTAATACTTAATGCATGAAAAGATACGCACTTCAGGCCACCAGACCCGCTGTGCTCAGCAACATCTCCCTGTCTGCTCTGCCTCAGACTCATATTGGCCATATTCCCTAGATCTCCCTCAATGCTTCCACCTTTGGAACTATTGCTCCGGTGCCCGCCCCCTGCCATACTAGATTAAACTCACCCGTGTGACTCTAGCAAAACTCGTGGACAGGATATTTACGCCTCTCCAGTTGAGATGCAACCCATCCTTCTTGTACAGGTCACACCTGCCCCGAAGGTGCTCCCAGTGGTCCAGATAACGGAGAAACTCCTTCCTATACCAGCTGCTGAGCCACGTGTTTAGCTACTCTATCTTCCTATTTCTAGCCTCACTGGTACGTGTCGCAGGGAGTAATCCCGAGATTACGCCCCTAGATGCCCTGTCTTTTTAAATTTCTGCCTAGCTCCCTGAACTCCTGCTGCAGGACCTCATACCACTTCCTGCGTATGTCGTTTGTACCAATATGTACCACGACCTCTGACTGTTTTCCGTCCCCCTTCAGGATGCCCGCTACTTGTTCATAGACATCCTGGACCCTGGCACCAGGGAGGCAACATACCATCCTGGAGTTCCTTTCACGTCCACAGAAGCGCCTATCTGTGTCCCTGACTGTAGAGTCCTCGATGACTATTGCTCTTCTGCGCTTTGACCCTCCCTTCTGAACATCAGAGCCAGCCGTGGTGCCACTGCTCTGGCTGCTGCTGTTTTCCCTGATAGACTAACCAACAGAAAGTATACAAAGGGGTATACCTGTTCGAGAGGGGGACAACCTCAGGGGATTCCTGCACTGACTGATTGCCCTTTCCCTGACTGAAGCTTGGGTGTGGCCACATTTATATAACTGCTATCTATGACACTTTCCGCCACCTGCATGCTCCTAAGTGCATCCAACTGCTGCTCCAACTGAACCATGCGGTCTGTGAGGAGCTCATGTTGGGTGCAGTTTCTGCAGCTGAAGCCATCCGGAACCCTGGAAGCCTCCCGTACCTGCCACATCTCACAGTCAGGGCACTGCACCCCACTAATTGACATTACCTCAATTAATTAGTAAATTAAACTTAAACGTTTTTTTAAAATGTTACTGTTGACTCTATGTTTCCTCGCACTAGATTTCTACTATAAATGTGAAATCTAAATACAACACACTCCGATCTCTGGCTTAGACCCTCCTCTAAATTATAATTAAGTAATAAGTAATTATGTTCAATTAGTTTAACAATGCTTAATTTTTAAATTTAGCTTCCTAACCAGCCAATCACGTCACAGCTTTGTTCAGCACAATTCAGTCCACCCACCCCGGTCCCCGCCACGCACTCTGAAAAGGTATTAAAAATAAATAAAAATAACTTACATTTCCAATTTCCCAGATGCTCCCTGGTTCTCTCGCTGCAGATTAAAAATTACAGGCCAGAGGAAAGAGGGAGAATAAAGCAGCAGGGAAAGAGCACCTTCTCCCACGCTGCACCAAATTACCAAGTTCCAAATTCCCACTCTGGATGTGTCTCACTCCGGCTGTGTCTCAATCACTTGCGCAAAGCTGTCAATCGGTGTAATCCATTGATTATTTTAATAATAGATTTAAGTGGATACATCAATGCAATCTTGATCTGCTCCCTGAACGTGGACAGAGTTTCCACATAAATTAACGTGCTCCTGCTGCAATTTATCTTCACCAGCATTTTTCCAACTTCCTGTAAATTATATTGAGGAATGGTGAGGTAAATTAATCTTCCCAAATCAATATAGAAAAATGTAATAACAAAAACCGTCCACAGGAATGGTAGCAATGATAATCCAGGGAACAACTGGTCGCTGAGTCTTACGTCAGTGGTAGGGAAATTACTGGAGTTTTCTTCGAGGCAGGATCTACACTCATTCGGAAGCAAATGGAAGTTTTAGCGAGAGGCAGCACGGTTTTCTGAAGGGGAGGTCGTGTCTCACTATCCAAATAGTGTTTTTCGAAGAGGTCACAAAGATGACTGATGCTGGCAGGGCAGTGCATGTTGTCTGTATAGACTTCAGTAAGGTTTTTGACAAGGTACTTCATGGCATACTGGTACAAACGGTGAAGACACACGGGATCAGGGGTGAGCTGGCAAGATGGAAACAGAACTGGCTATGTCACAGAAGGAGAGAGTAGCAATGGAAGGGTGCTTTTCTGATAGGAGGGCTGTGATCAGAGTTGTTCCGCAGGGGTCAGTGCTGGGACCTTTGCTGTTCGTCTTATATATAAATGATGTGGAGGAAAATGGGATTGGTCTGATGAGTAAGTTTGCAGCCGACACAAAGTTTGATGGAATTGCGGATAGCGATTAGGACTATCAGAGGATACAGCAGGATTGAAATGGTTTGGAGACTTGGGCGGAGGGATGGCAGATGGAGTTTAATCCGTACAAATGTTAGGTAATGCATTTTGGAAGGTCTACTGCAGGAAGGGAATATACAGTGAATGGTAGAACGCTCAAGTGTTGATAGTCAGAGAGATCTAGGTGTACAGGTCCACAGGTCACTGAAAGGTGCAACACAGGTGGAGACGGTAGTCAAGAAGGCATACGGCATGGTTGCCTTCTTTGGCCGCGGCATTGAGTATAAAAATTGGCATGTCATGTTGCCGCTGTACAGAAAATTAGTTAGGCCACACTTGGACTATAGTGTTCAATTCTGGTCGCCACACTACCAGAAGGATGTGGAGGCTTTAGAGGGGAGTAAGAAGAGATTTACCAGGATGTTGCCTGGCACAGAGTGCATTAGCTATGAGAGGTGGAGTAAACACGTTTTGTTCTTACTGGAACGACGGAGGTTGTCGGGCGAACTGATAGAGGTCTACAACATTATGAGGGGCATAGACATAGTGGATAGTCAGGGGTTTTTCCCCAGGGTAGAGTGGTCAATTACTACGGGGGTTAGGCTTAAGGTGCGAGGGGCAAGGATTAGAGGAGACGTACGAGGCAAGTTGTTTACATAGAGGGTTGTGGGTGCTTGGAACTCGCTGCCGGAGGAGGTGGTGGACGCAGGGACGATAGTGACTTTTAAGGGACATATTGACAAATACATCAATGGGATGGGAATAGAGGGATACTGACCCCAGAGGTGCAGAAGATTTTATTTCGACGGACACCGTGGTCGGCACAGGCTTGGAGGGCCGAAATGCGTGTTCCTATGTTGTACTTTTCTTTGTTCTTTGTTGTAAATCCCAGGTCCCGATGGGATCTACCGCAGAATGCTGAAGGAGGCTGGAAAGGAAGTTGACAGACATCTTTGCATCCAGACTGTCTTCAGGTGATATTCAGGAGGACTGGAGAATAGCCAATATTGTTCCTTTGTTTAGGAAGTGCAGCAAGCATAATCCAGCGCACAACAGGCCGGTGAGCTTTACGTCTGTGGTAGGGAAATTACTGGAGAGAATTCTTCGAGACATGATCTCCTCCTGTTTGGGATTAAATGGACGTATTAGCGACAGGCAGAACGGTTTTGTGAAGGGGAAGTCGTGTCTCACTAAGTTGATAGAGTTTTTCGACGATGTCACAAAGATGACTGATGCAGGCAGGGCAGCGCATGTTGTCTATATGGACTTCAGTAAGGCCTTTAACAAGGCCCCTCATGGCAGACTGGTACAAAAAGTGAGGTCAGACGGGATCAGAGGTGAGCTGGCAAGATGGACACAGAACTGGCTGTGTCATAAGGAGTAGCAATGGAAGGGTGCTTTTCTGATTGGAGGGCCGTGACTAGTGGTGATCCGGAGGTATCAGTGCTGGGACCTTTGCTGTTCGTAGTATATATATATATATATAAATGATTCGAAGGAAAATGTAACTGGCCTGATTAGTAAGTTTGCAGACGACACAAATGTTGGTGGAATAGCTGATAGTCATGAGGATCGTCAGAGGATACAGCAGGATTGAGATCGTTTGGAGACGGGCGGAGAGATGGCTGATGGAGTTTAATCCGGACAAATGCGAGGTCATGCATTTTGTAAGGTATAATGCAGGTTGGGAATATACAGTCCGCTGCTGCAGCTCTTTCCCAGATCAGAGCTCTTCATTCCCCATTCAGAACTGTCCAATTGCAGGTGATAGGCAATTGATATCGTCACCCGTGTAGGAAATCACTCCCTTACTATTACTCCTTAATACTGGTATGAGATATTAAATCGAAAAGCCTTGCCATGCACTTCTGGGCTGTACAGTAGCATTGTGGATAGCACAATCGCTTCACAGCTCCAGGGTCCCAGGTTCGATTCTGCCTTGGGTCACTGTCTGTGCGGAGTCTGCACATCCTCCCCGTCTGCGCGTGGGTTTCCTCCGGGTGCTCCGGTTTCCTCCCACAGTCCAAAGATGTGCGGGTTAGGTGGATTGGCCATGATAAATTGCCCCTAGTGTCCAAAATTGCCCTTAGTGTTGGGTGGGGTTACTGAGTTATGGGGATGGGGTGGAGGTGTTGACCTTGGGTAGGGGGTAGGGTGCTCTTTCCAAGAGCCGGTGCAGACTCGATGGGCCGAATGGCCTCCTTCTGCAGTGTAAATTCTATGTACAGAAATACATGTTCTCTCTGAGCGGAAGAGCGGTGTGTGTCTGTGTGTGTATGTGTGCGTGTGTCAGTGGTGTGAGCGCTGGGGAGGAAGGTATTGGACCCCGTGTACCAGGATCAATCATTGGCCCTGAACACAGACAATTAAAAATCACATGTCCTTGGCCATTGACACGTTGTTGATTCAGAGCTCTTGCTCTGCCGAAATTTAGCTGCAGCGTTCCCTACATAGCAACATCCACTATACTTCCATTAGTCCTGAAGGGTGTCACTTTCTCTCTTTGTCCTGGTATTCATTCGAGTGTGTCTTGTTACTAGATTACACCCGGTGCTGCTGTCCATACTAGCAGATCGGACATGCTGCCATACAAGTCTTGTGACTGCACATCCTTTAGGTAGTTCAAAGTCAGAGATCCTAAATAGTCGGGGTCTGGGACAATACAACCTGAGACACAATAACTGTGAGAGACACAATGATTCACCATTCAATTGTGACCCTCGGCATTTGATTCAACTTGGATTCATGAATGAGGGAACGGGATATTTTATAGTTTACTCTTGCCACCCATCCTTCATTGGGTATATCGTCACTTGCCCTGCGACAACAGAACCGCTGGTTTTGTCTCTCACAGTTATTGTGTCTCAGGTAGTTTTGGCCCAGACTACGTCAATTCAGACTCTCTGACTTTGAACTACCTAAAAGTGCACCAGTCACAAGGCTTGTTTGACAGCATGTCCGATCTGCTTGAATGAACGGCAGCACCTGAAGTAGTTTAATGACAGAATAAACGGCTTGACATGTATAAATCGACTCTCTGCTCATTGCGGTTGTCCGGGACAGTGATTCTATAATTTATTTGTGAAAGGAAGGAGCTCTGAGGGATGCCCTTGGTCGGTGCAATGGCTCCAATTTTCTCCGCACGGGGTAAACCTGCGATTCCAACTTTAATAATCAGGACTCGAGGTGCAACTGTAATCGAACCGTAACTCCCCATCCCAAGAAGCTGTCCAATCGCCTCCCTCATCACTACACCAAAGACTTCAATTGCCTGGATTGTTCCTATTTTTGGTGAGGAGTTTGGAATACAATTCCTTAACTATCTACTGGAATGTTTACAGGGCGGGATTGGGAGGGTCAAACCTCACTCGTTTACTGATCTACTTTTGTGTCATCTCTTTATAATTACGAGTCCCTGTGTACACGTATAATTATCTGACCAAGATATCTCATCCATCTTATTCTTTCTATCCTTATGTTTATGAATTGTCAACTCTATCTGTAAGTAGAATACACGTGACTGGCGGGTATAGTGGGATGAGGAATGGAATCTGAGTGCCCTCGCGCTGGCATAGACAAGATGGCCAAATGGCCTCCTTCGGTACCGTGACTTTTCTCTGATTCTGCTATGATACATTGACTTTCCAATGATGAAATTGAACAGCATTTTCCATTTCCCACTTTCTCCCTCGACTGTACATTGAACGTTTGGCCACTCTTCAGAAATCGCGCCAATTGAATGATCTTCAGATTTGGATAACAAATCCAAAGCACTACTTTTGTATATCAATGGCCTACATACGTGTTGCAATGTGTATCTCAATGATCAACGGACAGTTTGAAGTGTTTCAAATGTCTGTGAACGCACGTCGCCCAGAAGCTGAGCTTCACAGAGAGAACACTGGAGGCATATTTAAAAAGAGTTTGTCAGTGTTTGTTTTTAATTAGAAACTAAAAGTTTTTGAAATGAATCATAATGCTTCAGAAAAGGTATGCAAAGATCTGTTAGACAGTATTTTAACGGTCAACATGGCATTCTGCTCGTGGTTACCTCACTGTGAACAACCAAGGTGTCATCGCCAGAATTGTCAACACTTCAGGTAAAAACTTTGGTAGACAGCAGACGCAGCTCAATAATTTGTTTCACAAAAGAGCTCAGAGGAAAGTTCAGACCATCACCGGTAGTCCCTCTCACTCTTTGAGCCGATGCTTTATAATGCCTGTTGCGTGGAACAATCGGCTCAAGAGGTATTTTGTTCCCAGTACCATAAGCACTGAATAACATAATGTTAATTTAACTTGCTGTTTTTCATAGATATTTAGTGAAATGTCTTATTCGTGTTTGGTATGTATGCATGAGAAATATTCGCAAAAGTATGAATGGTGGCATACAAGCAATATTTACTCTTTTGAAGTTTTTACTGCTATACTGGATGTGAAACGAAATACAAGTGTACACTTTTGCATGGGAAATTAAACGCTATTATTATTATTCCTCTACATCATTCGCAATATCGCAAGGCCGTTTCCTGCAAGCAACTGCCCGTTCGTCCCCTCTTCTCCTGCCGCACTATATAAATTCGCATTAACAAATAGAATGCTGTTACGCGTTAATTTCAATCATCAAGAGATTGGTTGAGAAATTACTCGGAGATTGGTAGTGAAAGAGTTTATTCATATCGGGAGATATCTTTGTTGTGACTCAGTATAACATGCTAAATCTGCTCATGCGGAGTAATCAGAATGGTGATATTAATTGGAATATCTAGGCAGAACAAGACGAAAGTCCATAGAGATGGAATCAGGCCATGGCGCTAACATGATAGACTGAATTCCTAATAATCAGCTCAGAACTGGTCCTGACTCAACAAGGAAATCTACCGCTTGTCGAGGGCACAGTTCCAAATCCACCCCTTCTTTCTATAATTCCACCTCTGACATGTTGGTTTCAATCAATACTTCCTGTTTAAAGGAAAAATAGAATCATGGGAAATTTCAGACATAACTCCCCACATGTGTCCCTGACTATTCAGGGCCTGTTTAGAACATCTGCTTCGACAGTGTGTTCACGAAGTCAAACTCCAGTACGGGATGAGGATATTCCTTTGCCGCTCGCATGAGGTGTGGCGATCATTAGGTTAATTCACCACCAGTCAGCTGTCCTACTCAAAGGGGAAGCAGCCTACGGTCACCTGGGCCTATTGTTAGTTTGATCACTTTCCACAATTCACATCTCAGCCCGTGCAACGCACCTGAATCCTGAACTGATATTTTCAACTGAACAGAAATCGCAGATGTAATTTTATCAATTATTGGACGTATTGCAACATCGTTTAATGGTCGATTAATTTAGTTATATTTACATATCGACATTTGAAATGAAATGTAACTGGAACGATACAATCATCGGAGAGATCTCACTGTGACTGGAGTTTTCTCGAATTCTGCCATACATTATTACAGGTATGGTTACAGTGGATTATCACAAATGATTCTTAACACTTTGTCCTCTGCACTGAACAAAGGAATCAGAGTTTAGCGCAATGCACGGGAAGAGTTTAGCTGATTGATTGAAGTCTCCTTGGTTCTATGTTTATTTCCACAAGGCATCGGGTTGTTCGGCATAACCTGTCTCCTCCAGGATTCATCAAGGAAAAGCTGTCCATTCTCATCTGCGGCCTGCCTTCTTTTTTGATCTCTTTTCCAACGCGGCCAAATCCAGGGAGGCGTAGAGAGGTCCGCCCTGAGTCTGGGAAATATATGAAGCATTGACATTCAAAAATAGTGAACATAGATGTCAAATTATTCCGAAAAGTATTAGACTTCAATGAAGTGACAGAATGAAACAACTGAGAAGGATAGCATTCGGTCCATTCAATCCGTCCTGGCTCCTTGAAAGTGCTAGTCAGTTAGCGCAATCGTCTTTTTGACATTTCCCATATCTTCAAAAATTCCCCTCCCTTCAAACATTTCACAGATTACCTTTTAAAAACCACAGTTGAATCATCTTCCAGTTCCCCTCTATATCTATCTGCAAGTGTGCTGCTTCATGTTTATGGAAAATAAATTAACGGAGACATGGTCAATGGAAAACAAGACAACTGGGGCGACGTAACTTACTTTTATTCCACATATTTATTGTTAAAGAGCGAATCTGATGATCATGTTCCCCCGTGTGTTATCTATAGGGTCGGGCAGATAAATACATATCCAGACAGAAACACAAACACAATAAAGAGACTTCCACCGAAGAAACACAGAGAAGGGATGGGGGGGGGGGGGGAGAGTGCACATCAGAAGGCCATTTAGACCAAGCTGTCAGTGCCGAAATAAACGAACTTGAAATATAAAGCACGCTGACCATTCTTATCACAGTGCCCATCTCCCGATCCGTTGCTTTAAACGTTCCAGCACTATAAGTGAAGATCCAGGCACCTTATGAAATGATTCTGGCTCAAGCACCAAATCAGGGAGCATAATCCACACTGCTCATATTTTGCGCCTTTCGCAGCTCTGCAAGCCCCTGGTCGCTTGACAGCAACTTTTCAAAATTCTCCTCAATGCTTTCAATGAAATAAATTCGGCAGCCCATTCGGAATCAATAGGGTTCCAAGAACATCCATTTAATAACGGTGCTGCGGATGTATTTAATTTGGATGTTTGTTGAGGGATTTGATGTCAAATCCTGCTCCCTGCTCCCCAGTACCAACACAACACCCTCGCTCCTCCACTCCTGCCCCCGCAGATAAATATGTTGCGATTTTAGTTAATGCGACGAGTGTGATTTGAAACAAATGCTTACGTTCTAGAATGTGCTCGGCCAACCGCGTGAAATATCTAGCGTGATATGGGGTGCACATTATTCCAAAAATCAGCAATTTATCTGGGCAGCTTGACAAAATATTAATTGCACTTACCCGTAACGCACCGTCATTTAATCTCTGTGTCTGTGCCTGGCGGTGGTCGCCTAGGTATTAAAGAATGCAAAATAAATTTAAATATTATGTTCTTTTGGCGAATAGATATTCAGCTGGAGATAGGCGAAGACAATGACGAATCAATGCGCCAATGGGTTCAAGGCATCAATTCACCCTAATTGTCAATTTCAGTCAATTCAAAAGCTTTACAAATAGACCCGTAATAGATCAAGGGCCCCTCAATGCATCAATTGTCAGATGATGAGTCAATGGAGCCCAATTCGCCAATGGTGGACAATCCCGTCGTCTCGTGTCCATTTCCTACCTGGTATATTACCCGCAGATTTAATAATCAACAATTGGCCGTTTCCTGACACCAACATGAATGATATGATTGAAGAATATTTTGATGGCAGAAAGTCCAGTTATCAATCGGTGAATTCCCGCAATTTGCTATTTAATCGGTGCCGATGTTTCAATGGAACTTACCCGTGTGTCGCTCTTTCAGCCTCCCTCTTTGTGTTGTCTCTCTCAAGCTAAAACGGAACAAGGACAAGAAGTATTAATAAAGTGCTAGATCAGGCAGATCCTGGTCCCAGAAATAGCTGATAAAATAATTAATTGTGCAGCACGTTTAGAATCATCTTCCTCACGGTAGCATGGTGGTTAGCATCAATGCTTCGCAGCTCCAGGGTCCCAGGTTCGATTCCCGGCTGGGTCACTGTCTGTGTGGAGTCTGCACGTCCTCCCCGTGTGTGCGTGGGTTTCCTCCTGGTGCTCCGGTTTCCTCCCACAGTCCAAAGATGTGCGGGTTAGGTGGATTGGCCATGCTAAATTGCCCGTAGTGTAAGGTTAATGGGGGGATTGTTGGGTTACGGGTATACGGGTTACGTGGGTTTAAGTGGGGTGATCATTGTTCGGCACAACATCGAGGGCCGAAGGGCCTGTTCTGTGCTGTACTGTTCTATATATCGAACAGAATATCAACATGAAACATTGAAATCAGAGTTGGGTTTGAACTGGACATCACACAATACTAAATGCAAAGAGAGTGTCCGTGATGTAGTTTACAAATGGCTCAGTTACTTACTTTTCATTTTGGCTCTTGTTGTCCCATTTTCCTGAAAGAAGAAACTATAATTAGCAAAATAAAATCAGGAGAAGATAATAACATTGGATCAGCAATCACGGCAATATCCCTCATGCACCGGATTCCTCACCTGATCTGCCTCCTTTACAAATCCAAATGGAAAGTAGAATCAACAAGAGAAGCAGAACCACCAGGACAGTGATGAAAGCGGGAAGGGCGCGGCTGCACCATCCTGCAGAGACAAAACAATTAGAATCTGTTTCTCTGTCACATCCTTATCTCCTGGGATTCTCAGCTGGGAAACTCAACTCAGGTAAAAAGTCGAAACCTGAACCTTGGGACTGAAAGGGGCAAAGTAAAGCCCTTGGAAATGATAGTAAAACGTGAAATGGAATCATAGAATTTACAGTGTCAAAGGAGGCCATTCGGCCCGTCGAGTTTTCATCGGCCCTCGGAAAGAGCACCCTTCACCCTATCCACAGAACCCATTAACCCCACCTTACCTTTGTGGACACAAAGGACAATTTAGCATGGTCAATCCTCCTAATATGCACGTCACCGGACAGCAGGAAGACACCGGAGCACCCGGAGGAAACCCACGCAGACACAGGGAGAACGTGCAGATTCCGCACAGACAGTGACCCGGTCCGGGAACCGAAACTGGGACCCTGGAGCTGTGAAGCAACTCTGCTAACTTCTGTGCTGCCGTGCCGCCCTTTGATTGGGTTCTGGTGAATTCATTATGTTCAACGTGTTAGAAATATCTCGGAATAGTGAATGATGCTGTCCTTGAGTCAATTCTGAA
This sequence comes from Scyliorhinus canicula, assembly GCF_902713615.1. Classification (NCBI taxonomy): domain Eukaryota; kingdom Metazoa; phylum Chordata; class Chondrichthyes; order Carcharhiniformes; family Scyliorhinidae; genus Scyliorhinus; species Scyliorhinus canicula. The sequence goes on along the minus strand of NC_052175.1, from coordinate 8,973,108 downwards.
AGTTCAATCCAAATTGGGTCAAACTCCCTCAGCTTTCTCTCATGTTCCTGCACATTGCTCCCCATGAAATATTTCTGCAAAGTCCCTTCTGAAAGTAATTATTATTTATGATTTTGCCGAATGTTCCAGATAACAAGAACTCTCTGTGTAAATCACACTCTCCACAAATCCCCAGTTCTTTGTTGATTATCTTCAATTTGTGTTCCCTTGTTTTCTCACCTACTGCCATTGTGCACTGTTCCAATTAGTTACTCCATCGAAACGTTCTGGTTGATCGTGGCGTCGATCATTTCTCCTCTTAACATTCTCTTACGTATGGAGAAGAGTCCAAGCTTCTCCAGTCTCTCCACATTAACTGAAGTGGCCAGTTCCCAACAAATTTCCTCGGCTCTCTCGGTAGACTTGTGACTCTATCCCTTAAAAAGCTGTGTGCAGCTGATCACAATACTGTGAACGTGGCCAGCCAGTGCTTTCTGACGCATTTTTTACACTCGATTCTTCAATTTAAAGATTCAATGATTCCGGATAACTTACAGCATTAATTGATCTTCCCATTTCCATCTCCAAACATTACTGAATCAGAGAATAATTGCAGCACAGAAGGAGGCCATTCAGCCCACCAACTCTCCGTTACCTCTCTGCAGCAACAACCCGCTTAATTCCACCCACCTACCGCTCTTCTTCCGCCTCCACATTCTTCCATTTCTCGCCATTCTCCAATTCCCTTTCGATCGCCACTCTCAGGCTGTGTGTTCCAATGATGAACATTCGGTGTACAGAAGGGTTCACCGTTTTGTTGCAGTTCATTTCTTTCCCAATCACATCACATTTGTATCGCCTGGCACTCCATCCTTCGGTCACGGGGTACAGATTTTCACTCTATACTCTGCCCAGATCCCTCCTGATTTTAAACGCCACTATCACATATCTGTTCAAACTTCTCCAAGCAGAACAGTATCAGTGTCTATCGGTTATGGACGTGAATTAATTTTCCCACCCGTGATACCATTCCTTTGAATCTTTTCTGCACTGTCTCTAATACATTGTCCAGACATTCTGGTGCCCAGATAGGACGTAATACTACAGTTGATGCTGAACCAGAGTTTTGCTAATGTTCATTACAGCTCCCTTCTTCTTCTAATCTCTGATGTATTGCTAATGGCGAGAGCTTTGCGTGCATTAGTAATCGCCCTGCCCCTACCATTTGTTTGTGACAATAAAGCTCCGATTCGCCTGCCCAAGTAAAGTCTGTGTGATACACTTGGGATAAATTCTGAAAATGACATTTATGTGAAGTGTTAGACCCAGTGTTTAATGTTCTAAAACATTACGTGACTCAGGAAGCAGGATTACACCAATAAAGCAGATATTACATGGATGATGGATTCTGGAAAATGAGATTCAGAGAAAATTAATGAATGTCTCAGAAAACAAATCATTTTTAGACAAAAATTTCCACTTTTGTCTGGTTTCTGTTTGTGAAGCCCATCCAGCGGAGAACTGATCACAACATTCCAAAGCCCACTGCGTAAAATGGGCGGTTGATGCAAATTCAATAACTTCGGAAAGGAAATCCAGATTCTAGTTTCAAGGGAAAATGTGACAAAGCTATCGGGATACATATTGGAAAGCCTTTGTTTTTATTTAACAGGCTTCAGAGTCTAAGCTTCGAGCTAATCGTTCTTATTGATTATAACTTGAATTCAAACCATCATTGTGAAGATCGCCAACTCACCTGTCCTTGTCTCTGCTGCTTTGGGGAACGGCACGCTCTTCGTCCAATTTTTGTTTGTAGACCCCAGTTGAATAATACAAGTACAGACAGCGTCGTTACTCCACATATCCATCGACACCATGATCTGACTAATGATGCTGTAGGTCCCGTCCTCCAGTGTACCGGGATCGCTCGATCCCTCGGCCACCAGGCCGGAAATATTCCAGAAAATAACAATCCGGTTCGAAGAAAGTCCACTAACCAGACACACCAAGGGGACGGTATCCCTGGAATTCTCCTCCCACCGTGGCACAAATATCAGCACCGCCGTCTTACTGGTGGAACTGTCTGGACACAGATTGAGACATAGTCAACGATTGATTCACACAAAATGATAATACTGTGCATGATCAGAATTCATTTCAATTGTTCTCTTACCTCCAACCAGTAGTGTAGCTGCTTTCTGGAGCGGTGCATAGCTATCCATCTCAGCACAGTAGTAGGAACCCGAATCATTCGCCTGGACATTGCGGATTTCCAGAATCAGTATATTTTTGATCTTGCCTTTTTTAGAAATAAACTTACAATCCGCCCCGTTACAGGATGAAATGTCGATTGCTTTCGGTGCTTCACCCACTCCTTGTTTATACCAGCCATAGCGAGACACCAATTCCACTTCGTAAATGTAATGATAGGTTAATTCCACGATCTGCCCGACTTCAGCGGTCAATGTTAAGGGGATGTGAGACAGAGTGGACTCGGAGTCTGTAACCAGAGAGATTATTGGTTCGTTATCAATGATTATTGATAGATTGGAAACATCCGCTTTGAAACGCTTCAGCTGTAATTTAAGAACAATCTCATTGCTGTTTTACAGAGTTTTGGGTGAGATTTATCCTTCGATTTATTTTCGCTTCGGTTTATAGTAGGAAGCAGCAAACTTATTGGCACTATCCCGTGAAATTCCTTCACATGATCACTGGATCAGTTTTATATCAAGAAACACACATTCTCACATTTTGCAGAACGAAGGTAATTCCGGTTAAATTTCCAACCGCCGCTTACTCACCGTAACCACTCAGCACCAGCGGAATGAGGATCAGGGGGAAATGTTCCTTCGCCATCTTGAGCCGGAGACTGCGCCCCGTTTTCGCTCTCACTCGCTTGTTACTGCGGCCGGAGAGGCCACAGACTGACACGAGCTCAGGGCCAGATCCGATGGAAACGATGACGATCTGTTCTCTGGAAAGTATGACACCATTCTGTGAGCGGTGTCTTGGTGAATATGACGTTCATTTGCACTGTTGTCACCGCCTTGGTGTCACAGCTGATAAGAAACAGAAGACCTTACAACAATCTGATTGGCTGTAGTTCAGAGGGCTGGGTGGAATAATGACTTCAGGGGTCTATGCTGAATATTGTAGTTAGTAATTAACTCAAGTTTATCCATACCAGAATGTCATTGGGATGATGTTGCTGATCCAACTTATAAGACATCTACCAGGCCGTCCCTCACCCTTGACTTCGCCAGTTAAAAATGTACAGCCTGTTCCCTATTTCTACTTATTTATGACATTTTGGCCCTGCTCTCATTCTTGTAAATCGGGTTTGCTCCATGCCAATATCCTTTTTGTAATTGTGGTGGTGGTGGTGGTGGGGGGGGGGGGGGGCGGGGGGGGGGCATATATAAAAACAATTCAACAGAATCAGAATCATTTTCTTCCGTAGCCTTCTGTGTGTTTTCTAGTGAATGTCACCAACAAGATCATGAAAATTGGCGTTGCTTTAGAATTATTCAGAGATCCAATAAACCAAACATTTGAGTAGCATCAGGGACATATCTGAACCTTGGGCCTCTCGTCAACTGGGTTGTATTTCGATTCTCAGCCGCGTTCACATTCGCACATTCTGCTGTTGAGTGAGTGTCTTATTTTTAAAACAAAATTTCGAGCAGAAACGACTTGCATTCAGCGTTCCCAAAGGGTTACGTTAAAAGCATTTCCTCTTTGGATAAATTGTAGACAACGTTACTAAACGGAGAAGAGGGAAGATACTCGAGTAAATTTAGCCTGCATGCCATCTGTTCGTAAAGTCGCGACTAAAGGTTACTGGTGGTCGACATTACCAATGCAATGCCCCACATTTTCCTCAAGATATGCCGCAAGAAACATTTGGAAAGCATTATCAGTGGAAATTCAGTACATGCCGGACAGAGAACATGACTTAGAAGCTGCAAGAAGGAAACACATTAGAGGAGAGAAATTAAGAAAGTATTTCTTTCTAAATACAAAGATTAGCATTTATCTTCTGACGAAAGCAAGAGGTCACCAATTTATTTTCGTTCGTTCATAGGATGTGACCATCGCTGGTCAGTGCGGCATTAATTGTCCATCCCTAAATGTCTTTGCATTATGAGAGGAATAGACAGGGTGGAAACTCAGAGTCTTTTTCGAAGGGTGGACGAAATGGGTTGGTTTAGCACAGGGCTAAATAGCTGGCTTTTAAATCAGACCAAGTCAGGCCAGCAGAACGGTTCAATTCCCGACCAGCCTCTCATTTCAGGCGCCGGAATGTGGCGACTAGGGGCTTTTCACAGTAAATACAATGGAGTTCTTTGTGAAAATAAGCGATTTTTAATTCATTTCATTTCAATTACAAGGGGACACAGGTTCAAGGTGAGAGGAGTTACGTTTAATGGCGATGTGCGAGGTATGTTTATCAAGTAGAGAGTGGTGGGTGCCTGGAACGCGGGGAGTGTGGATGTTGTGAAATCAGGCACATCAACAACATTCAAGAGGCATCTGGATGGGCAGATGAAGAAGGGGAAATAGAGGAATACCAGTAAGGGCAGCAGTTTTCTTTTTAGTTAGGGTATCATGCTCAGACCAGGCGTGGAGGGCCGAAGGGCCTGTTCCGAAGATGTATTTTTAAATCTTCATTTGGAAGGGGATCAGGGGCTGGTTTGTTCACCTCTGTAGTCCATGACATGTCGGCACACGAACATTTAGGCTTGTTTCTCCAGGGGTTTGATCCAGGGATAGTAAAGGAATGGCGATAAAGTCCCAAGCCACTGTGCGGTTAAGAGGACAATTTGTGTCTTGTTCCCATCTCCCTTCGTGTGTTGCCGTGTTCTCTGTGTGTCGACATTACACAGTGCGATCCCAGTTTCACGCTCATGAAGACATTGTGCAATTGTGAATAAAGTTAGGGATCAGTTAATTTTATTCAAATCTCGGACAGGGCAGGGGAAATAGGAAATCGGTATAACTTTAATTAACATACTGTTAATGAGCATGATTGTGCATCCGCCTGTTCTCTGTTTAGATGAATCCACTCTGGGTGGTAACCCCGCATTCTGTCTGTAACTTCACATTGAGTGCCAGTGTGTGACGTCTGAATGCAGTTCTGTGGGTGAAGCGCCTCAACTGTAAAAACAGGAAAACCACAGAGAGCTTTTCGCTCGAACATCATTTTCCATCTCAAGCAGAGAGTGGTCACAATCTCGGGCACTGATATCCAGATCTCAATGCGCTTTGCAAAGCTCCAAATGGGATGTGGGCGAGGTATTTTTAACGCTCACAGCAAACAGTTGCGGTCACAGACAATGCTGCTCGTTGCTGCCAGACCGGCTCTCTGCTGCACGCTCTACTCCCCCGCTCCTTCGCAATGGAAGGTCAAGCATTTCAGCAGTAAAGGTTAAACTCTGAGTCCGGTTAATTTCAGAACTCATGCTGCCAGCTATTCCTGTAACCAGACTCTTCACAACAAAATGAATGTATCCCGCTCTTGTCTCCAACCTTCCATTCCTCGCCAGTCTGCTGAAGATTCCGCGACTTCAGTTCCTGAGGAGTCTTTCAGAGAATTTTCAGCACGGATTTTCCTGCTTTGTGTTCAGAATTGGGTCATGTTTCCTCTGAGATATTCCCATAAAGAATCATTTGACCCAGCAGCAGTTTCTAACTGTTTTGTCTCTGTCAGGATTGAGCATTTTTATCCTTTACCGATACTGCCTCGATGACCCGGCCTAGAATATTCATCCTCATTTGGATTTGGAATTCATGTTGTGGCTGACCGGGTGAATATTGATGATTAACACCGATATTTTAATGAACGATTGTCTAATGTGCATTGTTTAAAGTACTGATTGTGTTTATTATTTCAGAAAACCGAATGAACAGATCCCACAGTGAAAAGCCAGTGAGTAAAGTGTTTTTTAAACCTCATCACTGACATCAGTATGTAAATAGTCCAACTCGGGAAGGGGCCATACTGGACCTGGTATTGGGGAATGATCCCGGCCAGGTGGTTGAAGTTCAGTTGGTAATTACTTTGGGACAAGCGATCACAATTCGGTAAGTTTTAGAATACTCATGGACAAAGACGAGAGTGGTCCTAAACGAATAGTGCTAAATTGGGTAAAGGCCAAGTATATCAAAATTCGGCCGGAGCTAGGGAATGTAGATCGGGAAGGGTTTTTTAAGGGTAAATCCGCATTTGAAATGTGGGACTCTTTTAAGAAAAGGTTGATTAGAGTGCATGATAGACATGTCCTTGTGAAAATGAGGGATAGAAATGGCAAGATTGGGGAACCATCGACGACGGGTGGAATTGTGAGACGAGCTCAGATGAAAAAGGAAGCATACGTTAGATGTAGGCGACTTAAAACTGATGATGGTTTAGCGGAATATCGGGACAGTAGGACAAATCTCAAAAGTGCAATAAAGAGGGCTCAAAGGGGTCATGGAATATATTTGGCTAACAGGGTGAAGGAACATCTCAAAGTATTTTATTCGTCTATAAGAAGCAAGAGGGTAACTACAGAAAGGATTGGCCCACTCAAAGACAAAAGATGATATTTTTTGCGTGGAGTCAGAGGAAATGGTCAAGATTCTTAATGAGTACTTTGCATCGGTATACATCAAGTGACATGACGGATGTTGAGGTTAGGGATGGATGTTTAAATATTCTAGGTCAAGTCGGCATAATGAAGGAGGCAGTTTTGGGTATTCTAAAACGCATTATGTTGGACAAGTCCCCAGGTCCGGATGGGATCTATCACAGGTTACAGAGGGCAGCGAGGGACGAAATAGCTGGGACCATAACAGATATTTTTTCAGCATCCTTGAGCACGAGTGAGCTCCCGGAGGACAGGAGAATTGCTGATATTGTCCCTTTGTTTAAGAAAGGTAGCAGGGATTACCCAGGGAATTGCAGAACTGTGAGCTTGACGTTAGTGGTAGGCAAACAGTTGGAGAAGATACTGAGGGATAAGATCCATTCACATTTAGAAGACAAGAGACTTTTGAGTGATAGGCAGCATGGCTTTGTGCAGGGAAGTTCCATGTATTTCAAACCTATTTAAATTAGTGACAAAGTTAATTGATGAGGGAAGGGCTGTAGATGTCATATACATGGACTTCAGTTCGGTGTTTGATAAAGTTTCCCATGGCATGTTGATGGAAAAAGTGAAGTTGTATGGGGTTCAGAGTGTATTAGCTAGATGGATAAATAACTGACTGGCAACAGGAGACAGAGAATAGTGGTGGAAGGGAGTATCTCAACGTGGATAAGGGTGACTAGTGGTGTTCCACAGGTGTCCGTGCTCGGACCACTGTTGTTTGTGATATACATAAATGATCTGGACGACGATACTGGTGGTCTGATTAAAAAGTTTGCAGATGATACTAAGATTGACGGAGTTGCAGATAGTGAGAGAGTCTGTCAGAGAATACAGCAAAATATAGATAGATTGCAGAGTTGGGCAGAGAAATGGCAAGTGGAGTTCAATCCAGGCAAATGCGAGGTGATGCATTTTGGAAGATCCATTTCAAGAGCGGACTATACTGTCAATGGAAGAGTCCTGGGGAGAATTGATGTACAGAGAGATCTGGGTGGCAACGGAAGGTGGCAACACAGGTCTATAGAGTGGTCAAGAAGGCATACAGCATGCTTGCCTTCATCGGACGGGGTATTGAGTACAAGAGTTGGCAGGTTATGTTACAGTTGTATAGGACTTTGGTGCGGCCACATTTGGAATACTGGATGCAGTTCTGGTCGCCACATTACCAGAAGGATGTAGATGCTTTAGAGAGGGTGCAGAGGAGGTTAACCAGGATGTTGCCTGGAATGGAGGGTGCTAGCTATGAAGAAAGTTTGAGTAGATTAGGATTGTTTTCGTTGGAAAGACGGAGGATGAGGGGGACTTGATTGAAGTCTTCAAAATTATGAGATGTATGGACAGGCTGGACAGCAACAAGCTTTTTGTAAGAGTGTTGGTGCCAATTACAAGGTGGTCACGCTTTCAAGGTGTGAAGGGGAAAGTTTAAGGGAAATGTACGTGGAAAGTGTTTTGCACAGAGGGTGGTGACTGCCTGGAACTCTTTGCCAGCGGAGGTGGTAGAGGCGGGCACGATAGCGTCATTTAAGATGCATCTGGACAGATATATGAACGGGCCGGGAACAGAGGGAAGTAGACCCTTGGAAAACAGGCGACAGGTTTACATAAAGTATCTGGATCGGCGCAGGCTGGGAGGGTCGAAGGGCCTGTTCCGGTGCTGTAATTTTCTTCGTCTTTTGTTATTTCTATTCTCACTGTATTTATAACTGTTTCAGAAACTAGTTTATTCCCAAAGCCATTCCCATGGTGTTGATGCTTTAATATTTCCCACGTTCCTTCATGATTTATTCTGAGATGAATTAATTATTCCGATTGTCCTTTATTAACTGAGCAGACGCAAAATGGCCAGAGCAAATTGCAACACGAAGAGGCCATTCGGCCACTCGACACTGCTCTGCTATTCAACAAGATCATAGCTGACCTGATTGTTGATCTTATCTCCATCCGTCTGTCTGCCCCCTAAAATCCCTGACTCCATTTTTACTTCAATCCGCTCTAATTCAGTCTTGACAATATTCAATGGCCCCGCCCCCACTCGCCTGTGGGAATGGGAATTTCTAACAGAGAGAAGACATTCATCCTCGTCGCCCTCTTACTGCAGAAACTGTGTTCCCTGCTTCAACATTCCCTCACCGGTGAACGCATCTTTCCAATATTTTCTGTGGCAATCGTTTGGGAATTTTATCTGTTTTAAGGACGAAAATACGTAGAAGGAGCAGGAATGTGCCATTCCTCCTCTCGACTCCGCCCCACTGTTTAATCAGACCATGCCTGATCTGATAGCAACCTCAGTTCTGCAGAAGGCCTGCTCCCAATCACATCTGGACTCCCTGCTTACAATGAAGATATCAATCTCTGCCTTAAAAGGTTTCAAAGATACTCCTTCAACCCCCTTTGAAAGGAAGGAAGTTATCAAGACTCACGACCCTCTCAGAGTAAACAAAACATCCTCATTTTCCTTTCTAACGGCGGACCCATTATTTTTAAAAGTGACCCCCCCCCCCCCCCAATTATAGATTCTCCTCCAAGAGAAAAAACCTTCTCCACATGCACCTTTTCAAGACCCTTCTGGATCTGATATGTTTCAATAAAGTCGCCTCTTTCTCTTTACACTCTAGTGGATATGATAGAAATGACCATTCCAACTTTCCCTCATTGGACGCATTCCGGGTATTACTCTGATACATTTCTGTGAATGACTTCCAACGCATTTACATCCTTCCTTCAATAAAGTGATCGAAAATGTAGTCTAGCTCGTACAACTGAAGTGTAAACGCCCTACTTTTGTATTGAATACTCTTCTCAGCAAATGAAAACGTTCTGTTAGATTTCCCAATTACTTGCTGTGACTGCATACTGTGATTGATGCGCGAGGACACCCAGATGTATCGCACCCCATAGATTTGCAATCTCGTATCATCTTGATGATGACCGCAGGTCACTGATAGGGGCAACATAGGTGGAGAAGATAGTCAAGAAGGCATACGGCATTCTTGCCTTCATTGGCCGGAGCATTGAGTATAAAAAATAGCAACTTATGTTGCAGCAGTATAGAACCTTAGTTGTGCCACACTTGGAGGATAGTATTCAATTTTGGTCGCCACACTACCAGAAGGATGTGGAGGCTTTAGAAAGGGTGCAGTAGAGATTAACAAGGACACTGCCTGGTATGGAGGGCATTAGCTATGAGGAGAGTTGAATGAACTCGGTTTGTTCTCACTGGAACGACTGAGGTTGAGGGGCGACCTGATAGACGTCTACAAAACTATGAGCGGCATAGACAGAGTGGATCGACAGAGGCTTTAGAGTTTAATTACTAGGAGTCATAGGTTTGAGGTGCGAGTGGCAATGTTTCTAGGAGTTATACGAGACAAGTTTTTTAAGCAGAGCGGAGAGGGTGCTTGGAACTCGCTGCCGGAGGATGTGGTGGAAGCAGGGACGATAGTGACGTTTAAGGGGCATCTTGACGAATACATGAATAGGATGGGAATAGAGGGATACGGAGCTCAGAGATGCAGACCATTTTAGATGAGACGTGCAGCATGGTCGGCATATGCTTGGAGGGCCGAAGGGCCTATTCCTGTGCTGTACGTTTCTTCGTTGTTTGTTCTTCGTTCTTTTTCCCCCACATGATTTCCCATGGGCAAGGGGACATAGTTTCAAAAACGGACTTCTGGGGCTTTCTGCGCGGATATTTGAGTAGATCTAGATTTGATGATTGTCTTGATAGCAACCCACTTTTAGCCAAGAGCGATGCCCCAGTGGCGAGGCTTGCTTCTGTGCCTGCTTTGGTTCTGAAATGGTGGACGGAAGTTCAACTGCAGCCGCTTGTAGTTGTGGCTGCCATTTGAGAGCCACTACTGTTGCTATTTTACCAGCAAATCTATTGCCGCATGAGACTTCATCGTCGGTGATAGTGTGCGCTTTGCACTTTAAATGTGCTATCTTGCTGGGCAGATGAACAGCATCCAGTAAATTTAAAACCAATTTAGCAAGTTTAATAGGTTGCCGGGAGGAAGTCATGAGCCGCGTGTTTTTCCATCATTGGCCAAAATCGTGTACTACCCGAAAGCGGATCGGGAATCGGTAAAAATATTGTCTATTTTATTTATAGCTAGAATGCATGCTTAGTATGGGCAAACTATTCGGTCGCTTGAGCAGACGTTCCCGAAGGCACAGCAAAAGCTTCCATTATCTTGAATGGAGTTAATATTGCACAGCCGGTCTGGACGTTCATATCATTTGGTCTGTTTGCTGACCCATCAGTGAAAAAGATGATGTCTGTATTTTCTAAGGATTTTCTGGATGTCTGACTCAATAAATCAGGTCGAGGGGTTGCGGTGGCTTTCCAATTATCATCAGTCATGATCATACATATGTTCTGCTCCCGAGGGGGCGGACAAGAGTGCAGCAGGTTTGAAAGCTGGCGCTCGCTTGTCGGTAAAGTTGCTTTTAGAGAGGATTGCTTCTTATCCAGTGTGCCGAGCCGCAGTAAAATGCTCCATTGCGGTTGAATTAAGCAGCAGCAAAACTGATTTTTGTACGATGGCCGCCGTGGTTGCTACTGCTCTGAAGCAAGGTGGCATACCCTTTACCACGGCACATAGGATCACCGAGTAATAGGCAGAGGGTCTTCTCCCTCATGCATGCTCTTACACGCGGACCCCTGTGGCAAATCCCCCTGCTTCATTCATATAAAAATAAAGGGCTTGATGAAATTTGGAAGCCCCAAGGCACGGGCGCTAATCATCGCTGTTTCAAGTTACAAAATGTTTGAGGTCACTCTACCCTCCTGTTTGCCATAAAATTCTATCAGGCAATTTCGTCCGTCCATTTCAGTATTAATCTCATGTCTTTCTTTGTTCCTTTGTCCTCTTTGATCAGTTCTCCTATAGGCTTTGCCTTAGCGAGATGTCTTACGGCCAATGTTAAATGGGGTTTTGAAATTAAACCCATCCTAAAATGGTCCCTCTGACTATGGGTCAACTGTACTAACATTCCTAACCCCACATTACTGAAAAATAAAAAGGAGTGATATGCAATGAGGCCTGCTGTCCGAAGTGACTTTGCGTTTGTAAATTGTACGTGTGCTCATCCTCACGAGCATACCAACCCTGCAATGGGTCACGATATTCTCTCGGCTGGACTCTGTCAGGTGGTTTAATAGATGTGCCTCAGGGTCATTAATCTTTTGTAAGACTTCCTGCAGTTTTTCTTTTAACAGTGGTAGTGTAAGGGTGAACGTTCAACTGCCAGCAGACAACACAGACACAGAGCGATCGGGCGCAGGCTCAGAAGTTGTTAAATTTTGCAGCTGGTGAGCTCGTTTTTGAGACACTTCTATAAACATTCCATTATCAATGCAAAGTAGTCCCGCTCCTAATTTGCAGAGTGTGTGTCTGCCTAATAGAGGAAGGTGTCGCTAGGTCGGGAACATCCTTCCTGGGGGTTACATGTTTATTGGCCCCTTGCATGAGAGCCTCTTTCACTATATTTTCTAACCAGTGTTCGAGGGACTAATTTCCTTCATTCAAGTGATTATCATTATTGGGAACCCAGCCCCCATTTATGCCATCATTCAAAGCTGGCCAAGATGCACCATAAGCATCATTTCAAAGCAGCAAACCATCTCCTGGGAGGGGGTCATAAATACCACACATTTAAGTCAATTACCAATGATTGATTCGATACGCGCATTAGCTATTCTTGGAGACGTATATTTTTCTTTGTCAATTCAGAAAAGGTCAACTATTTGCTGAAATGGGTAATGTTTCCTGCAGAACCTAAGGGGGCGCAGAACTTGGAATGATGCCATTTGCATCTCTTCACTTGATCTAAAAGATTATTCATGTTCAATTACTTTGATTCGTAAAGGCATTTTCCTTCTTTTAAACTGATTTTAATTTCCTCTGTTTCAGTGAATTAGAGAAATCTCAACACAAATCACTGAAGTTATAATCTCAGACTCACAATATCAGAAGATATAAAATACAACCCACTTAGCACTTCATGCTTTGACTAAAATTAATTGGTTAAACAATCTCTCAGCTCAAAAATATCACAGTTAACTGTTAGCCTTATCTCACGGCGATAGGAAATCTGAAATCCCTTTTGGAAAGGAACCCAACTGTTCCGCTTTTACCTTAATCTTCTATTTACTTTTACTCCCCTGTTTTGTTTCGAGAGGGGGTCAGCTTCATCAGATTCCTATAGGGTAATATAGGTTGCTTTACGATTGTTTCTTTTCATTATCTTACTCATTTTGATTCCCTTATCTGTCTTCTTTCAGGAGTTCACCTTCTTTCTCGCTCCTGATGCACTTATCGATGCTTCTGGACGACCTGGGAGGGGGAGTCGAGTTTATTGATCATCGCTCCTTCTGCAAAATACTTTAGATCATATATATAACAACAGCAACGACCGCGGAAATCAGTTACACATACTACTGGGGGCGCACATTGGTGTTTATCCTTTCACAAACTTTGAAGTCTCTTTTTTTCAATGTTAATCACTAAGGGACCTTTTTTCTTCCCATGCAGCTACGTTAATTTATAAATTAAGATAATTCACACTAGATTGAGTTACCGGCCAGTAATTAAGTCTGCCGAGCAGCAGATCCTCCTTTTAGCTGGGGTCGTGCTATGGCTCTCTCCCTTTCAGCTGAGACGACGCCAATTTGTCGTAGAAATTATAATACAGACAAATTCCTGGAGGTTCGAGTTAAGAAAATGTACTTACACAAATATATTTGCGGAGAGAGAATGTTCTTGCTTTTTGACAAGTGCACCGCAACCTGAGATTCGATTGAAGGAAGCAGTCTGAAATAACAGCTTGAAGTAAACAGCCATGTTTATATTAAATTGACATGGAAAGCATGTGCGATGAAATACGTAGTACGTATGTTCTTGCCCTTGGCTAAAACCAACTCGAGTATACATTTTGTTATTTTTCGGAGGATGATGTGTTATCATAATAATGCCGAGTCCAAAATATTAAGCAGTACTTTGTTTATGTTACCTGGCCTACTTATTTTCGTTCTAAAAGCAGTGTTAAACTATATAGTCAAGCATTTCCCAGCATGCATCTAATTTGGCAACTCATTAATCTCCTATCCGCAGCGTCATATGCACATATGTTCACATACAGACGCGCACAATCGTGCACACGCAAATGAACATTCACAAACACATGTACATTCATTCTCTCTCTCACACAAACAGACTCACTACAAAACACACACTACCATTCACTCACATTCACAGATACACATTCACACTCAATCTTGCAGATGCACACTCATGAAATCACAACTGACCCAAACACAAGAATAAACACACTCGCATTCATCGACTCACACACAAACGCACACAGTCTGAAACATAAACTCATATAATGACACACACTGGAAAGCGGTATTACATTATATTGCCATGCACCAAGTGCACTGCACTGGGATTCTGGAGTGCATGGTGCCCAGATATATGAGTATATTGCACTGGATTTAGGAATGAATGTTACTGAGACATAGCAGTGCACTGTACTTGTGTGCCGGACTGCGCTACAATAGGATGCAATATTGTACAGCTGTGAGCAGGGAGTTTGCTGTACTGAGGTATTGGAGTATGCTATATTTTGATGCAGGACTCTAGTATTATGGGATGTTAGAGTATGCTAGACTGGGATGCAGGACTTCACGATGCGGGGATGCAGGAGTGTGCTGGACTGTGGGGCAATGTTTCATGATGCTGGTTTGCAAGATCGCACGGTACTAGTTTGCAGGTATATACCATGGAGGGATGCAAGAATGTGTTGTACTGGGATGCATGAATGAGCTGTATTGGGTGGCAGTGTTTCATCATATTTGGATGCAGCACTGTTTTGTACTTAGATACAGGAATTCTCTGTACCGCGGTCCCCATTTTTCAGCGCTTGTTCAACATTGCAGTGTGGAGACCTTACCATGCAGACCCAAGTGCCTTTTAAATGATTTGAACATTCCAGCCACAATCATCAAGTTCGACAGTGCATTCCAGACACCCATGGCCCTCTGGGTGAAAAGCGCATTCCATGAAGTCCGCTCTGATCATTTTTTTCCAATCTCATTTCACGTTTGCCGCTGTCAGATCCACAGCTGAAAGAAACACATCTTCCCTGTCCAACCTGTCCAGGCCCCTAATAATTTTGTAAATATCCATAAGGTCTGCCCTTAGCCTCCTCTGTTCTAAGGATAACAACCCGAGACAATCCCTTCTCATTGCCTCAATATCTAAGCCCTGACAACATGTTTGTAAATCTCCTCTCCACTCCCTCCAGGTCATTTAGGTCCTCTCTGTTTTCGCATTCAATATTTTCCCCGCATCTTGACTGTGATAGAGAAATTCAAACAGCATTCATTAGGTAAGCAAAACTGATCTTTATTCACGAATTAGAACTGACTGCTAGCAGAATGGCTGAGATTTGAAGTCGGAAGGCAGTCAAATACAAACTGCTGAGTCCGTCCCATGTCTGGGATAGTACAGAAGAATAAGGCGATTTTTATACATTATAGGATCAAGGTAACATGAATACAACTTGGTCAGGAATTTAATCGAAAGTAAAACATAAGTAATAATCGTTTCAATGGCGTCACCTTGCTGACCTTTAGGGGAATGGAGTTTCATATCATTATCTTGTCTTTGTTTTAAGAAAGGGATAAATTTGTTTACGAACAGGAAGAGACAGCTTTTCAGCTTGGTATTTATTGAGACTGTTTCTAGGTTCATGACGAACAAGCGTTATCTTAGAATTTCAGAGTCACCCAGTTATCAGGTCATGTTGACCTCGGCTGTATCTGTGTATTTTGTATCTGTGTCTTAGATTAAATTCAATTGTACCAAGAAGACTTGACTAGTTTTCCCATCATGCCATTATTTGCTTCACACAATACCACACTCCCCCCTTTTGTCATATCATGACAACCAGCTAAATAGGTATATCCATGATTCGTTTGAAAATGCAATTACACAAGCAGGCAAGCAATCCTATCCCTAGTAGCATTAGTAGCAGTAGAATAAAGGCCTTAAAGATCCAGTCAAATAATCCATGACCCAACCACCCTAGCCAACCCGGCGGGTTATAGTCGTGAAATTCACTGCCAATTTCTTGAATTTGAGCAGCCTGTTTCTTAATATGGTCGGCCAGGTTAGTGATATTTCCAGAGCCATCTGGAATGTAAGTACAGCACTCTTGGCCTAAGATAGCGCACGTTCCTCCCTGCGAGGCTAACAGATAATCCAAAGCCAGTCGATTTTGTAATGCCACGGTCCGGACAGCCACTAGCTCAGCTGAAACCTCGGCCAGTGCCTGTCCAGTGTCCCTGGCTTCTGATGCAGTTACGTTTGCCAGATGTTCCAATGCTGAGGCCATGTAGATCAGTTCGTTGGAAGCCTTGCCTGTTCCACACAAGGGAAAGGCCATCATAAGTAATTGTTCCATTTTAGAATTTGTTCTTTTTGCTCGCGAGGGGGAGTGCTTAAGGGTGGGTCGGTGATGCATTTGGGGTATGACATATCCCAAAAAGCAGGATCCTGTCCAATCAATGGGGAGCCACGGATATGCTTTAGTGCCGCATATGAAATAGGTTCCATTGTAGGCTGTAAAATCATCAGCTGATGTCGTCCAGGGGATTGTATTGGTAGGTTGCATCTACTTTGCCCCATTAACTTTCCTTTCCCTGATTTATTAAAACATATGGAACCTTGAACGTTAGGTGAGTGGACAGTGAGGGAGGGTAGAGTCAGGGCATGATTATAGTTAGGTTGATACGAAGCTGAAAATTTAGTCATGTCATAGCCAGCAGACTTCCATATTTTCATATTCCCCCTATCTCCCCTGATGCCTGTTTGATTTTGTCGTAAAATCCATTCGAATGTTTCTGCGGTATGAAAGGGGAGGGATTGGAGAGGTATTCCTTCCCTTGAATGGACGGGGATATGGGTACAAACCCAACACTTGCTAATATTCAATTTTTCGGCGTAAAGATATGACATATGTAAATAGGTATTGGAAGGCAGGTCTCGTTTAGTTCGTTTTTTTACTACCGAGTGGCCATTAAGGCTAAGTAGTCCAGAAATCCCAAAAATTATACTGAAGATCTTCATCCTGTGTTCTCGTCTGGGTTGGAGACTATCTTCTTGCAAGCGGATAGATGTATCCAACTTGAACGTCCTTCAAGTTTGACCGAAGTTGGCGTCGTCAGTAGTACGAGGAATGGTCCGCTCCAGCGTTGTCCTAGTTTATTTCTGCCCAGTTTGTTTACCAACACGAGGTCTCCGGATTTGACCACTGGATATCGAGGGACGGCTGTCCCTGTCGTTACTGGGAGATGTGCCTGTTTTACCTGTGAGTGGAGAAACTTCAAAGAAAGTGTTAATTGCATCAAATAGTTCTGCATTTGTTCCCCCATCACATGGAGGTCTACTCCCTCTAGGGGTTTTTCATGGGCATCCCAGGGAGTCCTCATTGGCCGACCATAGACTATCTCTGCAGCTGACAGTCCGGTCCGCGAATGGGGAGTCACTCGCATATGAAACAGTGCCAAGGGTAATACTTTTAGTCAATTTTACCCAGTTTCTTCTGTTAATTTAGATAATTTTTCTTTTAAAGTCCCGTTGGCTCTTTCCAGAATTCCTGCTGCCTGCGGTTGATATGCACAGTGCAGTTGCTGTTTAATTACAAGGGCTTTGCACAATTCAGTATTGATCCAAGCTACAAAATGTGGTCCATTGTCTGAGCTCACCATTTTGGGTACCCCAAAACGAGGAATGACTTCCGTTAACAAGAACTTCACTACTGTGTGTGCCGTACAATTAGTGGTGGGGAAGGCTTCAATCCATTTTCTAAACACATCGATTATTACTAAACAATGTTTATAGCACTGTGCTTTTGGCAATTCGATAAAATCAAGCTGGATACAAGCAAAAGGATCATCTGGCAAGGGGGTGGTTCCTGAGGGCATTTAATACCTTTACCCTTATTATGTTTCATGCAAATGACGCATCTATCCAGCCGCGTTTGCGCTGCTGTATTCAAATCTGGGTGCCACCAAGTTTTTAGGAGTAGCTGTACCACTCCCTCCTTGCCAAGATGGGTACAAGAATGCAAATAATCAACAAGTAATGGCAATAAAGAATTCGGAATACAAACTTGACCAACTGGAGTCAGCCAGAGGTCTCGTGTCAAGGAGTGTGAACACCCCATTGACTTCCACAGTGTTCGCTCAGAATCAGAGTCGTCCCTCTGCAAACTTTGAACTTCAGCTATCTCTGGCATGCCCTTCGTCCGCAATGCAGGTACCTGGTTTCGAGCCTGATTAGGCCCACTGGGAACAATTAAAGAGGTTGATGAAGCTGCAGCTTTAGCAGCTGAATCAGCACGGCCATTTCCTAATTGAACAGGAGTCTCACCCTTCGTGTGCTCGTGTGCAAAGATTGCTAATTTAATAACTGCCAATTGACGGGGAAGCTGAATAGCATCGAGGAGATTTTTAACCCAAAGAGCATTTTGAATGGGAGTTCCCGCAGAGGTGAGAAAACCTCGCTGTTGCCAGAGGCGGCCGAAATCATGGGTCACGCCAAAGGCATATCTAGAATCAGTGTAAACATTAGCACTTTTGTCAGTGGCGAAAATACATGCTCGAGTAAGGGCAAATAGTTCGGCTTTTTGTGCAGAGACAGAGGTATGGAAGGCTGCTGCTTCCTGCACGTCAGTGTCGGTTACCACAGCATATCCCGACTGTGGGACGCCAAATGGGGAAATGGAAGAACTGCCGTCAACATAAAAAATCAGATCTAGATTATCAATAGGCCTGTCTGTTAGATCCGGGCGAGGTGCGGTAAGGAAGTGATTCCGAAGTAAACAATCGTGTGGTGGGTCCCCAAGGTTATCGGTGGGGGGGGGGGGGGGCTGTTCGAGGAACACAGCAGGATTTAAGGTTAAACAATAATGAAACGAGTGGTAGGGGTTTTGCAATTGTGAAACCTCATAGCGGCTCAATCGCGCTTGAGTCAGATGTTGGGTTTGCCGAGACGTTAGGAGAGCCACGATAGAATGTGAAGTATGCACTTGTACTGGTTGGTGAAGGGTGAGATTAGAGGCTGCCTGTGCTAACAAATGGACAGCAGTAAGAATTTGGGTGCAGGGAGGTAGACCGCAAGCTACAGGATCTAATTTGGTAGAATAGTAGGCGACCGGACGACGCCGGTCACCGTGTTCTTGTGTAAGAACACCAGTGGCGCATTTATCAAGAACATTAACGTACAGCTGAAAGGGTCTGTCATACATAGGTCGTCCTAGTGCTGGGGCGGTAGCCAGGGCATTTCTCAGAGTAATAAAAGATTGCTTTGCTGAATCAGGTAGTTCAAACTTAAGAGGAGCATTTTGAGAGGAGTACGGAGTTAATTCTTTAGTATGTATAGTAACATTCGGAATCCATTGTCTGCAAAAGTTCACTAATCCTAAAAAGGCTCGCACCTGCTTGGGCGATGTA
This sequence comes from Scyliorhinus canicula, assembly GCF_902713615.1. Taxonomy (NCBI): domain Eukaryota; kingdom Metazoa; phylum Chordata; class Chondrichthyes; order Carcharhiniformes; family Scyliorhinidae; genus Scyliorhinus; species Scyliorhinus canicula. The sequence goes on along the minus strand of NC_052175.1, from coordinate 8,953,971 downwards.
GGAAATGGGGTCTGCAGTATAGGAGTAATGCGTTCCTGAGTAAGGGAGCGATCAGTAGCACTTATTAGGACACCCAAAAATCTGACTTGTCGTTGACCTTCATGAACTTTAGCGGGTGGGATCACATATCCCCATAAATGGAGACGGATGAGCAGCTAAAAGGTGTCACGCTGGTTAGCGATGAAATCAGGGCTGGCAAGGAGTAAGTCATCAACATATTGAATGATGGTGGAGCCACCAGGAGGTGCTAATGTCGCTAACTGGGAGTGACCAAACGCCATTCGGATGGTCTACCTATCTTAGGAAGTGGACGAATAGAGGTATTACAGGGCGATTGGCACGGTATCAAAATCCCCTGTTGAAGGAACGATTGAATCATGACCGAGACTCCTTCTTCAGCCTCGGGCCGCAAAGGATACTGTGAAATTGAGGGCAAGGGCATATCAGGTTTGATTCTAATAACAACGGGAGGGACATTAGTGAGACCAACTTCGTGTTTGGAGGCTGCCCATAAATCTGCAGGTAGTTCAGGAGTCGTAGATTGGGTTGAATGATGGTGGTGCAGTGTGCCAATGTGGACAAACGGGCGTTTAAAATATTCTAAAGTGCCTGCGGGTAGGGTTTGACTATCATTAAGGAAAGGATCAGCTTGTCCTCTTTGTGCAGCTGCCAGAAATCCCAAGGACTTGGCACTGTAGCCTTCGTTGACAGAAAGGGTCACGTGGGGTGATACAAGTCTCGACTGACGCCATAGGCTGTGGGGTAAATCGACAAAAAGGCAGACCCTTCTTTTGTCTTGGTAAATGCTCTCCAAATCGGGCGAGGTTACTGTATGATCGTAGCAAAGAGTGACATGTGGATTGGGAATATCTAAGGGAGGTGGTGTGAGGGATCAAAATCAATCGACCACCACTGTGGAGTAGTGAATAGGGGAAAGTTTCGAAGCTGGGCCTGCGGGATAGGTGATATGGTAATGCCGTTATCAAGGCTTGGGTCACTATATTCTCTCATCTGGAGTCTATCGGGTGTTTTAAACAGTGGTACTCAGGGTTAACGTTAGCTGCCAGCATAGAACACAGAGCAATCAGGCGCAGGCACAGAAGTTATTAAATCTTGCAGCTGGTGACCTCGTATTTGAGACAGTTCTATAAACATACCATTATCAATGCGATGTATTACCGCTCCGAATTTGCAGTGGCTGTCTGCCTAATAAGGTCAGGTGTCGTTAGTTGTTGTACATCTTTACTGCGAGAAGGCTATGAATGGGACATATTTCAGTCAATCTTCAATATTTGCTATTTAACCAGTTTTTTGGAAAGAGACATTACTGGATGTTTATTATTTCTTTTTATTTCAAATGAACGGAACAACCGCCGAGTCTATCTGGACAGCCTGAAACGATCTGAAGTTATTTTAGACAAGAATCCATTGTTAAGTTCCTAACCGTAATCTTGTAATGACTTCGCTCCCCTTTTTTCATTTTGGGAGATTTGTTATCCTCAGATATTCCTGAACAAAAACTAATGGAGTGTTTTAGCCCCTTTCTAATCAAGGTGGATAGCCTAACTTGGTTCTTTTCCATATGCGCATTCCGTTTCAAGACCTGTCAATTCTATACTCAATTTTAATTCTTTATCCTGCCAGCTGGCTAACAAGGAAGCATCCTTCAATTTTGGACAATATTCCCTCCATAGAGCAACTAACTTTTTAGCAGTTGACGCCCTATTATTTTCCTAAATCACTTGTTGAGCTTCTGTTACTGTTGATAGGTCTTTAGTTGTTCACACAGCGTTTGCAGTACGCTGCCATTTTAAAAAGTTGTATCTAAAGTTTTACCCATTGCACACTTTGTCTGATGCCAGATGGTCCTTCCGATTACAATTTTAACAATTGATTAAGGAAATTACGTGTGTGATGTTTTATGTCAGGGTCCGCACGATTTTTGCCCTGTTTATGTGTTATTAAGCAGAGTTATCCGCATCTGCAGGAGATTATAATTTAAATCACGGAGTAATCGCGCTCCGTACAAACCAATTAACAGCTCGAAGGTGACACCGTAAAGATTCTGTATCACCCGCCTTACAAAGTTAACGGGAACCTTTTATCGAGAAGGTTTCAGGTAATAACAAGGACCATGTTGGCATCGATATCTCTTTACCTCTTTCAAATCATCACAGCTTGAAACATAATTTTTAAAGTCAAAGTCTGAAAAATGAAACATGAATTATTTCCTTCTCTCTCTTATCTATCTCTCTCCCTCTCTACATAACTCTGTCTTTGGAACTCTTGTTGCTCTTTCTCTTTATCTGCCTACCTCTCCATCTCTGCCTCTCCCTGACTCGCTCTCTTTCGCTCTCTCTAACAGTTCCTGTCTCGTCGCTGGCTCTTTCTCTCTCCTTCAATCTCTTCCTCTGTCTCTCTTTCTCTCTCTTGGATTCAGCCCTTGTCCTTGCGGACAAAGTTTGAACAAAAATGTTTCATTCTCTTTCGAAAACTTTATCTGTGTTATTCCATTTAAGTCAATTTGCACTGATTAATTTTAGAGGCATTAGCTGTTCTCTGAGATGTATTTCTCCGTTTGTTAATTCAGAAAAGACCAACTATCTGTCTGCTTGCGTCTGTGACCAAGTGCGTGTCGCTGAGGGGGATACGTTAGCAGGAGTTTCATTGGTAATGGGATCAGAAGGGGGAGTCTGGACTTAGGACAGTGGAATTGTAAGATCGGGGAGAGCAAAATGAGGATGGGGTCCAGGGATCAAATCCTCCTCGTCTTCCGTATCTCTTGAATAGGGGAACATCGGCATGCCAGAGCAACTGGGAGGATCCTCCTTTCCTATTATCTGATTGGACAGTCCTACTTTCCTGCCGGCAGGAGGTTTGTTATTGCCAGATTGCTTTTTTTAGTGTTTTGATTGTTTTCTATCCCAAAGCGCACATTACAATTTTAAAGTATCCCAATTTTTTGCTGTACCGTTCACACACTCATTAATATCTCTTTTACGGGCGTTATCTTTCCAACTCATTGTGATTGTTCGTTGCGTTAAGTGGACTGTTTTTTTTTCTAAATACATGAAAAATAGAGGGGAATTGCCCCTAGCTTTGTCTAAAGTTTGTCCCATAATGTCAGTAAAATGTTCCCCAGGCAAAAAAACGCTCAAACAAAATTTCTGGTACCAAATCAAATTGGAGGGTCCTTGACCCCAAAAAATTACTGACAGGGTCCCTGACCCCAAAACATTACTGAGAGGGTCCCTGACCCCAAAAAATTACTGAGAGGGTCCCTGACCCCAACACTTATTGACAGCCTGAAGAAATCTGATGCGGATGATAAACGAGATCAAAAAGGTCCCTGACCTGCGGCTAATTACACAAAAAAAATGTACTCACAGTCAAATTTAGATTCGAGAACCGTCACCTGTTTAGTTACTTCCGTCAGGGATGAGGGGTCGCAGCACAGATACGAGAGAGAGAGACCAAGGTCAATCTTACCGTGTGCCGGCATCTGTCTCTTTACTCCGGTCATGGCCTTGATCACTTTTTCTCAGTCCCTCATGGAAGCTCACTGCAAGATATTGGATTTTTTCTCGCAGCGCCAAATGTCGTATTCAAAATGTTCCCCGCTTCTTGACTGTGATAGAGAAATTCAAACAGCATTCATTCGGTAAGCAAAACTGAACTTTATTCAGGAATTAGAACTGACTGCTAGCAGTATGGCTGAGATTTGAAGTCGGAAGGCAGTCAAATGCAAACTGCTGATTCCGTCCCAAGTCTGCGATAGTACAGAAGAATAAGGCGATTTTTATACATTATAGGATCAAGGTAACATGAATACAACTTGGTCAGGAATTTAATCGAAAGTAAAACATAAGTAATAATCGTTACAATGGCGTCACCTTGCTGACCTTTAGGGGAATGGAGTTTCATATCATTATCTTGTCTTTGTTTTAAGAAAGGGATAAATTTGTTTACGAACAGGAAGAGACAGCTTTTCAGCTTGGTATTTATTGAGACTGTTTCTAGGTTCATGACGAACACGCCTTATCTTAGAATTTCAGAGTCACCCAGTTATCAGGTCATGTTGACCTCGGCTGAATCTGTGTATTTTGTATCTGTGCCTTAGGTTAAATTCAATTGTACCAAGAAGACTTGACTAGTTTTCCTATCATGCCATTATTTGCTTCACACAAACCACACTGTAATGTGGTGATCTGAATTGTAAAAAAGTCTCCAGCTCTGGTCTAATAGCGTTTAGACCGTCCCAACAATAAACCCTGCATCCCGAGAAAGAAACACATTCCAGATGTTTTCTTGACCACCTTGTCGACCTGTTCTGCCACCTTTTTGGGCCAGTGGGCATGCACTTCAAGGTCGCCCACTTCCTCTACCCCTCCCAATATCTACTGTCTATTCAATATTCCCGAGCCTTGCTTTCCCTGCCGAAATTCATTACCTCACACTTTTCTGGCTGGAATACCATTCACCATTCTTTGCAAACACAACCAAATCATTGACAACATTCTCGGGGTGACATATATGCTCATCAGTATCAACTATGTTGTGAGCACAGTAGCACGGTGCTTAGCACTGTCGCTTCACAGCAACAGGGTCCCAAGTTCGATTCACGGGTTAGGACACTGTGTGGAGTCTGCACGTTCTCCCCGTGCGTGCGTGAGTTTCGTCCGGGTGCTCCGGTTTCTTCCCACAAGTCCATGTGCTGGTTAGGTGGATTGGCCAGGCTTAATTGCTCTCAGTGTGCAAAGACGTTTAGACGGGTTACTGTGTTACGGGGATAGGGTAGAGGTGTGATCTTATGCGAGGTAATATTTCAATGGGCCGATGCAGACTCAATGGGCCCAGTGATCTCCTTCTGCCCAGTAACTTCTATGATGATGATCTGTCAACGGCGAAAATCTGTGTCAGCTGCAAATTTAACAATTATTCCACCCACATTTATGCCTAAATCATTAATATTTGCAACAAACAACATGGCCTCAACACTGACGCCCATGGAGATCAATGAAATCTATTTTTCATGTGCAATATATTCCTTGCCCTTTGCTTCCTGTCACTGAGCCAGTTTTGGATCCAACCTGCATCTTTCCCCTGTATCCCATGATATGTTACTTTTCTAACCATTCTGCCATGAGGGACCTTGTGAAATACATTACTGAAATCCACGTAGACAATATCGACTGCAATACCGTCACCAATCTTCCTCTCTTACTTTTTCATAATAACCTATGGAGTTAGTATGTCACGATCATCTCCAAATTAAACCATACTGACCAGCCATGATCAATCCGTGCCTTTCTAAGTGACAGTTTGACTGTCAAAATTTTTTCCAATAATCTTCCCACTACTGGAGTCAGACTGTCTGGCATATAGCATTCAGGCCTATCCCTTGAACCATCCTAAAATAACGGTTAAACCTTTATCGGCCTCTAACCTTCTGATACCTCACCTGTATAGAAGGAGCATTTGAAAATTAACCTTAAAGCGGCGGCCCATTTCCTTCCTGGCTTCCTTGAACAGCCTGAAGGCAACCATCTGACCCTGGTAAATTCTCCACCTTCCAGTATCAGTGCATCCTCTATATTATGGTTACCATAATGGTTTCGCTTGCCCCTTCCCCCACTTGCCGAACTTCATTTCCGTGTGTTAAATCTAGATGTGCACACCTCTCATTGGGGTTATTGCGTGCTGGCTAGAAACATTTTCTTCAATATAGTTGAAGTGTCTTTCGCACTATTTGTATCCGAATTTATATTTGGGTAGTTGAGGTCCAGAGAGATAACCCCTATTTTTTTACACTCAGAAATCTGACTATATTTGCCCTTCTAACTCAATTCTGCTAATTGGTGGATTATCATAGTTATAGCAGTCAGAATTCCCGGTTAGAAATTTCTGAGCTTAACGGATATGACCTGATTTGACGTTACATTTAGTATATCATCCATCCTGTCATTGATTCTTTATCCTATAATGATGCCCACTCCCTATCATGCTTGAAAACTCAGTATCAACTCTTGAGATCATTAAGGATAGTGACATTTAAGGGGCATCTTGACAAATACATGAATAGGATGGATTAGAGGTATACGGAGTTAGGACGTGTTTAAGATTTTAGATTAGAAGGGCAGCGTTGTCGGAACAGGCTTGGAGGTCCGAAGGGCCTGTTGCTGTGCTGTACGTTTCTTTGTTCTTTGTTCTAAATGCCATGGTTTCCCTTACTCAAGCCAAGTCTCTGTTGTGGCAATTATATCATTCCACCATGTGTCTATTAGTGACCTAAGCTCATCAGTTTTATTGACTATGATACTTGAATTTACATATATCTATCTATATATATAGGCACTGACAAAAATCTGTGCGTTGTCTGTTTTTCGGCGTCACACTGATTCCCAATATTTTGATCCCAACTCTTAACTTACAGATTCCCAACTCCTCAATTAATCTATATTAATACCTCCACCCTTCACGTCCCCAACAACGCTAACATATATTCTTCCCATTCCTTTTCTGCTGTAGATGTTTAAACTAGCACAGCTCTGATTCCCAGAACCTGTTAAAATGCATCAAAAAGCTGATGTCCTCCCACTTATGGCGCATATACGACCATGGGATTACTCCCTCATTTTCTTGTTTGCATAATCATCAGCATGTTCGACAGTGAGTAATCCTAGGATTTCTGCTTTTGCGATCATTACTTCCAAGCTCCATTTTAGTTCCCTAAAGTCTGCTTTCAGGAACTTGCAATCTTCCCTATCTGATCCATTGGGACCGACGTGGATGGCAACCTCTATCTGATCGCACTGCTCCAGAAGAATGTGCTGAAGTTGTTCCGTGACATCCTTGGCCCTAGCACCAGAGAGGCAACATAGCATCCTGGAGTCAAGTATATGGTCAGACATAAACACCTCATTGAACGAATCCATTTTTACTGCTGTTCATATCCCCTACATTCCCCTCTCCCGTACAGCAGATTTGTCTGTGGTGCCACAGACGTGTCTCTGTGCAAATTCTTCTGAGAAATTAACACTCCCTCTTGTATGCAAGATGGTACTCTGATAAATCAACGGGACATCAGGGGACTCTCCACAACGTGTGTGGTTTTCTTGGACTACCCACCTGCCGTCAATGCCCTTTCTGCCGAAGGCTCCGAAGTTGCTTTGAGATGGCGTGATTGAACATGCCCTCCACATAGTTCCCTGCCTCGTGGATGTGTCACAGTGACTACAGCCACCGGCTGAGCTCCAAAGTTCAGAGCTCAGGATTTTGCAGCTGGTGACACTTTTTGCACACGTGCTGATCTTGACAGATCGAGGATCCAGTACTTCCCACATACATCAGGAAGGACAAATCATCAGACTGAGTTGTCTTGCCGTGGCTTCAATTTTATTCTGTCACATTAACCGTCTTTTACTTTGCTTAACGTATGTAGCATTATTCCACATGACCTCGAATTTATTTCGCTATTGCTTGTGTTTCTCACTGTAAGTAGTCCATTGTTTTAAAAATAACGTGTTTTTCTATTTCTCCGCTCCTTGATAACCACTGTTTTCCATCGGTTTGTTAAATATACATTTCTAACTAATGGACAATTTAGCGCTGCCAAGCCACCTTCACAGCACATCTTTCGGTTGTGTGGGCGATCCACGCAGACATGGGGGAGGGGGGAGGCGGGGTGGCGCGGGCCGAATTTGCAAACTCCACATGGACAGTGACCCGGGCTTCAAGTCGAACCCGGGACCTCTGTACCGTGAGGCATCAGTGCTAACTATTGCGCCACCCTACATATCATTGGTAAAATGAGTGTGCTGCAAATATGCAGGAGCGTGCTGTCGTTGGATTAAACAGTTGTTGCACTGAGCTGCAGAGTATGCTCTAATGTGATGAAGGAATGAACATTTCTGAGTTGAAGGAATGTGCTTTCCTGTGATGCAGGGATTTGTGTTATTGAGATTCAAGAGTGTGTAGTACTGTGATGAAGGAGTGCACAGTTCTGAGTGAAGGAGTGTGCTGTACTGGAATGCAAGTGTTTCTGTCATTGAGATTCAGGAGTGCGATGTACTGGAATGCATGAATGTGCTGCTCTCGGATGTAGTTGTGTCTGGCATGGAGATACAGCTGTCTGCTGTTATGGGAAGCATGAGTGTATTGCAAAGTGAGGCAGAAGTGCCCCGTATTGGTTCGTGGGAATGTGAGGGTGCTTCTCCATGTCTGGGGAGTGTAAAACACCAGAGTTAAGAAAAATGCAGTAACATTCCAGTCTTTTCTGGCTCAAAAACATAGTTGTGCTTTGTTAGATTTTTCGTCTAATGATGAACCATGTTCTCATTGCCCAGTGAATAATTTAACTCAGTCTGCCTTATTGTATGACAGGAAAAGGAACAAGGTCACTGGGTATTAGGCAGAATGTTTTGCTGTAATCAATACACAGTCAGCGTGCAAACGGAATAACAGACTTAGATTAAAACAGAGGCTGGAGTGGGCAGGATGCATGGTAACACAATACAGAAAATTGATATTTTTCTCGAAAGTTCCCAGTCACGGTGTGGAAGTCAATAACTTTTGAAGTTTTCATTTCTGCTTCCAGCCATTGTTTCCTTCCCGGTTGCTGTCTTGACTTTCAAAACACTTTGATTTAATAAAACAATGATCAAAGAAACTGGCCAAACCTTCGGAAACAAACACCCCCTCACTGACAGCAATTTGAATTAGTAGAGAAAAGAAAATCATAATAAGTTTTCATTCCGAAAGTAACCTCACATTAAATGCTCAGAGTTAGTTTGTAAACCCCATGCATCCCAAATGTATACCTGGCAAGGCCAATATTATTGTATATCTCTAATTGCCATAAGGTGCTGGTGAGCCACATGCTTGATGTATTGTACTCCATCTGGGTGCACCCATGTTAGGGAGTGCTTTTCAGAATTTTAGATGGTAGCAGTGAACAAATGACAATATAATTCCATGTCGGAAAGGTAGTTATACACAAATAAACAAAACTGGGATTGCATTCTTCAGACTGTGCCACAGAAAATGCGTAAAAATGTTAAAACGTTTTGAGGCCTTCTGACTGAAAAAAATTGGCAATGATTATGAGGGGATATTTCACTCCATTCTTCAGCTCATATCTGAATTTCTTCTGCGTAACAGCATATATGAACGTGTTGGTGCAGCAACTCAAGAGCTGAAGCATGAACCCTATTTCACGAACAAATGTTGGCAGGGGAACTGGAAGCCCCAAGTAATCTAGTCGTGTCAACACAGAACACACCATGAAGACGACCCACAACACTATGAAATTCCCCGAAATCACAAACAGTAAAATCATGGACTGCCTTCGGCTCCTCATCTCTGGTTCACTGATACGGTACCAACTGCTCTGACACTGGAGTCGCCTGCGAGACCTGTTGGCCACGATAATATTTTTCACCGTCAATGCATTGAACAACAGTATCAAAACAAATGGAAATAAAGGATTTAAAACAGAATGAATAAATTCAATGATGGACCAGACCAACGAGTGAAGTACAGGAACCCTTATGATGCAAAACCAAGGACTTTTGGAAAGTGAATATTCACTTGTGTACATAAAAAACCAGAAAATGTTCTTCAAACAACTTATTGCAGTAACTGCCCCAAGGACAAAAGAGGCTGTCTTCGCAGTGCAGTATTTAGTTTTCTGTTTTTGAGAATAGATTGCCACAAATCGATCAAAGGTGAAAGTGACGGTGAACCAGACAGAACAGTCAGTGACAGCATAAAGCAGAACGGCATGATAATTTCAAATTCGAACAAAGTGCAGAAACCTCGATTGCTCACGATAAACGATAGGAATGTGCCTCAGGATCAGATCCATGACAACAACCAGTCGGTCCGCTGCTGCCATTGCAACCAGATAGCTTGTTACACATTTAGAGAGGCCACACTTACCACGACAGATGACCACAATCGTCACCACGTTAACTGAAAGCACAAAGAGAATGTGGAGTTATCCCCCACAATGCCAAAATATTAAAGTATTTCCCATGAACCAAGGCAATAGTTTCAGTAATATGCATAAGTATATTCTTCACAAGCCAGTATTATTCGTCAAAAACCTGCAGTGATGAAATATAGTATTGCAGAATATTTCACAACATAAGTGGAGTCATGGAGATGGGGCGTGTAATCAATTAAATCAGTGTAATAATCATGATTCAGGCATGCAGGGAACTCTCCCAGAAAATATTGTGGAGGAACACGCTCCACTTTTACAAACCTCAGCTCTAATAAAGCTCTCAGAGGGAGAGCTGGATAATACGCCCGTGTCTTCTATAAAACGTAGGTTAGTCTATAACGTTGGTCATCCCACAGCTGGAATTTTGTCTGCAATTTTTCAATCCGCATTATAGGAGGAATATGAGTGCCGGTTCGGGAACATGGGGGATTCACAATGATGCTGCCTGGGTTGGAGCATTCTAGTTCTGAAGAGGGATTTGATAGGCTGTTTGTTTTTCGTAGAGGAGGAGACTGAGGGGAACATGACTGCCATGTATAAAGGAATGAGAGGCATAGATAAATTAGACAGGTAGAAACATTTCCCATTGGTGGAGCGAGCAATGACCAATGGGGAAGCATTTTTAAGGTAAGGGGCAGGAGGTTTAGAGGCTACCTGAGTAAAATAATTTTCCTCCAAAGGGTGGTGAGTGTCTGTAACTCACTGCCTGAAATGGTGGCGGAGGTAGTAACCCTCGTGACACTAAAAAAAGTATTTAGATGTGGATCTGAGACGCCAAAGCTAAGTGCGGGAAAATTGGATTATAATCTGGTTGATTACATCATATAATTGCCTGAGAGGGAGAAACACTATTCCAAAGAATTCCTATTGTGCTGAAGCAGGTCATTCGTCCCAGCAGATATGCAATGACACTGAAAAACCGCAGCCCTTGTCGGACCACTGTCCCACCATATCCCGATAACCCTATCTAATCTGCAGTCTTTTCATCCTGAGGGTCAATTTAGCATGTTCAAAACACCGAATTTGCAGATCTTCGAACAGTGGAAGAAATCGAGAGCACATGGGGTTAACACACAAACTCCGCACAGTCACCCAATGCCGGGATTAAACAGGCAGCACGTTTTACCACTGTGCCACCGTACCGCCTCTTCGAATGCAGCTCTCAGCTCCAATTCAGCTCTCGAAGAGAGAGCATGCGAAGATCTTAGCTCTGATAAATGTCGTTATTTTGGCCTCGGCAACATATTTCGGGGGAGCCTGGAGAAAACGTACAATTTTGCCACATTCTGTGTGAGTGCAGCAGTCCTTTCTGCTTTCAGAGCTGAAAGCTTATCTGTCCACCTTAACAGCTTTGAACACCGTGCATACGATTGAAAATGAGCTAGTAACGTAGAAAAGGAAAACTGGTTTTCCGTTCATGAACAGTTCTCACTTTCATAAGAACATAAGAACATAAGAACTAGGAGCAGGAGTAGGCCATCTGGCCCCTCGAGCCTGCTCCGCCATTCAATTAGATCATGGCTGATGTTTTGTGGACTCAGCTCCACTTTCCGGCCCGAACACCATAACCCTTAATCCCTTTATTATTCAACAAACTATCTATCTTTACCTTAAAATCATGTAATGAAGGAGCCTCAACTGCTTCACTGGGCAAGGAATTCCATAGATTCACAACCCTTTGGGTGAAGAAGTTCCTCCTAAACTCAGTCCTAAATCTACTTCCCCTTATTTTCAGGCTATGCCCCCTCGTTCTGCTGTCACCCGCCAGTGGAAACAACCTGCCCGCATCTATCCTATCTATTCCCTTCATAATTTTAAATGTTTCTATAAGATCCCCCTCATCCTTCTAAATTCCAACGAGTACAGTCCCAGTCTACTCAACCTCTCCTCATAATCCAACCCCTTCAGCTCTGGGATTAACCTAGTGAATCTCCTCTGCACACCCTCCAGCGCCAGTACGTCCTTTCTCAAGTAAGGAGACCAAAACTGAACACAATACTCCAGGTGTGGCCGCACTAACACCTTATACAATTGCAACATAACCTCCCTAGTCTTAAACTCCATCCCTCTAGCAATGAAGGACAACATTCCATTTGCCTTCTTAATCACCTGTTGCACTTGTAAACCAACCTTCTGTGACTCATGCACTAGCACACCCAAGTCTCTCTGAACAGCGGCATGCTTTAATATTTTATCGTTTAAATAATAATCCCGTTTGCTGTTATTCCAACCAAAATGGATAACCTCACATTTGTCAACATTGTATTCCATCTGCCAGACCCGAGCCCATTCACTTAACCTATCCAAATCCCTCTGCAGACTTCCAGTATCCTCTGCACTTTTCGCTTTACCACTCATCTTAGTGTCATCTGCAAGCTTGGACACATTGCCCTTGGTCCCCAACTCCAAATCATCAATGTAAATTGTGAACAATTGTGGGCCCAACACGGATCCCTGAGGGACACCACTAGCTACTGATTGCCAACCAGAGAAACACCCATTTATCCCAACTCTTTGCTTTCTATTAATTAACCAATCCTCTATCCATGCTACTAGTTTACCCTTAATGCCATGCATCTTTATCTTATGCAGCAACCTTTTGTGTGGCACCTTGTCAAAGGCTTTCTGGAAATCCAGATATACGACATCCATCGGCTCCCCGTTATCTACTGCACTGGTAATGTCCTCAAAAAATTTCACTAAATTAGTTAGGCATGACCTGCCTTTTACGAACCCATGCTGCGTCTGCCCAATGGGACAATTTCTATCCAGATGCCTCGCAATTTCTTCCTTGATGATAGATTCCAGCATCTTCCCTGATAGATTCCAGCATCTTCCCTTTCTGTGCTCACACAAGTACTACAGCAAATGTACTTAGGGCATTGAGCACTCCTGTAGAATTAAACAATTCAAACCTTCCCATTATAATGGCTGCACCATTTTGCATCCGGCTACAACAGATCAAATATGCAATCCCTCTATATGCTTCATTCTAGAGGCCAGAACCATTTTGAACCTTGATTCTATATCATTTACCAATTTATATAGAACCACAGAAGAACCATAGAATAATCAGAGTGCACAAATAGACCATTCGGCGTATCGAGTCTTCATTAACTCTCTGAAAGAACACCTTACCGCGGCCCGCTCCATTGCCTTCGCCCGAAAATGCACCTAAACTAGATATCTTTGAACGCAAAGGAACAATTTTTATCCAATCCGCCTGATCTACGCAATATCTCGCATGGAAAATCCACCGAAGCTGAATATCTGTGGACTGTGAAACCAACGCAGACACGGGGAGAAAATGCAAACTCGTCTCAGTCAGTCACTCAACGCCGGACTTGGAACCGGGTGCCTGTCACTATGAGGCAGCAGTGCAAACCATTGTGCCACTGTTCTAGTCCTGTAGTGTCACACCATTTACAGCGCAGAAGGAGGCCATTCGGCCCATAGAGTCTTCACCGGCTCTTGGAAAGAGCACCCTACCCAAGCCCACCGTATCCCCATAACCCAGTATTCCCACCTAACACGATGGGCAATTTAGTATGTTCAATCCAACTAACCTGCACATCTTTGGTCTGTGGGAGGAAACCGGAGCACCCGGAGGAAACCCAGGCAAACAGTGGGAGAACATGCAGACTCCGCACATACAGTTACCTAAGCCGGGAATCGAACCTAGGACCCTGGAGCTGTGAAGCGGTTGTGCTAACCACTATGCTACCGTGCTGCTCTATATATTAACAACATATAAAACACAATTAAGAATGCCATTTTTGCTCCGTCACCTGCACACTGAATCAGAACAATTGAAACATCTACAAACTTCTTGAGTACTATGGCAAAAAAAGACTGAAACCGCAGAATAGTATCAAGAACAGTATTAAAAATAGTCAAAAGGACATATCATATGCCAGCCAGAAGCCTAGGCGCATCAGTCATTTTAAATAAAACAGGCCAAGAGCTTAAAAATAATGAGCAATTGCTTAAACTTGGAATTGTGAGAATTCAGACAACGAATCACACGATGTTGAAATCCATTACAAGGAAGCTGCTGGAAGAATGTTCAATGTTCATTAACCTGGTAGCAATGATATTTTCAGCAGAATGATTACAGCACGATGAATAATGGACCAGATGAGATCAGAGGCATATTTCCCGACCAACCCCTGTCTCCGTACGTACAGCAAACTGGAAACACTTAATGAAGCACGGAGTAGTTGGACAGAATTCAGAAATGTATCTTATTATGGGCGACACGTTGGAGTTTAGAAGGTTCAGGGGGGATCTCGTTGTAATATCCAGGATAGTGAGAGACCTTGAAATAGTGGACATGGAGAGACTGTTTCCACTTGTAGAAAAAACAAGAACCCGAAGGCACAGACTCAGACTGAAGGCACGATCCTTTAAAACAGAGGTGAGAAGGATTTTTTCCAGCCAGAGGATGGTGAATCTGTGGAACACTGCCGCAGGTGGTTGTGTACTTTAAGACAGAGCGAGATAGGTTGCTGATTAACATTGGGACCAGGGTTTATGGGGCGAAGGAAGGATTATGTGGTTGAGAAACGTCTCAACCACCAATGAATGGGCGTGCCGGAGTTATTGGATGATTGTGCTAATTCTGCTCCTGTGTCGTATGGTCTTCTGGTATTATGCACATCAAGGCATATTAACCATTGTGTTCACATGAGTGAATGGGAGTTGACGCCAGTGCAACATAGCCCATCGTCAAATGTACACTTTAAGAAAGAATAGAGAAACGGGAGAAGAAGAAAATTATATATGAAAAAGAGGAAGAGAGTGAGAGAGTAAGAGAGGGAGAGGGAGAGAGTGAGAGAGAGGGAGAGAGAGTGTAAGAAAGAAAGAATGAAATAAAGAAAGAAAGATAGAAAGGAAGAAATATAGAAAGAAAGAAAGAAAGATAGATAGAAAGTAAGAAAGATAGAAGGAAAGTAAGTAAGAAAGAAAGATAGATTGATAGATAGATATAAAGAAAGAAAAAATAATCCAAGAAAGAAAGATACATAAAAATAAATAAACAAGGAAATAATTAGAGAAAGAAAAAGAAAAAAGAGACATAGAAAGAAATAATTAAAGAGAGAAAGACAGAGAGAAAGAAATAGGAAAGAAATGAATAAAAATTAAGAGGGAAAGAAAGAAGGAAGAGAAAATAGCAGAAACGTGAAGGCGAAAAGTTGCAGAAGTATAAAGAAAAAATATGCAAAAGAAAAGAGCGAAAGATAGAATGAGAGAAAAGGAAGAAAGAAATGGATGAACGCATAGAAATAAATATGAGCCGCAATGTCCAATCATTCTAAATAACTTTCGGCCCATGGAGGTATCTTTCGCATAGATTTACTGCCGTAATGTTAAAACATTTTCACTTTTGTAATTCAGGGAAAGCAAGAAAATAAATTGGATCTGTTAAAGCTTTAAGAGAGATAAGTACAAAACCCAGGTAATGACTTACGTGGGACGCCGGTCGCGGCCAAGATGGGGAAGTAAATATTTTCTATGTCATTAAGTGTCCAAAGAATCTTGAGCTTCATCAGAAAACTGAGAGCCATGTTGTCCTCAGTTAAGTGTGACGAATTAGGTGTTGCTGTTGATAGTGGAAGAAATGATCCGCTCACGTTTGGAAAGAATCCCTTTCTTTATGAGGAGGGAGCTAAAGAGAAGTCAAGACCCGGGGTCCATGATGCCTGGAGTTGATTACAGTCACTGAACAAACAAAGTTAACATCTAAAACTCTAAGGCATTAAACACAAAACCAGAATTTCCAAATGTACAATTCCCTGAACATAAGAACATAAGAACATAAGAACTAGGAGGCAGGAGTAGGCCATCTAGCCCCTCGAGCCTGCTCCGCCATTCAATTAGATCATGGCTGATCTTTTGTGGACTCAGCTCCACTTTCCGGCCCGAACACCATAACCCTTAATCCCTTTATTCTTCAAAAAACTATCTATCTTTACCTTAAAAACATGTAATGACGGAGCCTCAACTGCTTCACTGGGCAAGGAATTCCATAGATTCACAACCCTTTGGGTGAAGAAGTTCCTCCTAAACTCAGTCCTAAATCTACTTCCCCTTATTTTGAGGCTATGCCCCCTAGTTCTGCTGTCACCCGCCAGTGGAAACAACCTGCCCGCATCTATCCTATCTATTCCCTTCATAATTTTAAATGTTTCTATTAGATCCCCCCTCATCCTTCTAAATTCCAACGAGTACAGTCCCAGTCTACTCAACCTCTCCTCATAATCCAACCCCTTCAGCTCTGGGATTAACCTAGTGAATCTCCTCTGCACACCCTCCAGCGCCAGTACGTCCTTTCTAAAGTAAGGAGACCAAAACTGACCAGAATACTCCAGGTGTGGCCGCACTAACACCTTATACAATTGCAACATAACCTCCCTAGTCTTAAACTCCATCCCTCTAGCAATGAAGGACAAAATTCCATTTGCCTTCTTAATCACCTGTTGCACTTGTAAACCAACCTTCTGTGACTCATGCACTAGCACACCCAAGTCTCTCTGAACAGCGGCATGCTTTAATATTTTATCGTTAAATAATAATCCCGTTTGCTGTTATTCCTACCAAAATGGATAGCCTCACATTTGTCAACATTGTATTCCATCTGCCAGACCCGAGCCCATTCACTTAACCTATCCAAATCCCTCTGCAGACTTCCAGTATCCTCTGCACTTTTCGCTTTACCACTCATCTTAGTGTCATCTGCAAACTTGGACACATTGCCCTTGGTCCCCAACTCCAAATCATCTATGTAAATTGTGAACAATTGTGGGCCCAACACGGATCCCTGAGGGACACCACTAGCTACTGATTGCCAACCAGAGAAACACCCATTTATCCCAACTCTTTGCTTTCTATTAATTAACCAATCCTCTATCCATGCTACTACTTTACCCTTAATGCCATGCATCTTTATCTTATGCAGCAACCTTTTGTGTGGCACCTTGTCAAAGGCTTTCTGGAAATCCAGATATACCACATCCATCGGCTCCCCGTTATCTACTGCACTGGTAATGTCCTCACAAAATTCCACTAAATTAGTTAGGCATGACCTGCCTTTAACGAACCCATGCTGCGTCTGCCCAATGGGACAATTTCTATCCAGATGCCTCGCAATTTCTTCCTTGATGATAGATTCCAGCATCTTCCCTATTACCGAAGTTAAACTCACTGGCCTATAATTACCTGCTTTCTCCCTACCTCCTTTTTTAAACAGTGGCGTCACGTTTGCTAATTTCCAATCCCCCGGGACCACCCCAGAGTCTAGTGAATTTCGGTAAATTATCACTAGTGCATCTGCAATTTCCCTAGCCATCTCTTTTAGCACTCTGGGATGCATTCCATCAGGGCCAGGAGACTTGTCTACCTTTAGCCCCATTAGCTTGCCCATCACTCCCTCCTTAGTGATAACAATCCTCTCAAGGTCCTCACCTGTCATAGCCTCATTTCTATCAGTCGCTTGCATGTTATTTGTGTCTTCCACTGTGAAGACCGACCCAAAAGACCTGTTCAGTTCCTCAGCCATTTCCTCATTTCCCATTATTAAAACTCCCTTCTCATCCTCTAAAGGACCAATATTTACCTTAGCCACTTTTTTTGTCTTATATATTTGTAAAAACTTTTACTGTCTGTTTTTATATTCTGAGCAAGTTTACTCTCATACTCTATCTGAAGACGGAGGAACAATGCCCCACAACTCTGAAAGGAATTTTCACAGTCGCCCTTTCTAAATTCAACTGTAAGGAGCAAGAGAGATTGCATCAAACCAAAACTTGAACAAACATTCACAAATTTTAGACGAATAACAAGTAAGAATCTTCACCAAAAACATAGGAAAGCCATTTTAAGATTTTAAATCTGAGCATTATTTGCAGTGTGCGCCAAAGACAGCATCCGAGGCACAATTGTTATAGATGCTGCCTGACCTGGTAATTTATTCCAAAATTTCTAAATTTCATATCAGGTTTCCAGCTTCTGAAAAAGTGGCCTCTCTTGACTCACACAATCGAGCCGTGAATTAAACACTGGTGGTTTAATAAAATTACATTAAAAGTGAATTAAAATTAACCTCCGCATTTGTTACAGACTGGTGGTTTAATAAAATTACTTGCTTTACAGTAATATCTATTTCTTTAGTTCTCTACAGGAAATGAGTTAGAAGGGTTGAAGGAAAGTATATAGGGAACCGAGTAAAGAGGGAAGAAATGAAAGAAAGCAGTGGCACGGGACGGGAAGAAGGAAGGGGAAAAGGAACAAGAAAGAAAGAACAAAGAACAA
The DNA here is from genome assembly GCF_902713615.1 of Scyliorhinus canicula. NCBI lineage: Eukaryota > Metazoa > Chordata > Chondrichthyes > Carcharhiniformes > Scyliorhinidae > Scyliorhinus > Scyliorhinus canicula. Next base: position 8,935,655 of record NC_052175.1, on the reverse strand, counting down.
TACAGCACAGGAACATGCCATTCGGCCCTCCAAGCCAGCACTGGTCATGATACTAACCTTGGCCAAAACCCTACGCACTTCCTTGTCACGTATCCCTTTTTACCCATTCCATCCATGTATTTGTAGAGATACCTTTTTGAACGCCGTGAATGTATGTGCTTCCACAACGTGGCAATGTGATCCCAGCACTCACCACCCTCTGTGTAAAAAACAAACGACCTCGCACATCTCCTCGAGACATTGTTCCACGTAGCTTAAAGCTATGCCCCCTGGTGACTGACTCCTCCACCGTCGGAAACAGTGCCTGCCCATCCACTCTATCCATACCCCTCATAATCTTGTGGATGTCGGTCAGGTCGCCCCCCGCCCCTCCCCAACCTCCGTCGTTTTAATCAAAACAGTCTGAGTCTATGCAGCCTCTCCCGCGTAGCTATTACTGACAGGCCAGCCAACATCCTGGAAAACATCCTCTGCAAACACTCCAAAGCCTCCACACCCTTTTGGTCGTGTGACGGCCAGAATTGTGGGCAATATTCCAAGGGAGGGATGGAAGGGAGGAAGAATTCTTATCCGGTGGGAAGGCGATGAAAGGTAGAAAGGAGGTGTGGAGGATGGAGGGAAATCAGGAAAGAACGAGGGATAGAAGGAAGGAGGTGAAGTTGTACGAAAGATGGAAAAACGAATTGGAGATAGGTAGGACGGAATGAAGGAAGAAGTAAGGAAAGAAAAGAAGGATGAAAGAAACATGGATGTAAGAAAGAAAGAAAGAAAGAAAGAAAGAAAGAAAGAAAGAAAGAAAGAAAGAAAGGAAGAAAGCAAGCAAGAAAGAAAGAAAACAAGAAAGAAAGAAAGAAAGAAAGAAAGAAAGAAAGAAAGAAAGAAAGAAAGAAAGAAAGAAAGAAAGAAAGAAAGAAAGAAAGAAAGAAAGAAAGAAAGAAAGAAAGAAAGAAAGAAAGAAAGAAAGAAAGAAAGAAAGAAAGAAAGAAAGAAAGAAAGAAAGAAAGAAAGAAAGAAAGAAAGAAAGAAAGAAAGAAAGAAAGAAAAGAAGGAATTAAGAAAGAAAGAAAGAAAGAGAAAATTAATAAATAACAGCGAGTAGGAATGCAGACAGGAGGCAAAGGTAGAATCAAATACGGGGGAGACGAGGGAGGGGAGAAAAGTGAAGAGTGCAGCAGAAATAAAAATTGGAGGAAGGATGAAAGGAACGAATAAAGAAAGCAGGAATGGAGGACTGGGAAAGGCCGGAAGAATGGAAGTAAGGTAGGAGCGAAGGGAGGGTGGGACGGAGGGAGAGAGACAGGAAGGAAGGACGGAAGGATGGAAGTAAGGAACGAAGGATGGAAGGAAGGAGTCATAGAACATATAGTGCAGAAGGAGGCCATTTGACCCATCTAGTCTGCACAGACCACATTAAGCCCTTGCTTCCAGCCTATCGCCATAACCCAATAATCCCACCTAACTTTTTTGGACAATAAGGGTAATTTAGCAAGTACAATCCACCAAACCTGCACGTATTTGGACTGTGGGCGAAAACGGGAGCACCCGGAAGAAACTCACGCAGTCACGGGGAGAACATGCAGACTCCGCACAAGACAGTGACACAGCGGGGAATCGAACCTGGGCCCTGGCGCTCTGAAGCCACAGTGCTAACCACTGTGCGACCGTGCCACCCACTAAAGTCTTGGAAAGGCACACATGCAACCAAAGCATAGCTTTTCTGATTAAAAAGGAACAACCATGCAAACAACAAGAGTTTCAGAGACTATATACCTTCTGTTGATCCAAATTTATTTAAATGTCACTGCTTTCATAAATCTTTAGAAAATATTTGCTGCCTTGAAACTGTATAGTAGCCATAGGCGTTATAGTTAATTTAGTGATGTAACAATCTTTTGGATGAATACAATCTAAATGATGTTGAAAATTGTGCCACAATATATCTCCAAGGCATTGTAGATAATAGTCCACAGATGTAATATTTGGTCAGTAACGTGTTTTGACCCGAAAGAAAGAAAGTGAATCTGCCTGGGAGTACAGAAGATTGTTGCTCAGTACCACAGATGTTTTGTTGTCAGTGCCATTTATGACTCTCATTTTCCATCGACAGAGGAAAAGTGAGTTTGTTTAGTTCCAAACAAAGTCTGACATCCATTCATGTGGGCCGGAAAGTGGAAAGAGGTGAAGAAAGAAAGTCAGTTTGAGCAAACATTTCATATGTATTATGAGACAAATTGTTATATTCTTTGCTCAAATTGCCATTATATTTATTCAGATTGAACTGGTTCCAATCGGGTTGATGGCCACCTCTCCTTCAGTTTATCCGGATTATGTTTAACTCACCCAAATGCCTCTAACTGGAAGGAAGGAAGATGGAAGGAAGGCAGGAAGGAAAGAAATACGGATAACGGAAGGAAGGAAGGAGGTAAAAAGTGTTATAAGTATGGAAGGAATAAAGGAAGTCAATGGAGCACGTTGGAAAGTATGGAAGGAAGGGTGGTGAAGGCGGGACAAAGAGTAGAAAAGGATAGAAGCTGCGAAGTAATGAAGGAATTGTGGAAGCAAAAAAAAAAGAAATAACAAAGGAACTAAAGGATGTACAAAGAATTGAGGCAAGCAACGTGGGAGTAAATTAAATATGTCAGTAAGCAGGGATGAAGGAAGGATAGATGGAAAACGCTGAAGAGAGTTGAGAAGGAAGGAGGGGTAATCAGGTGGGAGGAATAATCGTAAAAGGGAAGGGGCGAAGGCAGTGAAGAATAAGGGTCAGAAGGGCGGAGAGAAACATGGTTGGAAGGAAGGAATGAGTGAAGGAAATATTGGAGGACGAAATCACGAAATGAGAATGGAAAACGGAGGGACGGAAGTGAAGGGAAGAATGGTTGGATCGAATTCTGAAAGGATGGAATGAAGGAGGAAAGGAAGGTAATGTGACACGAAAGATGGAAAGACACAAGAAGTAAAGTTTGGAGGGACGGGAGGGTGGAGGGAAGGACGTGTTATGGAGTGGTAGAAGGAAGTGGGATGGAAGCAGGAGTGGAGAATGGGAAAGAACAAGAAAGACAGATGGTAGGGAGCAGTGAAGGAGGAAAGAACGTTAGAGTATGGATTAAAGTGAATAATGAGGAAAGCAGGGAGAGGAGCTGGGAATAAGGGATTATGAGGAGGAAAGATGAAAGCAAGGAAGAAGAAGCGAATGAAGGTGTAGGTGTTTTGGAGAGAAAAAAGCGTGAAGGAAGGAGGGAAGGAAGACGTGCAAATGAAGGGAAGTATTTGAAGATGGAATTGAAGTTTGTTTTCGGAGAATAAGTACAAAATATGCTTCAAGAGCTGTAAAAGGGCTCCATCAATCCACTAAAGACAAAGGCAGAGCACCGTTGACCACGCTAAATGCCAGCGAAAGATAGACAGGCTCCTTTCGTTACATTCAGTTCGGAATGGGTTAATGTGTGCCTTCGGGACAGATGAGACAGATGAGGAAGAGATGGCAGATTGGGAAGAGTTAACTGAAAGCGCGCAAATGTAGGCTATAGGAACGGAAAGCCAAAAGCAGCCGCCACGCCAGCCAAAAGGAAAGGCACCGGGAGCACCGGCCGCACAAACCCTCACAGCTGCCCCGATACCCATGAATCGGGTCACCACGGAAAGAAGTATAAGGGATCAGGTAGGTCCAGATATCATCTAAACCACCCACTTTCCGTAACTCAGTTAACGGAAGCTTTCATTAAAATTATTCCATTTCAGCCCACCGCAGACCCGCATATCTTCTTTGAAGTGCTGCGCCAACAAAGGTCATGTCCGGATTAGGTGATAGGGACGAAGTTAAATTGATAGTAAGGAGCCTCAGACAGTCGGTAACGTCAGCTTTGCCAGAACCCCAAAACGATGGAGGAGAAACCTGAGAGAAAATGAAGGCCGCAATATTAGATGTATCGGATACAACAAAGGGGAACCTGTAGAGGGTCTAAACAATTGTAGGCAAAAGAGAGGGTAACATCCGACCGCCTTTGCTGGTCGCCAATGGATACATTTCAAGGCATTATACGGAAAATTCCATGAGGAAGACGCTACCATACCATAGTTTCACATGCTAACGAAACAGGTAAAAATTCTTGCGCGAAGTATGACCCGGCAGATATCACACATAATGAGATTTGTGTACATAGTATGATGTGGGAGCTGGCTGATCCCATTGTGAACGGCAGTGACCACATCTGCAGCAACTGTTGGTTGCTGGAAGAACTCCGGTCGGATTGATCTGGAGTCTGAGCTACAAACTCTGCGGCACATCCGGGAGGGGGAGAGTTACCTGGACGTTTTGCTTCAGGAGGCAGTCACACCCGGTAGATTAAGTAATTCAAATTCAGTAAGTGTTCAGGAAAAACAGGGTGCGATTGGAAGTGAGGCAGGTAGGGGGATTCGTTCAGGAGTGCAGAAGCCTCATCCCTTGACCTTGTCCAACAGATATGAGAGTCTTGCTCCCTGTGCAGATGAGGAAAAGGGCTGTGGACAGGATAAGCCAGCTGACCATGGTACCATGGTGCAAAAGGCCATTCAAGAGGGGGGAGCAAGAAGACAAGTAGTTGTTATAAGGGATTCTACAATTAGAGGGACAGATAGTATCCTTTGCAAGCCGGATATGGAGTCCCGCATGGTGTGTTGCCTACCCGGTGCCAGTGTGCGTGAGATCTCCGACAGGCTTGAAAGGATACTGGAGCTGGAGGGGGAGGATCCAGTTGTTGTGGTCCACGTTGGAACTAACAACACAGGCAAGTCTAGGGTGGAGGGCCTGTTTGAGGATTATCAAGCACTTGGAAGGAAATTGAAGAACAGGTCCTCGAGGGTCATAATCTCCGGATTACTGCCCGATCCACGTGCTAATTGGCATAGGGATAAGAAAGTTAGGAAAGTGAACACGTGGCTAAGGGATTGGTGTGAGAAAGAGGGATTCCATTTCATGGGGCATTGGCACCAGTTTTGGAACCGGGGGTATCTGTACCTTTGGGACGGTCTCCACCTGAACTGATCTGGAACCAGTGTTCTGGCGAAAAGGATAAATAGGGTGGTCAGTGGGACTAAACTTCTGAGTCGGGGCGAAGGGAAAGGGAAAGCGACAGGGAGTAGGGAGTTAAATGGAAGGATAAGCAGCAGGTTAGCATGTGTGCCGGTGGGTTTAAGTTCAAGGCAGACTAGGAATGAAGCAAAAAGGAAGGATAACGTAGGACAGCTCATGATGTCCAATTTCTCTAATAATGATAAGAAAGTCAGCATTAAGGCACTTTACCTGAATGCTCGTATCATTCGTAACAAAGTTGATGAATTAACGGCACAAATCATCGCGAATGAATATGACTTGATATCCATTACGGAGACATGGTTGCAGGATGGTCACAACTGGGAGTTAAATATCCAGGCGTACCAGACGTTTCGGAGGGATAGACAGGTACGTAAGGGAGGTGGAGTAGCACTAATAATCAAGGACGACATCAGGGTGGCATTGAGGGATGATATAGGTTCTATGGAGAATGAGGTTGAATCCATTTGGGTAAAAATTAGAAATTCTAAGAAGAAAAAGACACTGATAGGCGTAGTCTATAGGCCACCAAATAAGAGCACCACACTGGGACGGGCAGTAACTGAAGAGATAACTAATGCCTGTGAAAAGGGCACAGCAGTTACCATGGGCGATTTTAATCTGCCTGTAGATTGGTCAAATCAGCTCGGTCAGGGTAGCCTTGAAGAGGAGTTCGCTGAATGTATGTGGGGTAGTTTTCTGGAACAATATGTAATGGAACCGACAAGAGAGCAAGCTATCCTAGACCTGGTCCTGTGTAATGAGGCAGGAATAATTAATGACCTTATCGTTAGGGATCCTCTTGGTAGGAGTGATCGCAGCATGGTTGAATTAAGTATATAGATGGAGAGTGTGACGATAGAATCCAATACCAGGGTCCTCTGCTTGAACAAAGGGGACGACGATAGAATGAGGAAGGACGTCGCTAAAGTAGGCTGCAAACAAATATTGTACGGTAGAACAGCTTGATAGCAGTGGAGTACTTTCAAAACAATCTTTCATAGTGCTCAACAAAAGTATATTCCAGTGAGAAGGAATTGTAAGAAAAGAGGTAATCTACCATGGGTGTGTAAGGAGATACATGGGGCTGTCAAATTGAAAGAGAAGGCTTACAAACTAGCCAAGATCAGCGGGAAACTAGAAGATTGGGAAACGTTAAAGGTCAGCAGAAAACCACGAAAAGAGCCATAAAGAAAAGTAAGATAAAAGACAAAAAAAAACTGGCACAGAATATAAGGACAGATAGCAAAAGTTTTTATAACTATATAAAACTAAAAAGAGTGGCTAAAGTAAACATTGGTCCGTTAGAGGATGAGAGTAGTCATTTATTTATGGGACATGATGAAATGTCGGAGACATTGAACAAATATTTTGTATCGATCTTCACAGTGGAGGACACGAATAACATGCCAGCAATTGACCGTGAGAAGAAGGTAGGTGAGGACCTGGAAACCATTACTATCACGAAAGAGCAAGTGTTGGGCAAGCTAATGGAGCTCAGGATAGATAAGTCTCCTGGCCCTGATGGAATGCATCCCAGGGTACTGAAAGAGATGGCTGGATTAATAGCAGATGCACTGGCGGCAATTTTCCAAAATTCGCTGAACACTGGGGCAGTACCAGAGGATTGGAAAACAGCAAATGTGACGCCACTGTTTAAAAAGGGAAGTAGACAAAAGATGGGGAATTATAGACCGGTTAGCTTAACCTCTGTCGTGGGGAAGATGCTTGATTCTATTATCAAGAAAGAGATAGGAGGGCACCTCGATAGAAATTGTCCCATTGAACGGACGCAGCGTGGATTCATGAAGGGCAGGTCATTCTTGACGAATCTCTTGGAATTCTATGAATACATTTCGAGCAAGGTAGACAAAGGGGACCCAGTGTATGTGGTGTACCTAGATTTCCAAAATGCCTTTGACAAGGTACCGCACAAAAGGATGCTGCATAAGATAAGGATGCATGGTGTTGAGGGTAGAGTACCAGCATGGATAGAGGATTGGTTGTCTAACAGGAAACAAAGAGTGGGAATAAATGAGTGCTATTCAGGCTGGAAATCAGTGACGAGTGGTGTGCCTCAGGGATCGATGTTGGGACCACAATTATTTACAATATTAGTAGACGATTTGGAGTTGGGAACTACGTGTAAGGTATTCAAGTTTGCAGATGACACGAAGGTGTGTGTTGCAGAGCAAAGTGTACTGAGGACTGTAAAACCTTACAGAGGAACATTGACACATTGAGTGAGTGGGCAAAGGAGTAGAATGTCAATAAGTGTGAAATCGTGCATTTTGGTAGGAGTAACAATAGAACAGATTATTACTTAAATGGTAAAAAGCTGCGGCATGCTGCTAAGGGACCTGGGTGTACTTGTGCATGAGTAACAGAAGGTTGGTCTGCAGGTGCAACAAGTAATTAGGAAGGCAAATTAAATGTTGTCCTTCATTGCGAAGGGGATTGAGTTTAAAAGTAGAGAGGTAATGTTGCAGTTGTGCAGTCTGCTGGTGAGGCCACACCTGGAGTACTGTGTGCAGTTTTCGTCTACACACTTGAGAAAGGATGTGCTAGCACTAGAGGGGGTGCAGAGGATGTTCTCTAGGCTGATTCCGGAGTTGAGGGGGTTACAGTATGAGGATAGGATGAGTAGATTGGGATTATATTCACTGGAATTCAGAAGGTTGAGGGGATCTAATAGAAACATATAAAATTTTGAAGGGAATGGATAAGATAGAAGTAGAAAGGATGTTTCCACTTGTAGGTGAAAGTAGGACAAGAGGGCATAGCCTCAAGATTAGGGGGAGCAGATTTAGGACTGAATCAAGGAGGAACTTCTTCACTCAGACTGTGGTTAAAGTATGGAATTCCCAACCGAAAGTAGTAGTAGACGCTACTTCATTGAATATATTTAAAGATAGGGTAGCTTTTTTTTGAAAAATAAAGGAATTACGGGATATGGCGAGAATGCGGGTAAGTGGTTCTGAGACCATGAATAGATCAGCCATGATCTTATGGAATGGCGGAGCAGGCTCGAAGGGCCGGACGATCTACTTCTGCTCCTACTTCTTATGCTCTTATGTTCTCATAGACGTCTAGAGGGCAAGGGAACAGTCACTTCAGGATCAGATGGACCAGAACCAGTAGAAACCACAATGTTCCCAGTCAGAACTAGCCAGGAACACGCATGGATAAATGAGGGCAGAAGTGAGGAGCATTTCCCCCGAGAACACCACCCCAGAGCACAATCCCCAGCCCACACACAACGAGGTCCATGTTTCACTTGTGAACAAGTAGGACATTTTGCCCGCTACTACAGACAAAAGCTCCCACACCACCAACGACCTCAACAGCCCAGCCCCCACCCAGGAAACAATAGGCCAGAACACGATCGCCAAACGCGTGAAAGCTAGAAGGCAACACTCGCATAACGTAAACGATATTAACCGACCACACCCCTATCCAACTGTTGTTAGACGGCAAACTAAAGGGTGGTTCAGTGAGCCAGATCAGAGCAGCTCGCTGGAAACTCTTATTACAAGACAGGGATATTTCTGTGAAACGCACCAAGACCCACATGTTCTTAGCAGACAATTTACAATATGCAGGGACCCCACACGAATGCCAGATAATTGCAGCCACACACCCCACAGGACCCTTTGCTCCCAAATCGTTACAGCCACGTGTAGCTGGTAAGACACAAAGTTCCCAAGACACAGGGGACACAGTAATTATCTCTGTAGATGGCTCCTCCACTGTTGAGGATGGAGTAAGATGAACAGGATGCGGGATTTACATGGAGGACTCACAGCAACGCCCACTAGAAGAGGTTTCTTTACAATTACCCGGCCTCTTGGGTTTGCGGGCAGCCGAACTGCCAGCCAGAGCGATGTAATTGAACACCCACACTCATTTCCAACGCCAGGGGACATAAACACCGACAGCGTGTATGTCTGCATCAGTCCAATTGAATTTGTTCCCCTATGAGAATCTCGAGGTTTTGTATCGGCCGACGGAAAACCCCTACCATCTTCCCCTATCCTGAAACATATTCTTAAGAAAGCCACCGGCCACACACACGGGATCTTTAAAGAAAATAGCCATCACCACACGTCACCCCCCAAACCCTCCCCCCCCCCCCCCCACCCCCGGGAATCGCAAGGTCGACGCCATAGCTAAAGCTGGATCAAGCACTGATCACTTCTGGCAATCCCCCGAGTGTGAACAGATACATTCAATCCTGGTCTCCCTAACCAATATTGAGGTTTTACTTCAGGCACAGAAAGCAAATGACTTCCTTAAACAGATACTGAACGCCACAACCCCAGCCCCGATGATAAATGGAAGGACACACTCACAATACAGGTCGGAATAGTGTTCAAGGACGGGACTTATGTGGTCCCCACCCAAGACAGAAACCAGTTAAATTACGACTGCCATGACGGACACCGACATCAGGGAATGGACACAACCATTGCCCTTTTACGACTCTTGTGCTGGAGGCCCGAATTAAAAAGCGATGTCACACATTATGTAGAAAATTGCCTTAGTTGAGCCCAGAACAATCATGAACATTATGCAACGAAGGGACAATTAGTTAACACCCGACCTGTGGGAGGCCCCTGGAAAAATCTGAAAATTGAATACATTGGTCCCCTCTCGCCACCCTGCAGAAATGGTTTCAAGTACGTGCTAGTCGTCATCGACCCATTCACAAAATAGTTCGAAGCATTCCCCACACGTTCAAACACGGTAAAGGCCACCAAAATAAATGACCCAACAGATCATTACATGCTGGGGTCTTCCACGCAGCCTTGATTCGGATCAAGGTACCAACTTCACCAGCAGAGTATTGCAAAATGTTAAGACCATTTTCGGTATCAATCAAAAAATCCACATAGCCGATAACTCCAGTCCAGCTGCATAGTAGAACGCTTGAACCACACTTTAACAAACGACCATCAGGAAGACGGTCCGGCAGAACAGTTCCACTTGGGACACGGTACTACCCTTTGCTCTCATGAATATCAAGAACTCAGTTTTCCGTTCCACAGGTTTCACCCCCCACAGCCTTATGGCAGGAAGACCCGAGTAAGGCACTGGACATTTATTAGGGCTCAGTTTGGCCAACCCCGCAGTAACTGCCCCCACCCACGAAAAAGCGGTCCAAGAGGTCACAGAAAACATTAAAGCGGCACAAATAACTGCTGCTGTCCGACAAGGCGCTAGGAAAAAGCAGAGTGAAGCTAACTTCCACAAAAAGGGTCACGCATAGAGTAAAAGTCGGCCAGCAAGTTATAAATTTGTTGTACAACCCCAGCTCGTTCCCAGCCCCTCTATTCACAGGCGCCTACTCCATTTCTGACAATGTATGCCCCTCTCTTTACAAGCTCAAACTCTACGCAACACAACGTAGCCACGCCCACCACTTAGCCTTGGTAATGGGAGAGGATGTCACTCTGCCCACTGCCGATTAAGCCCGATGCCCGCTCCAACCCTACACCTCTCAGGACGACACTGTCCCCTCGACTCTGCCAATACTCAAAAGGTTCAACCTTGAACTTTCTTCTGATGAGAGCCTCCCGGATTTGACTACCATCCCTAGCGACCTCCCCACCATCAGCTACTCTAGCCCCCGGAACGATGACTTGGATTTTCTTGTACGACCGTCTCCGCCCAACGACTCTTCCTACGCCCGCTCCCGACAACGTTGCTTCCACTTGCAGTACACCAGTTCCCGGTTACACATCGCTACAAGATAACCCCGATACTCCCTTTTGGCACCGTGACAATTCCTGCAGGTTGTTAAGACATGACGAATCAGACGATCCAAAGGCTTACCTGGGTACCACCCGGAATCTGCAGACACGAGTCTGGCAACCAGAGATGGTGATGATTTAGGCGATGAGCTCCTTCTGGGATATGATTTAATGTAACTAATGCACGCAAACATTTCAGGTGTCCTGATGATGAGAAACGTATACTGTCTAAGAATTAAGGTGTCCAAATTTCTGATGGCGCCTGCCCATCTTCTAATTTTTAACCTCCTCTTCTCTCCAACACATGGTTTAAATCTATTACGGCCCGATAATCAGTTATGCAGTCGTAATTGATCCTGTGGTTCAACCGTCCGACACACTGTACTGACCAATGGCAGTTGAAGGCACGACAATATGACTGCAAATACGTTCCGTCCATCCCGGTCACTCAGGTATGGAGACACTGTACTGATCCCCGCTCTACCTGAGGTCCCCAAAGTTAACTGGTCAATCACGCTCGGGTAGTGGTGTAACGACCCCCGCCCTACCCGGGGATCCCACCCATTGCTCTCCTGCAGTGGCCCACACGCAGCCCACGTTCAACATCATGCTCTCTGGAATGGTTTACTACACCCTTTTACAGCTTTGGGCAGGTCTTGATTCTTCCTCTCCACCCCGACTCTAAACCCTTATTTCGGCCACTGTTCTTCCCGACCCCTTCGGGTCACCTCCAAATGCTATTTACAAGTAATAACACAACTGTTGCTGATCACTGTTCCTACCTCTATGACCCTCGGACGACACTCTATAAAACTGGCCGCCCTGAAATTCGGCTGCTTAAGCAAAGCCTCAACATCCTTGGTTGCTGGTAAAAATGGAGAATGGTCGAAGAAAGCATCTGCCCACTCATCGCATCGACCACAAAAGCTGTGAGACACTTAAATACTTGAATTGAGGCATTTGGAATAGTACCTCTTAATTTTTAAAAACAAAATGGGGGAGTCATACATGGTGAGAATCATAAAGGGACATTGAAACAGAGTGAGAGAGACAAACACGCAGAGGTATTTACCAACGATTCTGACATGAAACTATGCTTGATTCCCTGGGATTACACCGCAGGATGAACCCAGCTCCCATGATCGCCATCTGGATAAAAGCCACATTACCGCACTCCAAGCACAAGATACCAAAGACTTTCCACAGCCCAGCGGTCTGTGATTCCATTCCCCAAATACAGGGGCATGTGAGAGTGGCACCCTATGGGTGCGGAAGAACAGAAGCTACATATTTCGGTGCAATAACCAACGGACAATTTACAGAAAGTCCAATGGGTCCACATCAGAATCTTACATTAGAACAATCGGAACAGAAGACTGGAGGAAACGTACTAATGAATGGCGCCCCGAAAATGGATGTTTAAATAAAATTGCAGGGAACACACTAAAGGTAATTTGAAAATACACACAATTATGACCTAAGCCAGCCCGAGCGACATCAACCCACAGACCACTTGCAGTCAGGATACGACACAACAACTGTTATAGATAGGGACCGAAACTCCAACCAGGTGGGAAAGCATTGTAAAATGGAACCCACTCTCATACATAACAGAGACCCACCTCCTGATTGCAGTAATCTATAGTGTAGCCCTCACATTCAAACTCTGTAAATTGAACATAGAACATAGAACAGTACAGCACAGAACAGGCCCTTCGGCCCTCGATGTTGCGCCGAGCAATGATCACCCTACTCAAACCCACGTATCAACCCTATACCCGTAACCCAACAACCCCCCCCCCCCTTAACCTTACTTTTTAGGACACTACGGGCAATTTAGCATGGCCAATCCACCTAACCCGCACATCTTTGGACTGTGGGAGGAAACCGGAGCACCCGGAGGAAACCCACGCACACACGGGGAGGACGTGCAGACTCCACACAGACAGTGATCCAGCGGGGAATCGAACCTGGGACCCTGGAGCTGTGAAGCATTTATGCTAACCACCATGCTACCGTGCTGCCCTGGAAGGCAAAATCCTCCCGGCCCCCTGTATACACATTTCGAGCCTCCCTCTTTGGAATCCAATTGAACTCTACTCAGAATGTACAACGTACAATACTGCGATAACCGCTGCTAAGTCGACCTTTTATACCTCTGTCCCCATGAAATGTGATAAGACGAAAAAATGTGGTTCTGCTCTTCAGGTTTTGTTGATTTTGTGTTATGGATAAGTTGTTCAGGCAAAACCAGTAGCATGGGTGTAGTTTAGAATGTTTAGTTAGAAACCAATTTGTTTTATATGTTAATTTAAGTAAAATGTTTTATATGGATCCGATTTTAGGAATGAAATAGCTATCAGTAGTGAATTGTTTTACTGAATGTATGTAATATTAATGAATTAGGTAAACGTGTCTAATACATTTAGGACAGAGTAGAGTAGGACCTGAACTGACAGACCAGTGCCGGCTTGAGAAGGTAGACTGCGGGATCAAGTATGTGATCCACCACGCTTCAAGTTCAGGATGAAGAGGACTGAAGGTAGCCATACAAAATGGTCACCTGCAAAGGATTATGGGAATTATGGTCAATTTGGAACACAGACAGGTATACAGCCTTTGTATATATCGCAAAGAAACCAGACTTGGCTGAAACTTCTGTCCAATAAGAGTCGATCACCATTCTCCACAGGACAATAGAGTTTAAATCAAGGAGTTACAACAGTGGCAGACTAACAGGCGCCACCCCCTTATTTGGAAAGGCCTACGTGCCTGGGACAATGATAGCTATGTCCCGCCCAGCTATCTAAACATCCGCCCCCTAATTAGTTGAGATCGATGAGGGTGATCGAAAACCCTATCTATCCATTGGACCAGGAAGTAAGGACCACTCAAAACGGTGCGAAAGAAACGAAAGATCAAAAGCCCTGCGCACTAGAGATCTGTCTCTTTTGGGACCGGCCTGTGAGTGACCAACTGCAGCAAAACAACCAAGTTCAAGAACCCGCGACCAACCCTGAAGGATCAGCCCAGCTGAGACGAACCCAACCATTCCCAAACCGATCACGTGGACCCGTATCAAGGCCTTATCTCGCACAGTGCTGGTCACTCGAAGATCAGTTAAGATCATCTTCGTCGTTAGGTGTAGCTTAGTACGGAGCCGCGTGTGTTATTGCACAGAGATACAAGTCATGTGTTATTTATAAAATGTGTCTTTAAGCTAACATATTGGTTGCGTGGTCATTTGGTCGCTATAAGAAACACCTTGTGGTTTACCCGAAAGTCAAGAAACAGCTTGTGCTGCACCCCATTGCCGACCAGTGGTGTTTGTGTGATTTTCCAATGGATGATCAGCTGGGTCTGTGATTGCCCCATAACCGACAGCTGGTACTGATTGATTTCCCCGTTTTTGTTTCAGGTGGCTCTGTGTAATTCCCACCCATAGCCAATCAGCTGGGTCAGACGATTCGTCCCAACATCCGGTAAGCTGTTTGGGAGGCACGGTGGCACAGCGGTTAGCACTGCTGCCTCACAGCTCCAGGAAGCAGTTTTCAATTCCGCTGACTGTGTGGAGTTTGCACATTCTCCCGTGTCTGCGCCGGTTTCCTCCGGGTGCTCAGGTTTCCTCCCACTGTCCAAAAATGTGCAGGTCAGGTGGATTGACCCTTAGTGTCCTAAGGTTTAGGTGTGGTTACTGGTTTATGGCCATACAGTGGAGGTGTGTCTTTAAGTCGGTGCTTTGAAGGGCCGATGTCGACTCGAATGGTCAAATGGCCTCCTCCTACACTGTCTAGTTCTATAATTGTATGAGGAACTGGGTTGTGTGATTCCCCACACGCTGATGAACCGGGTCTCTGTGATTTCCGCCATAGTGGTTCAACTGGGTCTGCCTGGTTCCCCTAGTAGACGATCAGCTGGGTCTGTTTCTTTCCCCGCCACCTTGGGATTTCCCTAGTAGACGATCAGCTGAGTCTGTTTGCTCCTCATCCCCCCCCCCCCCCGCCCGGGATCCCCCTAGTAGACAATGAGCTGGGTCTGTTGTTGCCACCCCGCCCGGGATTCCCCTAGTTGACGATAAGCCGGGTCTGTTTGTTTCCATCCCATAGTCAATCAGCAGTGCCTGTGTGATTTCCTCCTCAGCCGATGAGATACGGTACTGTGAATCCCCCGCAGCCAATTATCTCGGTCTGCGACATCTCCCAGCCCCAAAGCAAGTGATCTGGAATGTATGATTCATAGAATTTACAGGGCAGCAGGAGAACATTCAGACCATCGAGTCTGCACCGGCACTTGGAAAGAGCACCCTACGCAAGCCCATACCTCCACCCTACCCAATAACACAGTAACCCCACCCAACATTAAGGGGAATCTGGACCCTAAGGGCAATTTAGTATGGCCAATCCACCTAAACTGCACGTCTTTGGACTGTGGGAGGAAACCAGAACACCCGGAGGAAACCCACGCACACACGGGGAGAATGTGCAGACTCCACACAGACAGTGGCCCAAGCCGGGATTCCTCCCACAGAAGGTCAGATCGGCCTGAGAGATTCCCCCCGAGCCGGTCAGTTGGTTCTGTGTGATCTCCCATGATTGAGCAACAGGTTCCATGTGATTCCCGCCATGGAAGATGAGCGGTTCTGACATTACCCACATGGCCGATCAGCTGGGTCTGTGGTTCACCCATGGCCGATTATGTGGTCTGTGCGATTCACCCACCTCTTATCAGCTGTGTCTGTGTGATTTCCCCCAAATCCAAGAAGCTCAGTCTGTGTGATTCACCCATGGCTGATCAATTGGGTGTGCGTGATTGAACTATGGCTGATGGGCTGTGTGCTTGACTCCCGCGATACCTGATCACCTGCGTCTGTGATTCCTCTCCCATGGCCGTTCAGCTGGGTCAGTGCTTCCCGCATGGCTGATCAGCTGGGTCAGCGATTCCTCCATGGCCCATCACCTGGGTCTAAGTGATTCGTCCATGGTCGAACATCTCATCTGTGTGATTCACCCATGGCCGCTCAGCTGGGTCTGAGACATTCCACGCTCATGGCCGATCAACTGGGTATGTTATATTCCCCCATGGCCGATCAGCTTGATTGAGTAATTTTCGCATCGCTGTTTAGCGAGGAGTGTGTAAGTCCCCTTGGCCAATTGAGTTTGGTTTGTGTGACTACCCCACTGCTAATGGGCTGGATGTGAGTCATTACCCCGTGGTTGATCAGCTGGGTCTGTGTGCCTCCCCTGGAGCCCATCAGCTGAGGCTTTGTGACACTCCCATGGCCTATCAGCTGGGTGGATGTGTGACTCATCCATAGACGATCAGCTGAGTATGTGTGACTCTCCAATGGCCGATCAGCTGGGTGTGTGTCACTCCCCCATCCTCCCATAAGTCCGGAAATAATTTGGTCATTTGGACATTCTGAATACTACCTCACTGGACAGGATCAGGTGCCGGAATTGTAGACTAGGGGATGTTCACAGTATCTTCATTGCAGTGTAATGCAAGCCGTCTTCAGACACTAATATAGGTTATTAAATGAAATCATGGACTCCATCTACACTCCCCGCTGCCGGGGGAAAGCGGGCAGCATAATCAAGGATCCCTCGCACCCGGCTTACTCACTTTTCCAACTTCTTCCATCGGGCAGGCGATACAGAAGTCTGAGAACACGTACGAACAGACTCAAAAACAGCTTCTTCCCCACTGTCACCAGACTCCTAAATGACCCACTTATTGACTGACCTCATTAACAAAAAGGGGATTACAACTTTATAAGCTGCATGTGGGGTCATGGCAAGAAATCCACTAGAAGCCAGAGGGGAGGGTAAAGTATAAACAATCTAAAACGTTTGACAGTAGATTTAAAATCTGTGTACAGGCACTCCACCGAAACAGAAACAAACAGGGCAGAGTGAAGGACAAGAACAGTAATACAGTTGAAACGAGTTAATAGAAATAACACTGGATAGGGAGACTTACCAGGGACACCAACAATAGCCAGGATCGGAAAGTATCCCGCTTGAATAATCTCGAGTGCATAATAAATCTTGGATGTTAATATATTCGAACCATGAGTAAACCAATAAAGTCCATATGTAAAACGCCGAACCACAGTTGTAACATTCCAATCGATTGAACTCAGATTCACAACCATTGTTTTAACCCTCCGATTGATTGTTGCCAGATTCTGATTTGTTGTTTTAATGTTCGAATCGATTGTTTTCAGATTCTGAACCCTCCTCTCGGTTTCTCTGGAGCCGCAGATCTCTGCCAGTGTTGGAGTAGATGTTCCCGTTGACAGTGTGCAAAAACAGATTGAAATCAATCACTTATTATTAGAAGAGGGAAACCCTCCAGTGACACAGTTAAGCTCCATGGAGATTCACATTAACTACGGCCACTGAACAAACAGGGCCAGTTAACCCTTTTCAACCCAATACTTTTCATATCAGAATAGAGGAGAATATTCTCAGTCGAGAAGGGGTGTATGAGAGTCGCTGAGGGATGGAAAGGTTAATGGTTGTGATTCTGAGCATAATTTTTATATTTCCCTTGGATACGTGAGAGTTATTTTTGTTGTGCTTCTTAGATGAGGCTATCTTATGACATATCTTTAGAATTCCACCAATGCAGAAGGAGACCATTTAACCCATCGAGTCTCTCCGGACCCTCCGAAATACACCCCACCGATGGTCAAGCCCTTTCTCTAACTCCATAACCCAGTAACCACACGTAACATTTTGAACACCAAGGGACCATTGATGACCTGCACATCTGTGACTGGGAAGACACCGGATCCCCTGGAGGAATCCGACATAGACACTGGGAGAAAGTGCAAACTCCACACAGTCTTCCGAAGCTGGAATTGAACCCGGTTCTCTGGCGCTCTGAGGCAGCACTGCTAACCACTGTGCCACCGTGACGCCCTGCTGAAATCTAGGATGTTGTAAGTTGTGCAGTACAACCTTTGCAAGTTTCTGTAGATTGAAGTATCTCCCAGTGTTATGTACACTAATACATGTGAGGAATTTACCATAAATGGCAGAACACATTTTTTTTCAATTTAGATTAGCCAATTATTTTTTAATTAAGGGCAATTTAGCGTAGCTAATCCACCTCCTCTGCACATTTTTGGGTTGTGGGAACGAAAGAGCCGGGATCGAAACTGGGACCTCAGCGCCGTGAGGCGGTTGTGCTAACCACTAGGCCACTGTGCTGCCCAAGGCAGAACACTTATGACCATTGTCAGACAGTTAGCTGGGCGCACATCTCCACAGATCACTGAAAGTGGCAACACAGGGGAGAAGCGAGTGAAGAAGCATGCTTGCCTTCACCAGCCGAGGCACTGTGTATAAAAATCGGGAAGTCTTGCTGCAGCTTCATAAACCTTAGTTAGGCCACACATGGAATAGTGTTCAATTCTGGTCGCCACACTGCTCGAAGGATGTTGTCGGGGATGGAGGGCTATACCTATGAGGAGAGATTGGACAAACCTGATCTGTTCTCAGAAGAGCGATCGAATCTGCAGTCGACAAGCTAATGAAGGACATGGGCAGAGTGGAAAGTCAGAAGCTGTTTTCCATTCAATTACGAGACGACATCAGTTTAAGATGCGGGGTGTCAAAGTTTAAAGGCGGTGTGCGAGGAAAGTATGTTATTTCACAGAAGGTAGTGGGTGCCTGGAACTCACAGTCAGAGGAGGTGGTGGAAGCAGGGACAATGATGGTGTTTAAGGGGTGTTCTGCCAAATACATGAACAGGATGAGAATAGAGGGATATGGACCCCGGAAGTGTAGAAGGGTTTTGTTAGACTGGCAGCATGGTCGGAAAAAGTCCAGTACTGCCAAAGAGCCTGTACTTTTCTTTGTACGTTGCCTTCTGAGAAGAGATGAAGTGTTCAGGCCGAACTCTCGAGTTTAGAAGAATGAGAAGAGCGCTAATTGACGTCTTTATGAAAAAAAACGGCACGCGGTGCAACCGAAAAAACAGAGTGCATTCTTGGGGGAATAACTATCCAGCCGCCACGATTAGATTCCAGTTTGTAACTCACACCCAGGGATCTGTTATTCGAGATATAATCTACCCGAACCCGGCGATAAGATTCCCGGCCGTAACTCAATCCCGGGTATATGTTATACTATTCATAAACGATCCCGAACCCTTCGGTGAGATTCCAGTCTGTAACTCACTGCCGGGGATCTGTTTTCTATATATAAACCACCCAGAACCCCTCTATCTGAGTCCAGTCTCTAACTCATTCCCGGGTGTCTGTTATTCTATGTATAATCCATCCCAAACAGCTCGATTATATTCCAGTCTGTAATTTACTCCAAGGGATTGGTTATTCTATATATACACCAACCTGAAACCCCTCGATTAGATTCCAGACTGTGACATACTCCTGATCATTTGTTATAACTACCCCGAATCCCTCGATTAGATTGCAGTCTGCAACTCCCTGTCGGGTGTCTTTATTCTGTATATAAACCAACCCGAACCCCTCGATTAGATTCCAGTCTGTAACTCACTCCCGGCCGTGTGTAATTCAATTTATAAACGACCCCAAACCCCACGATTGGATTCCAGTCTGTAACTCACTCTCGCGGATCTGGCATTCTCTATATAAACCACCACGAAATCCTTGATTAGAATCCAATCTGTACCACGTGTCCGGGAATTTGTTATTCTATATAAACAACCCTGATGCCCTGGATTAGAATCCAGTCTGTAACTCAGTCCCAGGGATCTGGTATTCTACATATAAACCACCCCTAAAATCTCAATTAGGTTCCTGTCTGTAGAAGGCAGCACAATGGCGCAATGGTTTGCATTGCTGCCTCAGAGTGGCAGATTCCAGGCCGATCGCGGCTCTGGGTCACTGTCCGTGTGCAGTTTGTACATTTCCCCCGTTTTTGAGTGTGGTTCAATCCCACGACCCAATAATGTGCAGGTAGTGGATTGGTAAAATTGGAACGAAATTATTGGGTACTCTAAATTTAAAACAAAAAGATTCCATTCTGAAAATCATTCCCGGGGATGTGTTACTCTATACGTAAACTACCCCGTACCCCTCGATTAGATTCAAGTCTGTAACTAACTCCCATGTATCTGCTATTCTATATAAACCACCCCGAGCTCTCGATTAGATTCCAGACTGTAACTCACTCCCCAGTATCTGTGATTCGATACATAAACCATCCCGCACCCCTCGATTAGATTCCGGTCTGTAGCTCACTCCCCAGTACCTGTTATTCTCTATAAACAATCCGGAATGCCGTGATTAGATTCTAGTATGTAACTCACTCCGGGTCTCTCCTACTCTAAGTTTAAACAAACAATATGCAAGAATGAGATGAGGAGGAATTTCTTTACTCAGATGGTGGTGAATCCTGGGAATTCTTTAATACGAATAATGGTTTATTGTCACAAGTCTACTCAATGAAGTTATTGTGAAACGACCCTCGTCGTCACATTCATGTGCCTGTTTGGGAGGCCGGTACGGGAACTGAACATGCGCTACCGGCATTATTCTTCATTACAAGCCGGCTATTTACTCCTCTGTGTAAAATAGCCCCAGTAAAATCTTTTATTGTCACAAGTACAGAGAACAAAGAACATGCAATGCACAAAAAGGCAATTCGGCCCATCGAGTCTGCGCCGACCGACTTAAACCACTTCCACCTATCTCTGTAACGCAATAACCTGTCCTGTCCTTTTTGGTCACGAATGACAATTTATAATGGCCAATCCACCTAACCTGCACGTTTTCGGACTGTGTGATGAAACGGGAGCACCCGGAGGAAAACCACGCAGACACAGGGAGAACGCGCAGTCTTCGCAAAGACAGTGCCCCAGCGGGGAATCAAATGTGGCACTCTTGCGCTGTGAAGCCACTGTGCTGTTCACTTGTGCTGCCGTGCTGCAAACGTGGGCTTCAATTAAGTTACTAAAAAGCCCCATTCTGGCGCCTGTTCGGATACACAGAGGGAGAATTCAGAATTGTCAATCAGTACGGGAATTGAACCCCCGCTGCTGGCCTTGTTCTGCATTACAAATCTGCTGTGTAGCCCACGGAGCTAAACCAGCATATGTGCTTCAATTGTGCAGCAGTTTTGTCAGACCACACCTGGGGTACTGCAATCAATTTTGGTCTCTTTACCTTCGGGGAACATTATTTTCTCCAGACTTGTGTCAGGGGTGGCAGGACTGTTATATGAAGATAGATTGGTGACCAGAGCCTGTGTTCGCCAGAGTTTCTACGAATGAGAGGTGATCAGTTGAAACTATCAGTTGAAACATTCAGCATTACCTCGTCGCTCTCTCACTCTGTGCCCCGATTAATAAAGCCCATAATGCTATATTCTGTATAACCACTTTCCACCTGTCCTACCACCTTCAATGATCTATGTATATATCTATACCCAGCTACGTTAGTTCTGCAACCCTTTACAATTTTACCCCACATTTTTTATTGTCCCAAGACGTCCTACCTACCAAAATGCATCACGGCACCCTTCTCTGCATTGAACAATATCTGCCGTGTGTCTGCCCAATCCAACAACATTCCTCTGTACATTTGAAGTTCCACACTGCCATCCTCATAGTTCACAATACTTTGATGTTTCAAAGAATCGGCAAACTTTTAGGAAGCCCCCTGCACAACAGGATCTAGATCATTAATACGTATCACGAAAAGCAAGGGTCCCAAAACTGACCCCTGGGGATCATCACTACAAACCTTTCCTCCCGAAAATTATCCATTGACCATTTCTCTCTGCTTTGTATTATTCAGCCAGTTCTGTCTCCTCGTTGTCACTGCCGCTTTAATTCTGTGAGCAACGCTGAGACACAGGCATCGAGACTCGTCTTGAAACAAAAGCTGAAGAAGAAAAATCAAATGCAATCAAGTTCAAATGAGTGCAGGGAAAATGATACCTTGGATTTCTTTTCATTTTTATTAATGTGGTGTAGTGACCCGGAGCCGGGTGCGAACCCGGATCCTCGGCGCCAGGAGGCAGCAGTGCTAACAACTGCGCCACCGTGCAATTTCATTTCATATTTGCACATGAAAAATAATTTTGGTTCACAGGATGTGTCAGTTGAACCTAGTCTTAATAATAAAGTGTCCGTAATTCCTATGGGGAATGTGACAAAAGCTAACAAAAGCATGGTGGAATGATTGGTTCCCTTCTGACAGACTTACGGTTATTTGAGTGGAAGATTCGCGGTTTGGATATTGAGGATGCTTTGAACTGAATTGTGTCTCTTTTTGAATCTATTTGTTTTTTTCTAAAATGCCACGAGAAATGTAAATATGTTCGCAATCTTTAAACAATACTGCAAGTCTCCAGGCACATCGAAAGGCTGGGAGGAGGGGGCGGTGGTAGAGTGCAGAGATAGTGTAAGATACAGAGCATCAGAGGATAGCAGAGAATCAAAAATTGAAGTTGAACCTCTTGATTCAGAAAGTTCAACACCTCAATCTTTGGCTCCTAATTCCAAATTTCCAACCCCACACTTTGCTACAGTGAATTTGAGTTCTGAATTTTCCAAAGTTGATTCTGTAATAAAAATGTATTCACGATGCACCAATTCACAATGAGTTTATTGCTGCAAAGCCAGTGTTTGCTGTGTGTGATCCTGTGTGTTTGCGTGAGTCTGTACGTGTGTGTGTCAATGTGTGTGTCCGGTTGTGTATCATGTATGTCTCAGTTTCTCTGTATTTAGTAACGATTGAAGATAACTACTATTTTTAATTTATTAATTTGATTTAAAAGCTATTTTGGGTTTATTTAAGTTATCATATTTAAGTTGATTTAAATAACTGTTTTAATAAAAAAAAACACTATTTTAAATTTGTTGTCAGATCAAAAGGGATAAATAATCAGTTTTTAAAAAATCTAGTTGAGTAGTGCATGGGGATTGGATTTAATCGGACACAACATCTTTCCAAAGTTTAATATCAAAGGGTTAATTTAAAGGAATAAATCATGTCAGGACTGGTTTGAACTTCTGCTCGATGTGGCAGGCCTGGGACAGATTCAGTTCCCATGGTCAGCATGTACGCGGGAAGTATCTCCAGTTCAAGGTGCTGGAAGCTCGAGTTTCAGACCTGGAGCTGCGTCTGCAGAAACTGTCGAGCATCCGCGAGTCGGAGCGTATCTTGGGAAACACGGATAGAGAGGTGATTACACCGCAGGCTTAGACTCCGCAGGAAGGAAGGAAATTTGTGACCACCAGACAGAGCAAGAGATCGAGGCAGGTAGTGCAGGAATCTCAGGTGGTCATTCCCTGCAGAACAGATATACCATTTTCGGTAAAGTTTAGGGGAATGGTCTCTCAGGGGAAACAGCAAAACCCGAACTCGTGGCACCACGGTTAGTTCTACTGCAGAGGGAGTAAGTGTGATAGTGAAATAGTTATAGTGATTCAATTGTAACGGGACTAAACTGGCGTTTCTGTGGCCGCAAACCAGATTCCAGGATGGTATGTTGCCCCACTGGTGCGAGGCTCAAGGATGTCTCGGAGCGGGTACAGGACATTCTGGAGGGGCCGGTTGAACAGCCAGTGGTCGTGGTATACATCGGAGCAAACAACATAGGTAAAAATAGGTCCTAAAAGCAGAATACAGGGTATAGGAAGGAAGTTAAGAAATTGGATCTCAAAGCTACTGAAAATGAAAAATGAAAAATGAAAATCGCTTATTGTCACGAGTCAGCTTCAATGAAGTTACTGTGAAAAGCCCCTAGTCGCCTGGTACGGGAATCGAACCGTGCTGCTGGCCTGCCTTGGTCTGCTTTAAAAGCCAGCTATTTAGCCGAGTGAGCTAAACCAGCTCACAAGGATTACCACTGGTGTCACTGCTGGTCAGAGGATTGGATATAGGATGAATACGTGGCTGAAGGGATGGTGTCAGGGGAGGGATTCAGATTCCTGCAGCATTGGTACCGGTTCTGGGGGATGTGGGACCTGTACAAACTGGATGGGTTACACCTGCGCCGGACTGGAACTGGCCCCCTCGGGGGGTGGGGGCGGGGGTACATTCTACAGCATTTGGGGAGGTTTAAAAATATGCCGGGGGTGCGAACCTACGTATGGAGTCAGAGAAAGAGGGAGCAAGGACAAAATCAAAAGGGAAAATTGAATATGAAAAGTGATACGTGGAAAAACCACGGATAACATTCAAATAGGGCAGTGGGAAAAAATATTGGTAGGAAGACAAGCATTGTGCAAAAGACAAACTTAAAGGCTCTGTGCCTTAATGCATTTGCAATACAGTGGATGAATTAATCACGCAGATAGATATTAATGCGTATGATATCATTGGGAAGACGGAGACATGGCTGCAGAGTAACAGTGACGGGAACTGAATGTCCCAGAGTTCTCAGTATTTAGGAAGGACAGAAATAAAAGAAAAGGTGGCACGGGGGAATTAACACGATAGTGAGAAAGGATATTCGCTCTGACAATGTGGAATCTGTATGGGTAAAGCTAAGAAATACCAAGGGACATAAAATATTAGTGGGAGGCATATATAGAACCACAAAGGTCAGGCTGGAAATGGCATTAAACAATAAATTGGATATGCATTTAATAAGTTAATATCAGTTAGCATGGGTGATTTTAATATTCACATAGATTGGACAAAACAAATTAGCCACAATGCCGGAGAGGAGGAATTCCTGGACTGTATACGGGATGGTTTTCATGACCAATAGTGGAGTGTCATGGGGCAGGGTTTTTGAGAACCCCAACATGCATCATATAGTTCAGCTGACTCACAGCTTAATAGTGCATGTGCATGTCACTGGGTGTCCTTCAGACAGAGACAATTAGGTATTTTGATTAATAAGCGGATCAGTGGTTATGGAATCATGGCAGCAGAATGAAGTGGACAAACGCATCAGACATGATTAAAGGATGGATCAGACTAATTCGACTGAAATGACTAATCTAAATCTGAAATGAAACCAAGGTACAATCTAAAGAGAGAGCTGAGACGAGTCTCTAGCCATGTCAGGAATAAAAGAATGACTAGGGTAAGAGTAGGGCCAGTCAAGGACAGTGGTGGGAAGTTGTGTGTGGAGGCTGAGGAGATAAGCGAGATATTGAGTGAATACTTTTCGTCAGTATTCACTCAGGACAAAGATAATATTGTGGTGGAGAATGCTGAGACCCAGGCTATTAGAATAGATGGCATTGAGGTGCGTAGGGAAGAAGTGTTGGCAATTCTGGACAAGGTGAAAATAGATAAGTCCCCGGGCCTGATGGGATTTATCCAAGGATTATCTGGGAAGCCAGGGAAGAGATTGCTGAGCCTTTGGCTTTGATTTTATGTCATCATTGGTTACAGGAATAGTGCCAGAGGACTGGAGGATAGCAAATGTGGCCCCTTTGTTCAAGAAGGGGAGTAGAGATAACCCCGGTAACTATAGGCCGGTGAGCCTAACGTCTGTGGGCTAAAGTCTTGGAGAGGATTAAAAGATACGATTTATATCATCTAGATAGGTATAATATGATTAGGGATAGTCAGCATGGTTTTGTGAAGGATAGGTCATGCCTCACAAACCATATCGAGTTCTTTGAGAAGGTGACTGAACAGGTAGACGAGGGTAGAGCAGTTGATGTGGTGTATATGGATTTCAGTAAAGCGTTTGATAAGGTTCCCCACGGTCGGCTATATCAAAAAATACGGAGGCTGGGGATTGAGGGTGATTTAGAGATGTGGATCAGAAATTGGCTAGTTGAAAAGACAGACAGTGGTAGTTGATGGGAAATATTAAGAATGGAGTTCAGTTACGAGTGGCGTACCCCAAGGATCTGTTCTGGGGTCGTTGCTGTTTGTCATTTTTGTAAATGACCTAGAGGAGGGCGCAGAAGGATGGGTGAGTAAATTTGCAGACGACACTAAAGTCGGTGGAGTTGTAGACAGTGCGGATGGATGTTGCAGGTTACAGAGGGACATAGATAAGCTGCAGAGCTGGGCTGAGAGGGGACAAATGGAGTTTAATGTAGAGAAGTGTGGTGATTCACTTTGGAAAGAATAACAGGAATACGGAATATTTGGCTAATGGTAACATTCTTGGTAGTGTGGATGAGCAGAGGGATCTCGGTGTCCATGTACATAGATTCCTGAAAGTTGCACCCCAGGTTGATAGGGTTGTGAAGAAGGCCTATGGTGAGTTGGCCTTTATTGGTAGAGGGATTGAGTTCAGGAGCCATGAGGTATGTTGCAGTTGTACAAAACTCTAGTATGGCCGCTAGTATGGCAACTCTAGTTGGAGTATTGCGTACAGTTCTGGTCGCCTCATTATAGGAAGGTCATGGAAGCTTCGGAAATGGTGCAGAGGAGATTTACCAAGGTGTTGCCTGGTATGGAGGGAAAATCTTATGAGGAAAGGCTGATGGACTTGAGGTTGTTTTCGTTAGAGAGAAGAAGTTTAAGAGGTGACTGAATAGAGGCATACAAAATGATCAGAGGGTTAGATAGGGTGGACAGCGAGAGCCTTCTCCCGCGGATGGATGTGGCTAGCACGAGAGGACAGCCTTAAATTGAGGGGTAATAGATATAGGACAGAGGTCAGAGGTGTTTTTTATGCAAAGATTGGTGAGGCCGTGGAATGCCCTACCTGCAACAGTAGTGAACTCGTCAACATTGAGGGCATTTAAAAGTTTATTGGATAAGCATATGGATGATAAGGGCATAGTGTAGGTGAGATGGCCTTTAGTTTTTATTCCATGTCGTGTGCAACATCGAGGGCCGAAGGGCCTGTACAGCTCTGTATCGTTCTATGTTCTATGTTCCATGTTCTATATTTCGCATCAATGGCATAGCTAAGGCGAGTCATGATGCAAGTAGTTTGACCGTGGAACAGAATGCATGCCAACGGTGTTGTGTCAGGGGAGGGTAATTAATTTGGACTAATTAATTAATGTCTAATTAACCATCATCCGTTCAGTGACTGAACTTTCCTCAATGAATCGGGGGGAGGGGTGAGGTCGCCGCTGATATTTAGAAACAGTAAAATTAAATCAGGGGCTAAACCATGAATAGGAATTTCCTTAAGAATGTGATCCATATGTCTGATTATTAGAAGAATGTTTACATCCCGAGATTCTTGAAGTGAGTTGAATTAGTTTATTTTTGAGACGCCTGTTGAAGTACATTTATATCTAAACGTCTGTTGAAATTACTTTTATTTTCAAACATCTGTTGCAATTAATCTAATTTGGAAACCATTTCTTACTCTCCATTGTCTTAAAACTCAGAAAATTGTTCGCCGTCCTCTCGAAAGTTTATATGTTATTTTAATCTGAGGTTCCAATTAATGTTGTGCAACTATATTCAGTGAATTCTTGAAAAATAAAAAGGAGTTTGGACATCTCTTCAAAAGGAGCGAATACCTTATTCCGAGGAGATCTGACATTTGGCAAGTCAGACCAAGGGGAGCGACGAAAGACGATACCAAATTACTTCCCGGAGTACAAGAGTGTCGGTGACGGGGTAACGAATTAGCAGAATCTAAGTAAGAGACCTGCAAGTCTGCGATCATGTGCTGGCACCGTGCGATTTTCGACGCTCTTTTTCGAACTTAATGTGTCCGGAGTGAATTGGCTCAAATCTTAGATATATATACTTTGGTCGTTATATCGAACAAAACCTTAATTTAGCTATGATCTGCACTGATATTCAATTTAATGTACTAAAACATCATGCTTCGAAGGAAAATTGGTCTCCTACAATCATGGAATCATATAATTTGCAGTGCAGAAGGAGACCATTACGCCCATTGAGTCTGCACCGTCCTTTGGAAAGAACATAGGACATAGAACATAGAACAGTATAGCACGGAACAGGCCCTTAGGCCCTCAATGTTGTCCCGCGCCATGATCACCCTACTCAAACCCACGTATCCACCCTATACCCGTAACCCAACAAACCCCCCCCCCTTAACCTTACTTTTAAAGAGCACTCGAATTAAGCCAAACACATTCACCCTGTCCCCCTTTTCCCCGTAACGCAACCTAACCTTTTTTTTGGACAGTCAGGGCTATTTAGAATGGCCAATCCACCTAAACTGCATATCTTTGAACTCAGTGAGGAAACCGGAGAACCCGAGGAAACACGCAGAATCGGGCTGAACGTGCATACTCCGCAAAGACTGTGACACAAGCCATGAATCGTGCTGTGACCGTGGAGCTGCGAAGCAACAGAGCTAACGATTTTGCTACCGTGCTGCTCAGATTCGGAGAAGAGATGAAATAGAGAGGGTACCAATTATTACCGTGAGATTTAAAAATCATAAAGAACGGATCCGAAAAATCAGTGAAGAAATAAAGAGAGAAATATCCAGGCTTGTGTGTTCAGAGAAATTAGAAGAAAATGCAAGACTTAACAATGAAATAGGTGGGCTTAACTTTGAGAAAAGCGGGTAATGATGTGAACTTGGTCCCAGGATCATTTCCCAGCTTGGGACACTGTCTGTGCGAAGTCTTCACGTTCTCATCGTGACTGCGTGAGTTTCCTCGGGTGCTCCGGTTCCCTCACATGGTCCAAAGAT